>NC_089231.1:5933205-6262756 GCF_963924675.1 Phocoena phocoena
CATTAGCCAGACTAACCAAGAAAAAGAGGGAGAGGACTCAAATCAATAAAATTAGAAATGAAAAAGGAGAAGTTACAACAGACACCACAGAAATACAAAGCATCCTAAGAGACAACTACAAGCAACTCTATGCCAATAAAATGGACAACCTGGAAGAAACGGACAAATTCTTAGAAAGGTATAACCTTCCAAGACTCAACCAGGAAGAAATAGAAAATATGGACAGACCAATCACAAGTAATGAAATTGAAACTGTGATTAAAAACCTTCCAACAAACAAAAGTCCAGGACCGGATGGCTTCACAGGTGAATTCTATCAAACATTTACAGAAGAGCTAACACCTATCCAACTCAAACTCTTCCAAAAAATTGCAGAAGAAGGAAAACTCCCAAACTCATTCTATGAGGCCACCATCACCCTGATGCCAATACCAGACAAAGATACTACAAAAAAAGAAAATTACAGACCAATATCACTGATGAATATAAATGCAAAAATCCTCAACAAAATACTAGCAAACAGAATCCAACAACACATTAAAAGGATCATACACCATGATCAAGTGGGAGTTATCCCAGGGATGCAAGGATTCTTCAATATACAAAAATCAATCAATGTGATACACCATATTAACAAATTGAAGAAGAAAAAAACCATATGATCATCTCAATAGATGCAGAAAACGCTTTTGACAAAATTCAACACTGATTTATGATAAAAACTCTCCAGAAAGCGGGCATAGAGGGAACCTACCTCAACATAATAAAGGCCATTTATGACAAACCCGCAGCAAACATCATTCTCAATGGTGAAAAACTTAAAGCATTTCCTCTAAGATCAGGAACAAGACAGGGATGTCCACTGTCACCGCTATTATTCAGCATAGTTTTGAAAGTCCTAACCACAGCAAGCAGAGAAGAAAAAGAAATAAAAGGAATACAAATTGTAAAAGAAGAAGTAAAACTGTCACTGTTTTCAGATGACATGATACTATACACAGAGAATCCTAAAGATGCCACCAGAAAACTATTAGAGCTAATCAATGAATTCAGTAAAGTTGCAGGATACAAAATTAATGCACAGAAATCTCTTGCATTCCTATACAATAATGAAGAATAATCTGAAAGAGAAATTAAGGAAACGCTCCCACTTACCACTGCAACAAAAAGAATAAAATACCTAGGAATAAACCTACCTAGGGAGACAAAAGACCTGTATGCAGAAAACTATAAGACACTGATGAAAGAAATTAAAGATGATACAACAGATGGAGAGATATACCATGATCTTGGATTGGAAGAATCAATATTGTGAAAATGACTATGCTACCCAAAGCAATCTACAGATTCAATGAAATCCCTATCAAATTACCAATGGCATTTTTTAAAGAACTAGAACAAAAAATCTTAAAATTTGTATGGAGACAGAAAAGACCCTGAATAGCCAAAGTGGTCTTGAGGGAAAAAAACAGAGCTGGAGGAATCAGACTCCCTGACTTCAGACTATACTACAAAGCTACAGTAATCAAGACAATATGGTACTGGCACAAAAACAGAAACATAGACCAATGGAACAAGACAGAAAGCCCAGAGGTAAATCCACGCACCTATGGTCAACTAATCTATGACAATGGAGGCAAGGATATACAATGGAGAAAAGACAGTGTCTTCAATAAGTGGTGCTGGGAAAACTGGACAGCTACATGTAAAAGAATGAAATTAGAACACTCCCTAACACCATACACAAAAGTAAACTCAAAATGGATTAGAGACCTAAGTGTAACACCAGATGCTATAAAACTCTTAGAGGAAAACATAAGAAGAACACTCTTTGATATAAATCACAGCAAAATCTTTTTTGATCCACCTCCTAGAGTAATGGAAATTTAAAAAAAAATAAACAAATGGGATCTAATGAAACTTCAAAGCTTTTGCACAGCAAAGGAAACCATAAACAAGATGAAAAGACAACCCTCAGAATAGGAGAAAATATTTTCAAATGAAGCAACTGACAAAGGATTAATCTCCAAAATATATACACAGCTCATGCTTCTGAGCATTAAAAGAACAAACAACCCAATCCAAAACTGGACAGAAGAATAGACATTTCTCCAAAGAAGACATACAGATGGCCAAGAGGCACATGAAAAGCTGCTCAACATCACTAATTATTAGAGAAATGCAGATCAAAACTACAATGAGGTATCACCTTACACCAGTTAGAATGAGCTTCATCAGAAAATCTACAAACAACCAATGCTGGAGAGGGTGTGGAGAAAAGGGAACCCTGTTGCACTGTTGGTGGGAATGTAAAGTGATACGGCCACTATGGAGAACAGTATGGAGGTTCCTTAAGAAACTAAAAATAGAGTTACCATATGATCCAGCAATCCCACTTCTGGGCATATACCCAGAGAAAACCACAATTCAAAAAGACACATGCACCCTAACGTTCATTGCTGCACTATTTACAATAGCCAGGTCATGGAAGCAACCTAAATGCCCATCGACAGATGAATGGATAAAGAAGTAATATATACAATGTAATATATACAATGTAATATACAAGTAATATACAAGCAATATACAAGTAATAATACAAGTAATATATACAATGGAATATTACTCAGCCATAAAAAAGAACGAAATTAGGTCATTTGTTGAGACGTGGATGGATCTAGAGACTGTCATAGATCAGTGAAGTAAGTCAGAAAGAGAAAACCAAATATCGTACATTAACGCATATATGTGGAACCTAGAAAAATGGTACAGATGAACCAGTTTGCAGGGCAGAAATTGAGACACAGATGTAGAGAACAGATGTATGGACACCAAGGGAGGGAAAGTGGCGAGGGTGGTGGTGGTGGTGGTGTGATGAACTGGGCGATTGGGATTAACATGTATACACTGGTGTGTATAAAATTGATGAGTACTAAGAAACTGCTGTATATAAAAAAAAAGAAAAACATATTTATTAAAAAAAATAATAAAAAATATAAAAAAAGTTTTCTGTCCCCCCACTGTAACTTTTTGTTGCTTCAATTGTTTTCTCATTGCAATTGGGCTTAATTGCAGTTTTCTTTATATTAAGCATTGATAATGATCATGTTTTGTTCCCTTAAATGGGGTAAATACTTAAGATATTTTTTCATATATATTGTTCTTCTGCATAACTGAAACCGAAATCTTAAAGGTGAAAATTCAAGGCCAATTTTATTGTCACAGTAAGAGTGATGAGAGTAAAATTTCAAGTGACTCTTTCATGCCAGGAGTTTACAAGTGTAACTTTGCTCCTTAATCATGTCAGGTAGAAATAATTTCCATTTTACATATGAAAAATCAAAGGTTTTTTTCATGATCTTATTTTGCAATGGAATTTCTTCTAAACTTTTTTTTTTTAACTGTACACAAGTTTCTCAACCTAAGTATGAAACCAGGGGTCTGTATTTTTTATTACTTTTGAAAGAAGTGAGAAGATGAGCTACCCAAAGAATCTGCATTTGCACACCTATCTGGCGTGTAATAATTAAATTTGCTTCTCATTTTTTTGGCCACATTATATTACCTTACTTTGCTGACTTGTTAAACAATCAGTTCTGCTGTGTTGTATACGTTACTGAATCAGGAAAGAAAAATGCCTGCTTATGTGAAAATAACAGAATGTGAGATCTTTCTTCAAGACCTATTCACCTATGATTTCAATACTTTGGGGAATATATTCTTTAAATAATGCTCTGTCTTGCAAAAGAAAAATAAACATATTTGAGTTTGGAAGATGTAAATTATAAATATTAATATATTAAATATCACTAGTTATTTCTGATATGAGCCGTTTATTTGGAAACTTCTAAAATGGAGAAAAGAGTGATTTTTCTTTTTAAACAGTGGGCATCTAACTTTAAAAATAAACAACTTAAAAAACAAACAAACAAACAACTTATTTGATTCAAGATAAAGCTATGTTTTTTTCTCTATATTCCTAATTAAAATAATTTGCAGGCAAAATGATATTGTAATCTTTTAAGAAACACTTATATTTTCTCATTTGCTTTCTTCTATTTTCCCATGGATATTCATGAAGATAAATACAAATGATTACTGACTTCATTTTCTGTTATGACAGGACTGAGTATGGTTTGAGATGTTGTTTCTTGCAAATGATAACCTAGGAGTTTATGTTTAAATAGGGTCTTTCCATCAAACCAAGTTAGACTTTTGAGAGACGAATATTTGAGTCTCTGGAGTTTTGAATGATTTTGTTTCTTTGTCCTCTCTAAACTCCCTACTTTGTTTGCTGGTTTTAAAATAATTAAGGTTGATAATTTTCCTGAAAATGTCTGCCATGTATTCTTTTATAAAATATTATTATAAAATCAGTTGGCCTAAGGAAATAAGATGAAAAACAATAATGGAAGGAAAATTATAACATGCTAACATATGTATTTGCAACTTTACTTTGAAACATGTAGAAAGTGACTCTCCATAGCACTCACCCTCCCGATGTCCATCCACTTCCTTATCAGCTGTACCTTCCATCCCATCTTGTCTAGAATGAAAGAAAATTTAAAATGAGGCCTTTTTTCCCCGTTCTCCTCCGTTTCATAACCAGCAATTCAATTAGAACGCTTTAGATGCTCACTAAATTGTTATATAAATATTTGTTCATCAAAGTTAGGGGCTTTGGGGTTTTTTTTTAAATAATTAAACTTTTCACTTTATATTGGAGTAGAGTTGCTTAATAATGTTGTGATAGTTTCAGGTGTACAGCAAAGTGATTCAGTTATACATATACTTGTATCTATTCTTTTTCAAATTCTTTTCCCATTTAGGTTATTACATAATACTGAGCAGATTTCCCTGTTCTATACAGTAGGTCTTTGTTGGTTAACCATTTTAAATGTAGCAGTGTGGACATGTCAATCCCAAACTCCCTAACTATGCCTTCCCCCCTCCCTTCCCCCCTGGTAGTGTGACGAAGCCACAGCAAGGGTGTTGGTGCTGATTTTACTTTGAGATCAGGATGAACGCTGCTTGAGTTCAGGTGTACTTTTACTCATTCAACAATTTTCCAGGTAGGAACGCTGTTCAGGAAAATACGGTGATTCACAGATGACTAAGAGACAACTCATGCCCACAAGAAAAGCACAAAATTAACAACTTAAGCCATGGCAGAAATAGAGAAAAAAATACCTTTGGTAAATATGGTCAAGAAAGAATTGGCTCATCTAGGAAGGAACCACCACTTGGTTAATATTTCTTGTTCCCTCCGTTGGACTTCTGAAATCTTTGAGAGCAAATTCTAGGTTCCTGGGAGAGATAAAGAGAGGTTTTCTAGGCTATTTGCTCTGTCACGTCCTATATCCTAGAGTAAGTGTGAAAATGTATATGAATAAATCATAAAATTTTATTTGAGAATAACTAAAGGATATTACTTTGTAAAAATATCTTACAGCCACAGGAGGCCACTGTGACTGCAATTATGAATCCCTGAGAACAGCTTGCCTTGCAAAATAACACAAACTACTTTTTAATATACTGCTCTATTGCTCCTCCTCTAGGCTCCTAAGGCACTTGTTTATACCTCTTGTAAGACATTTCTCATGTTACGTTATAAAACATCTATCTGCATATGAATCACATCCCTTGTATTGTAAATCCCTCATGCCTTATTAATTCTTGCATTCCCAGCAAGGATACATCTTATATGGTGCTCAGTCAACATTATATGGGATGAATGAACGAATGAATGAATGAATGGCAGATGGTAGGTTTTAAAAATTAGCTTCAATTACATTATAATTTTAATAATTATGGGGATCTTGTCTAATTTATCTGCATTCCATATGACACATAACACATAGATTGTTTCACACAGTAGGTAAAGAATAAATGATATTTAATTGAATTAAATTACATCATTGACCATAATAGCTGGTTAGTAAAATAGATTGAAAAGGCAGTGAGTACTCTAAACCCTCTCCTACGTTTTCACATAGATCAGTAGTATCCTATCATAATTTATTTCTCACAAAACCACTGGTTACAGAGTGATGAGGTTCAGGGCAGGCCTCCCCAAAAGATGCCACATTGGCATATGGATTATTTTGAATTACAGTTACTTAAGAAGCAGCTGGTTCAAGAAGAACACTCTGACCTGCCCTTGTCCCCCCCGGTAACAGGATATAAACCTCCCATGTGAAAGGTACCTTCCCAGTGCCAGATGGTAGAAGGCGAACTTATCACCTGAGATAGAGGATTTAGGGCTGAGAAGGCTGTATAAACAAACCTGTTAACTTCTTCACCAACTTACTACCCCACACCCAAACTTCTTTGCATTGTCAATTCCTCATAAATTTATGGTTTCATCTAAAAGATATAAAACTGTCTGCTTTGGTCACTCCATTGTGTCATATTTCTATGAGTTCCCATAAAATTTATTTTTCTCCTGTTAAACTGTCTTATGTTAATTTAATTATTAGACCAGCCAAAGAACCTAGACGATAAGAAAGGAAAATTTTCCTCCCCTGCAAGAGCATCTTAAAAACCCTTATATATTCTGGAAAGATGAACTTAATGTATTAGTCAAATGTTAGTTTAAAATTACAAAAATATACATCTGTTTATGTCTAAATTCTTATTATGCATACAATACAAATATTTCCCTCTTTCACTGTATTTCAGTTTATTGAATTGTTGTTTAGTGTTTGCTTTTTAATTTTTAAATATTTTTAATTGATAGTACTTTAAAGAGAAATTTGTATGACACCACAATAAAAGAAAATAATCTCAAAACAAATTTACTCAGATGTAAATTTACTCAAACTTACTGAAGTGTTATCCTCCAGACACTATTCTCACAGACCTATGTTTAGACACATTTGCCTACTAGGGATGTTTGATGCTTTTAATCTACTAATTGAGAAGTTGTTTCTAAATTAGGAATGGAGCAGGACGATAGGAAAAAAGCAAATAGCCTAAACTGGAGATAAGTCTAATTTAAATTCAGAAAGAAATATTCTAGTACTATTAAAATTATCCATCAGATAATGCCATTATTCCCTTAAAATACATAGGTAAAATTCTGTAAACTGCCCATTCAAACTACATCACGAAGACATCGTGTAATGTCTAAATTCGTGCAAGTTTGAACTGAATTCCTGAGTGAATTTCACAGGAATATTTTCAGCTCTATTGTTGGTGAGATATTTTGAGATGTGGTATAAGACAGGACTGTCAAGCTTTATGAGGAATGAATTTTTGGCAAATGATGGATGGTCCAGAGATACTAATTCCATGACTTCTAACCCCAGATAAAAAAGCAAGTTGGGGTATGTTAGTGTGGTTTTTATTCCCTAATGTCTTTAGTATCATTGATGTGGAGGTGTGGAGAATGACACATTCTGTGTCCTGACACATGTTTCCCAAGTACACACTTCCAGAAAGCACTTTGCGGATATGAAGTGGGTTTTGTAATGAATAATAGAACTAGTTCAGATTAAGAAAAATAGGAAAATATTTTTAAAATATTTACTAGCCTTTCTTATTTAATAACTACAGAATACCTACGTGATCTGGTTTCAACTTTGTAATTTGCAAACCTAAGAAAGTTGAACAAGGATCGTATAATTTGAATCAACACTGGGGATCAAAACAAAATGATACATTTCTTTCAGTTTGTCTCTTTCCTTATTTTCCAAAGCTCAACTGCCACAGATAGCACCTGAGTTGATCTGTTCCCATAAGAAGGCAGGTATAGATTAATGTAGAACTTTCTGGTTGCTAAGAAACAGAAATGCCCATTTCAAAAAAAATTGAGCGGTCTCTTCACTAAAGAAGTTTGCAAAGCATCTAATCTCCTTGTTAGTATGTTTGTGACACTGAGTTCCTCCACAGGAAAGCATATTTTTACCGACTTCCTTATAGAGAGGAACTAGTAGCCTATTATTAGACAGGTAACAATTTTTCTTAGTTACTATAAAGATTTTAGTTTTATGGCAGAAACATTTTCATAACTGCTTTTTCTCTTTTGTGCTTGAGAATCCAATAAGGACTGTTCCACACAGCATGTATTTATTTATTCTGAAATAAATACAAGCGTCCTAAGTCCTAAACTCCACTGCAGAGCCTGTCTCCTGGGAAAACTGCCTGCCACAAAGACCTTTTTATTTTCTATCTAATGTCAGGACTGACTCCATAATTTGCAGGTTCTCTTGTAAAATGAAAACTCGGGGCATTTTCTTTAAAAATTATTAAGAATTTCAAGATGGCAATGCAGAGCATTAAACCAAGCACGGGGTCTTCTAAGTGCAGTCCCTGTGTGACGGTGCAGGTTCCATACCCACGGAGCCAGCTCTATTTAAGTAGAAATGACAATTTTCATCCAGAATTTAAAGAATGTACAATCATACTTCTGATGATTTAGTAGAACAGATAATACAAGATAATAGACAATAATTTTAGAGCCATGCAGATAGATTCCTGGTAATAAATAACTGACCCATTTAGTAAAATAATTTGACAAGAAACCTAATTTCATTAACGTCTGTGAAAAATAGACGGGCAATGATTAAGCTACAAATACGTGGAACAGAACAGCTTTTATTTTAAATTTGGACCTTTGAACACTCGTAACACAAACACAGTCAGTGAAATCACTTAAATTTCTGGAAAAGCTCCGATCTTAAACAAGCCCACGTGACAGTGGTTGTAACGGGAGAGGCCCTCTCCCAGCTGTTTTGCTTGAATTCATTCATTAGTTGTTATCCCATCCCCCATCCTGCCCCACAATTAGGCATTGTCATTCCGATTTTACAGATGAGGAGACTGAGGCAGAGAAAGGTACGCCAAGTCATGCAAGTCAGAAATAGTAGTTAGAGCCTGATCAGTGGGAATCTTGATCCAGCATCCCACCTAAGTGCTACGCCACACTTAGAAAGAAGAAGAAAATCATTCATGGACATAACCAAAGTGGAGAATCCACGCAGGCGGTTTACAGACACCCCTCTTAGATCTGCCTGGCTAAAGGTTTATCCACTTTCTGACGGAAAGAGGTTGAAGATGAGTAGCCAAACTATTCCATATAGTGTTTTGATATGTTTTGAGTGTATGGACACTCGTGTACACCCACTCACAATCCCACGTACGTGGAAGCCCGTTTGAACAGAAGACTAACACAAACTCTGTACGGTTACCTTTCACAGGGCTTATCCACACCCTCTCCACTCATTCACTTATCATTATAGAGTCTTAAGTCAAAGCATCTACCTCCTGGCCTCATAGCCTCACGCTGATTGTTACAGATAATTCCTGAGACTTAGGGGACAGCAGATGACATTGGCAACCAGGGTACCAGTGTCCAAAGTGAGCAGACAAAACCAAGAAGCGTAACTCCCCTTTAGGAATAGTATTTGAGCAAGGTATGGTCCTCTCAGGGTCTTCGGAGCAGCAACATCTCCTTACAAAAATAATAATAAACATTACATTACCACAACAAATAATACGATATGAAACTCTTGTATAAATATGAGTTTTTTCTAGCTTATTTTCTTTTTTAAAAACTTCCTAGAATAACACCTACTCTGTAGTTTGTGCTATATTACATTTGCTTTAAAAACATTCAAACTAGTACCCAGAGTATATTTATCTGTTCTGCTATGGATTGGCTTTGGGAACGATTTCCGTTTGAGTCTACAAGTGCTGCAATGGGTATTCTTACACATAGCTCTTGGAGGACTGCGGGTATATATTTTTGAATACCCTTTATTTCTACACATTGGAATGTTCTACAGTGTGAGAATAAGTCAATGCCAACTGTGTGCAACAAGATGGATGAATCTCACAAAAATAATGTTGGGTGGAAAAAAGCCAGACACAAAAGAGTACAGACTGAATGAGTCCATTCATATCAAGTTGAAACACAAACAAAAAGAGTTGTTAGGAACCGAGATGTTGGAGTGAGACAAACGCCTTTGGGTTCAGATTGAGCCACATCAACCTGGAGGCCTGAGGAGGAGGTCGGATGAAGCCACAACTCGGACTCAGTATGTTGTGAGAACTAGTGGTCATCAAAGCAGAGAGTCCCCATTTGCTGATTTGCCTTCCACCTGTCTTTTTCTGGGTCACAAGCCTGATTTCCTTTTTACACATCAAGGATTGATGACTAGTTTTCACACAAGTTTATGGCTAAGAGACATTTTTCTTTGATATCACCAAACTAACTCCCAACTAACTTGACTCATATATGAAATACTACCATTACCCATGTAATAAATGATGTTTCCCTTCCCTATGACATTGTCCCCTACTAATGAAAAATTCTCTAAGAGTAGTAACAAATTACAACTTCTCCAGGACAGAGATCGTTCTTATTTGTCTTTGTAAGCACAATGCCTTGTACATGCCTTATACCAGTTTTTGACCAGAAGAAGTAAAAAAATGAATATCTGCTGAATGTGAGAGAAACTTTCAGTGGTTACATGTTGACATGAATGAATTCTAGATTCTTTTCTCAGAGGTATTTTCTACTGGAGAGACAACAGGAAGAGCTGCTCTCACTGGACCACAAAGTTGGGAAATGATGGTAGGCTGGGAGCTGGGATAAACGACTGAAAATGAAGGCTGAAGATGTAAAAAGAGAGTGTGCTTTCTACACAACTTTGCCCAGGAATGGCCTGAATCTCAATGCATCTAAAACACTATTAAAATAAAAATACAGCAGTTGGTCTAAGAGACAAGAGAATATGTGTTTATTATACCATTCTCAGACTCATTCTATGAATCTATTCATATATTTACGAAATAATCAGTGAGTTGGTACCTTGTACCAAGTGTGGGCATAACTGATGCAAGAATGAGCAGAAAACAATTATAGTCCATGAACTTCTAGAGCTTGAAATGTAGGTAAAGAGAATTTAAGGAATCGTACAAGTAAAAATAAAAGTATGAAAGTGGTCAACTCTAAGGAGAGAAACCTGATTTTATGAGAATATATAATGGAGATATCTAATCTAGCAATTCTAAAAAAGAGAAAAAAGAGTCTGAGATCTGAAGCATCCGTTGGAAGAGAAAGGTTGTGAGGCATTTTTAGACAAAGGAGAAGAATGTGCAAAAGTCGTGTGGCAGGAAGAACCATGGCACATTTAAGGAACTAAAAAATTTACTATGGCTGAGAGCACTTCAACATAGGTTAGACAGAAAGATGGAGGGGTATATCCAACACCCCTTGCGGGGTACATGAGTATTTTTTTTGTGCTTGTTCTAAGAGAAATGGGAAATTTTTCAGATTTACATTTTAAAAGAGTATTCTGACTGCTCATAATAAAGAGATAACAGTTGATCAAGAGTGGATGCAGGAAGATGAGAGAAAAGTCTAAGAAGCATGTTTATTTTAAATATATTTATGGGCAAAATAAGCAGAATTTGGTGACGGACTGGATACAAGAAGTGGAAGAGAGGAAGGGGATAATGTCAACTTTTGGGTTTCTGGCTTGGACAGCTGATCAATCACAGTGCAATTCCTAACACCAGGAAATGCAGAAAAAGACAGTAGCTGAGATCAATGAGGAATTCTTGGTTTTGTTTTATCGTATTGATTGTGAGATGTTTTGGAGGCACTGAAGTGAAAGTGTCAGTGTGTTAACAGCCATTATAACATCACTAGTCATGTAAGCTCTCAGATTGGATTAATACACCTGGCTCGTTACACTGAATGTTAGATCCTTGAACATATGACTGACATATATGTGGACGAGCTCATCTAACCAGGATTACTGACTTGAAAATATTATGAAAATATTCAAGATTACAAAAAGTGGAGGTGACAGAATAATGAATTTACATACACTCATCACCCAGATACAACAATTTTCAAGATTTTGCCTAATTTGCTTCGTCTCATTTTTTTTATTATTTAAAAATTTTTCTCTGCTGAAACATTGAGTGCCATTTACATACTTCATTATATGCCTTTTAAAAACATTCCAGTATCACATCTAATACAAATACCATACCTCATGCAATAAACCATAATAAAAGTAACATTCTTAATATAATTAGTGTTAATTTCTTAATGTATTGAATACCAATAATACAATTTCACAGCTACCAAAGTCTTCTTTAGAGTGTATTTATTTGACTTAGGTTCCAAAGTCCACACCGTGCCTTTTTATTATGTCTCTTCAGTCTCATTTATTCGACACACTGCACCCACCACAGCTACAACTATTTTTTTTTGGTCACGCCACTGGTGTTTTGCATAAAGTGGATTGTCTCATAAAATACCTCACATTCTGGATTTGTCAGAATGATTCATTGGGATCATTCAACTGTGTTACTGTGTGTGTTACTCATAAGGGACAGCTTTTGAGGATTGATAAGGTTCAACATTTTAACAAGAATCCTTTATAGGTGGTGTGATGTGCTTCACTTTACATCACAACAGAATACAACCAGTGTTCCACTTCCAGTGTTATTCAGATTGTTTCGTGGGTTCAAATGGTGACAGGTTGACCTCCTTCCTATAAAGCTGACTACTAACTTCTCATGTAATTGCTGGGAGGAGCTCTATATGACTCAATTTTTATTACATTGTGCAAAGTGACCATCTCCTAATCTTATCATTCCTGTCACATGTAATAGGTAGAATTCTTCTGTGAAGAACTTTATCAAATAAATATACATCTATTTGGATATCATAAAATACAGTTTATACAGAAAGGGCTTAATGATTGACTTCATCAGTCCAACTTTCAGAGGAAGGCTTCATAGGCTTTACTCTTTCCACTAATGCCCCAAATGGTGTTATTGCTGTTGCTGCTCTTTTCTAACAGTTCATGTCTTTAGGTCACATTTTGGTGATTTTCATGATATTTCAAACTTCACTGTTTTTACATTTGTTATGGTGATCTGTGATCAGTAATCTTTGATGTTACTATTGTAATTACATAGGCATTTTTTACCAATAAAGTATTTTTAAATTAAGGTATGTACATTTATTTTAGACATACTGCTATTACCCATTTAATAGACTACAGTATAGCATAAACATAACTTTTATACGCACTGGGAAACCAAAAATTCATGTGCCTCTCTTTATTGTGATATTCATTTTTTTCTTGGTGATCTAGAACCCACAGTATCTTCGAGGTACGCCTGTAGTTAGTTCTTACAATTTCAGCCAATGAGAGTGTCATCAAGTTGGCTTCTGTGTCCTTAGGTACCATCATTCCATCTGGGACGGCTGCTTGACTTTCTGTCACAATATGTCTCTGTGTCATATTGTGTATTTCCTATGCCAGCGGTCCCCAATATTTTGGGCACCAGGGACTGGTTTCATGGAAGACAATTTTTCCACGGACCCGTCTGGGGGGATGGTTCATCAGTAATGTGAGCAGTGGGGAGCAGTGGGGAGCAGTGGGGAGCGATGGGGAGTGGTGGGGAGTGAGGGGGAGCCATGGGGAGCAATGGGGAGCGAGGGGGAGCGAGGGGGAGCAGCAGATGAAGTTTTGCCTACCCACCCATCACTCACCTCCTGCTGTGTGGCCCAGTTCCTAACAGGGGTTGGGGACCTCTGTCCTATGCCACATTTGGGATCAACACTGGTTCTTTTTAGTGGGGAATGGTATTTAGAAACCATTTGATGCCTGTGAGGGTGCTCATTATTTTTCTATTAGCATTGCTTCTAGACCTTTCTGGAGGACAGAGTTAAGATGTGCATATTTTTGGAAATTCAAAGAAATCATGAATTCATACAAATATTTTCAACTCAAGTTTAGCACTATTTTTAATTAACATCTTTGATTTCTATATCAGTATATTTTTTCCTACACAAAAAATAGATCACTAATAATCTGAACATCATTATTGAATTGCCTTATCCTCAGTTAGACCTATAATATTGTTTCAAAATAATCTTAAACTATTATTATTGATAATTAGACTAAAGATCAAAGTCTACGTTTAAAATCACATTTAAGATTTTATTTTTGTAGTTCCATTTGTCCTTGCGTACATATCATTGTGGATAGAGAGCCTTAGTGTTCCCATTTTATTTAAAATTATTCTTTTCTAAGAATGTTTATTTCACCAGCTTCAACAGTCATTTGTAGGTTTGTTTTCTATTCTTATGTACTGACTTTCTTTCCTTTATTATTTAATTTAATCTTTCAATATGTGATCCATTTAAATTTTTCAAAGTTAAAACAATAAAAGATATATTTAGCAGTATTGTTTCCCTCCCCATCCTCTCATCTGCTATCTACTTTTACTTATAGGTAACAGTTTTTATTAGTTTTTGATTTATCCTTACAATAGTTTTGTAAATATAACCAAATATAAGTACCTATTTTCCTACCCCATTTCTTATACAAAATATAACATATTAATATATGATTTTTCCAAACCAAACTGCAGAAAGGAGTAAGACAAACATAGTATAACTAAAAAAAAAAAACTGTTTTCTAAGAAAATGAAGAGAAATATCAATAATTGAAAAGATATAAGGCTGCTACTTCTTACTGGGAAAAGATTCATAGAAATTACCCTTGGATTTATTGATGTAATAAAAACACCAACTATAAGATTACACGTTTGTTGCTGCTACATAATAAAATAGCACGGAGTAGAAAACCAAACCTGGAAATTTTTTCAGAACAGCCCAATTTAGGTCTACATCTGTTTGTTTTGGATGAAAACATAAATGTTTACCCTTATAAACGAACTAAGTTTGCCTTTGAATCAATCATGTGTAAGACTTGAACAAGTTTCATGCATAAACCAGGCTGTTTGGAACAGAGGCTCCACATGGAAGAGTTGTAAGATTTTTTTTAAAAAGGTATATATAGAAAGCTAAATTTGAGCAAGATTGTAAGTTTACTTATATATCACATAAAATAATTAGGATAACCTACTAATTAAAACTTTTCGTAGTTCCCCAGCAACCATTGGAAAATGGTATAAACAAAGAAATGCTTTAGGAGCAATAATCTACTGATCCTTTTTAGTCTGGGTGCAAAGAGGCAAAGTAAATATCTTTTCATCCTAATCCAAGTGTCAGTTGATGGAGATATAGCGCATGTCTTGGGTAGCTACAAGGAAACTTTATGCTTCAGGAACAAGGAAGGTCCCAATTTAGAGAGTGGGAGAGAAGGATTTGACTGCTGACCCCCACGGAGCTTCTCTCCCAGCCCAAGTTACTCTTAAAATTAATTGGACAGAGACTTGGAACAAGTGCTAAATACACAAAGTAGATGTGACACAGCTGGATGTTTTTTTTCAGATTCTAGATCTGCTTGTCATCCCCTCTGACATTCAGACTCCAGGCTGTTATTTCCCAGCAGAGTTTGAAGTAAGCTCTGTAGATGAGTTAGAAAATATGCTTTCAAAATTGCTGCCACGTCCTTAACAAACGATGGTAAAAACCTGTCTGATAATCAGTAAGATTTCAGGGAGAGAGATTCACCAAAGCACCCTCACTTTCTTGTGATAATTCTCAAGCTGGAAAAAGCAATGTTTGTTTTCTTTAGCTTTCCTAAAACTTTTATTTTTCTAAAGCTGCTTCCAATTGCTCTCTGCCCCTGCACTGGCTTAATACCAGCCTCTTTTTGTATTTGACAACTTTTCATTAAAGTTTTCTTTTCCGCACATTTAAGTAGTATGTAACCTAAAAAGAAATTATAATATTGCGAGGTGCATTGAGCATTAATTGTCAGGCCGATTTGTCAATATAGATACTTATAAAATTATGTGAGGAAACCATAAACTATCTCACCAAAATTAACCATTCAGAATGATATTAGGGCAAGTCCAAGATGATTATGCAGGAGGTAATTAAGGAGATTGTTTCAATTTAGCTGCTGCAGTAGAGAATGGAGCATCTCAAAGAAGAGGGAGAAAACTTGGGGTTTTATAACGCAAGGGGGTTATGAGGGAGGAGGGAGATGGGTCTTGCATCAGACTATCTAGGGACAAAGTGGCCCCTTGTGATTAGCCATTTTACTGAAAACAAAGGGATGGGGCATTTCTTAACCATCCTTCTTCTGAGAGCACAGAGCTCTAATACAATTCATCTTCTGTCCCCCCTGTTGTCCAAGATGAGTCACTGGACAACACAGGAAGTCTAAGCATCTCTTAGATGCTTCCCATGTGCAAGAGTAACCTATTACATAAACTTACTATTTCTAACACCTCTCTTTTTACAAGGTGAAAGAACAAATCCGTTGTGGTTTTCCAGGGACCATTTGGGAAATCTCAGAGACAGTTTTGCTCAAAAAAAATTTGTTTTTGCTTTGAGGAAGGCAAAACGTCAAAAGTTGTCAGATCTGAAGACCTGAATAAGAAAGGATAATAGGTTATTAAGAAATCATAAATGGCTACCTATTTAACAAAAGTGACAACCAAACATTTTAAAAGCAGACATAGAGGGTAAAGATGCTTCGCTCTTTCATAAGTGAGAAACCTTTGTTTTTATAAATAATCTAGGGCATAGTCTCTCATAAATCACAAAAGATTACTCTGGTAGAACAGAATCTTTGCAGGTAGAGTACACAGAAGGTAAACTTTTATAGCCTCTAACAACATTTCATTATAACAGACAAAAAAGCAAATTCTACTTTTGCATCAGTATACAATTTGATACTCAATCTCTTTTTGAAAATCTTACAAATAAATCCACCAAACCTTGGCCAGATTTGTCAATGGCAACCAAAATTCCCTATCTGGGAATCCTCATTAACTTTCTACGTCCATTCAGGTATTGTCCTACACGTCACTTTTTTCTCTTTCAAGAATAACCAGTCATTCCATTTTAGGACAAAGCCTTTTTTCCCTTAACAAAAAACTCATCCTATACTTCTTGCATACAAAGGTATACATTTCTGCCACCATTACTACCAGTGGAGTCTCTTTCACATGCATGGATGTTTTAACCACAGTAACTTCTATTCCACAGAGAAAACTGGAAGGTGAATAAATGTGAACTGTCTGTCACACACACCAGCCTTCTGCATCAGACTAGCGAAGCTAATGAATAATGTCTCACAACTTTTTATAGCCATAAATATCCCTCACAGTACAACTTCTCAACATGCAAAACTGAACAGCTTCTCAAAAGCAGAACTGAAGCTAATAAGTGTAGACTGTCTGTAGCTCATAAAAATGAGACAAAATGTATATATACTTAAATTTTTGCTTAGCAATTAATGTGTTCATATTCTAGCTTAGAAATGATGTAGGTATCTAATAAATAACCATTAATTAACTCAATCTAGTCTCAGTCTAAGATGGGGTAATTTCTTAATCTTGGTTATTTTCCTGGAATACAGAACTCAGGAGAAGTTCAATATTATCAGGTACAATACTGCTAAACGTGGAGGAAATTAAAAAGCTAACTCTTCGGGAAACATTCTGGTCCATTTCCACTGTTGATGGTCACCAGGAGTTCTTTGGATTGAAAAATAGGTCATGGGTAGATGAAGAAGAGAGTCAGAGACTTGCAAGATTCACTCTCTCACAGTATTGAAAAACTGATAAGACTGAACCTTACATCCCAGACAACAACTTGATGGAATACACAGCCCCTAAGTGGGCTAAGTCTGCTTGTTTCTTTCTGGAATTATTAGTTAGATTTTTATCATTTGTTACATTGTAGACATTCATCTGACCATGAAATAAGTCAGTTTATTTTACTGGTCACTTTTCATAGAGAATCATCAAAAACAAAACAAAAAACACTTACCACACGCATTGTGCAATGCAAACTTTTATTTCAATAGCTAATAAAAAACCCCAAATCAATAAGAATCCGTTCTGTACTTTCTAATCCACATTTTAAAAGATTTTTTCATTTCCTTGAGTTGTTAACTGACAAACAGAAAGCCTATGTGATTTACACGTGCAGTCAAAGCAGTCAGACTCAGGCCGCTACACCTGCATTATGCTTAAAGATAGAGATACGCTCGTGTAATGCAGAGCGATATTAATTTGAACAGTCATTGTTAATACAAGGTAATTTCAAACCCTGAGTAGATATACTTTTCTGAAACAATTTATGTATATTTTAGCTATCAAGAAGAATTAGCCAACACTATGAAAAAGACTGATCTAGTAACATGTATTTAACTATATAGTAATTTGTCAAAGACTCAAAAGCACTTTATATTTAACTTCATATTTAATCAGTGACTAATTTTTGCAGTTGACAACTTAGAATTTTACGTAGGCTATTACTGTGGACGTGGTATATGAATATTGTACATTTTAAAATAAATCTTTGGCTCTTTCAAATCAGACATGCAATTCTCAAACCACCAAACCCAATGGTGTAAGTCTTTCCACTTTCCACATAACTTGTTCTCTAATGAAGTCTTAATGTACACCAAAAAAAAAAAAAAAAAATTGTTATTTGGCCATCTGGTACATTCAACGAATAAAAGAAATCATATCTCAGAATTAATAATCTTACTTGTAAACTTTAACAATCCATCCTCATGTTTAGATACTCAAGCTAATTGTTAGATGATATATATGAATAGAGAGTGCAAAAATTATTTAAATGTATTATTTATTTTAACTTTGAGTTTTAATTTATCTTGACTTATTTATGATAAAATGCATAAATAACTTCTAAGCTCAACGCATCTTTTCATTTGGTTACAAAGTGGCTGCTCGTGTCCGAGAGGAACCGGCATCGGTTCCCAGTAAAGCTTATTCATAGTTGACTCAGGTCACTGTGCCTTAGTGGCAGCCAGCTGTGCAGCAAGCTGAGAGATGTAACCAAGGCTATAAAAAATTATGTAACAGGAAAAGCATGATCCTGGAGGCCATTTGAAAATCTTGTTGACAGAGAGTAACAGGAGAAGCAGTCTTTCACCAAGGAATTTCAGAACACATAGCTGGGCTAGAGGGATATATTGTCTTAAAAGGCATTTTGAATATAAATTGCATATACTATGAGACACTGAAAAGGAAGACAATAATATGAACCTGAAAGGCAGCAGTGTATAAAAATAAGTCTGACACTCCATTTCTGGAGTCAACAAGCTTGGGATCTATGAGGCTTTCAAAGCAGTAGACGAGCAGTAGCTTGAGGAAAACATGTAAATACATGTGTCCCCAGGGCCCATTGTGGTGATACTGTCCAAACAGGTGATTTTCTGCATTCTGAACAAGCTGAATATCTGTTGAGAGATATTTCTCCCCTGTGCCATGTCATCTTCTTCTACGTTCTCGCACTTACAGCCACCCTCTTCCTGAGTACATTGTTGCTGGGTATTAGGGTACTGTAAGTAAGCATGGCTTTTGTGAAGACTTGTATTATTAGGGCATGTCACACAAAGGTGGAAATGAGATAGCAGAATATCTTTCAACAAAACGTGCGAGAAAAATATCCCAGTGGCCAATAATAACTTAAAAATAGATTGCGGGATACCAGCGATGTGCCCATCATTGGGAAAGGCAATGATGGTACAGAGTAAAAGGCATCCTTCAGTTCAGCAAGATATTTATGAAGTCGTTATAATGTGAAAACCACTGGGTGGCGCATCTGAACCTACCGGGAGAGAAAAGGAAGAGTCTTTGTTAAAGAACTTGTTGCAGGCTGCGTGGCACGCACCCCCCCCCAATCCATGTGTTGAAGTCCTCATCTCTGGGACCTTAGTTGGAAATAGAGGCACCGTAGATGTAATTAGTTAAGATAAGGTCATACTAGAGAAGGCTGGGTCCTAATTCAGTATGACTGTCCTTATATAAAGGGGAAATTTGAACACAGAGACACACACAGAAGGAGAACACCACGTGAACATGAAGACAGAGATCATGGTGATGTAGCAAAAGCCAAAAAATGCCAAGGATTGCTAGCAAACCCCTAGAAGCTGAGGAAAAGGCCGGAACTATTTTCCTCTCAGAGTCTTGAGAAGGAACCAACCCTGCTGACGCTTTGATTTTGAACTGGTAGCCTCCAGAACTGCGAGAAAATACATTTCTGGTATTTAAGTCCTGCTGGCAGTACTTCAGGGCAGCCCTAGCAAACTCCTTCTGCTTCTGGGAGGAACAGATACAAATGCACCTACGTGAGACACAAAACAAGAATACACACCATGAGAGAAACACAAGCAAAACCACACAGGGTTTTAAAGTTCTGGGTCGGGGTAGGTGGGTGTCACAGACCAGAAAAATCTCCACAGAAACGGGTGACATTTAAACTAAATCTTAAAGCAATTGACAAAATTGGGGCAGGTGAGGAGGTTTTTGACGCGAGGAAGACATGACCACAGAAAAATACAGAAAATGTGCATCTCAACCGAGGGAGGTAAGGTCCTAAAGGAAAGCTGGGGCCATCTGCAAAGGCCTTTGAATGTCAGGGTGAGAGGCTGATATTAATTTGGGGACAGTGGACCTTTAACATTCTTTGAATTCACACAGCAAGTGTACGCACACACAAGCACATGCACCTGCACAGGTAAAAATAGGCTATTTGGTAATTTAAGTCAGATTTACGGACTCTGAATGTGTTTACTGTGATTATCATGTAAGACTGCCATGCGCGGCGGGGCTTTTCCTATTGGGTTATATATTGCTTCAAAGGAGTAATATTCTGAAGCTTTTGTGTGTCAAGTATTATTCTAGGTGCTGGGGTCCTAGCAGTGGGCAAAACAGAGGCAGCTTCCTTCATGGAGTTTACCTTCCACTGGAGACACATACACAAAAACAGACATCTGCATATTTGGTGTAAATGCTATGAGAAGAAAATTCTAGGTGAAGGAAAGAAGATAATGGGATGTTTAGTTTTAGATAAGGCCATCAGGAAAGTTTCGGAAGGGGAGATATTTGAGCAAAGCCCTACAAAAAAAAGGACAGAGACATTGGTCTTTTCAGGTACAGGTATCCTAGGGAATAGCTTCATACAGAGACCCTTAGATGGGCATGTGCTTGGTGTTGAAGGAATGGGGCGGGGTGGCCAGTGTGGGCGAAGATGGGACAGAGGAAGACTTCCAAGACATAGAATTAAAAAAAAAAATTATCTCAGAAAAACCACAGAGTCCAAAACATTGAGTTCAAAAAGAAAGAAAAATCAGGATGTTACTAGGGAAGGTGTTCATAGCAGGGAGGGCAAGGAGTTTCCTAGTTCAACCACTAAGGCATTGGATGGGCCTTGGATGAAACCCAGCTGAGGCGGGTGTCACACACAGCAGGGACTTTTGATGGACCTGTACATCCCCAGGGAATGACTACAACAGGTGGGTGAGCAGAGGTGGCTGTGGCCAGCCACACCTTTCCCTCCCTGGACTCCAGCTGTGAGCAACCCAACTTGATGACACGGAAGAGGGGTGTCATCCTCCCGCAGCCGCTCATGACAAGGATGCCCAGGGAGTGGGAAGACAGTCAACAAGGCAGCACCCCCAAGTTTATTCTGAAATGGGTTAACGCAGGCTGGTCCCATCTAGCTAAATGAGAGCAACAGGGGGTGACGGGGTGGGCACTGGGCTGGGAAAGTGGAATGTCTCAAGTGAAACTGCTCCATGGCGTGTCACAGAAGCACTGCTACGTTGCAACTTCTCTTACTTGTACGTGGAGACCATGTCAGGTGGCTTTCTGTAACAGTTTGCTCGGGCAAAGGACCACAGGCTGGGAGACTTAAACATCAGAAATGCATTGTCTCAGAGTCTACAGGCTGGAAGCCTGAGATCAAGGTGTCAGTGGTGGTGTTTCTTCCCAGGCAGGCCTCGCTCCTTGGCTCATAGATGCCACCTTCTCCCTGTGTCCTCGCGTGGTCCTCTGTGTGTGTGTGTGTGTGTCTCTGTCCTAGTCTCCCCTTCCTACAAAGACACAGCCGTGCTGGCTTAGGGTCCACCCATACAACCTCGTTTTACCTTAATTACCTCTTTAGAGACACTGTCTTCAAATACAAGTCACATTCAAGGGTCCTGGGGGTCAGGACTTCAACCCATGAATTTGGGAGGGCCCCCATTCACATTCTCTATTTATGAAAATGCATCCATGTTCTGAGAGTTATAAAAAGGTCAGTCAGCTTCCCTCACCGGCTTACGCGCAGGCACAGAACCTTCTTTCCTCCTTCCCGTTCTTCCCGTCGGCCCACACCTGTGCCCCTCATCTGTGAACCAAGCCTCTTGGTCCCCCCACAGTGCACAGGGCTCCTTGCACAGGGACATGGGGAGGAGGATGTCTTCTCATCAGCTTTGGAGGCTCCTCTGACTCACTTTCAGGCTCCACTGACCGCGGACTGGCGGAGCATTCATCAGGAATTTGAAGAAATGTGAGATCCTCAGAATCAGGGCTTGGGGCTTCCCTGGTGGCGCAGTGGTTGGGAATTCGCCTGCCGATGCAGGGGACATGGGTTCGTGCCCCGGTCCGGGAAGATCCCACATGCCGCGGAGCTGCTGGGCCCGTGAGCCATGGCCGCTGAGCCTGCGCGTCCGGAGCCTGTGCTCCGCAATGGGAGAGGCCACGACAGTGAGAGGCCCGCGTACCGCAAAACAAAAACAAAAACAAAAACAAAATCAGGGCTTGTAAAGTGGATCCGTGCAGGTGTGACCGCAGCCCGGTGCCTGGCGGCGAGCCTCAGTGCCGGGGACAAGAGAGCAGGTGCCAGGCGAGTGCTTCAGAAGGGAGACAGTGGTGCAGGGGGGCCTGAGGGGGAGCAGAAAGAGAGAAGGGCACATATAAAAGGAGAACCGCTGGTTCTTTTATTCTCCCTGCATTCGGTTCCCCAGGAGAAAAGAAAATGGAGGTTAAAACGGAGATTTATACAGTGTTTCAAAAGCTATGGAAGAAAAGAAAGGATTCTTATGAAGGATTTCTCTTTCCAGGATTTGTTCACAAGCAACAAAGCAGTTGCCCGATGAAAAGTAATGTGAGAACTGTTGTTATAAATTCACCAGGAATAATTCTAAGATATCGCTGCCTCCGAGGGAAGAAAAATTACAAATATGTGTAGATGGCTCATTTAGGTAAGAGGTTGAAAGAGTTCAGGGAATATGCCCTCAAATATGGGTATGCTAAATACCCTTCTCTCTGGAAATAAAATAGCTACCAGAAAGGCATCGATTAGACCACTGCTTCACGTGGCTAGAAAAAAACTGTAATATGTTTAATGCTCCCAGTGGAAATGACAGCATGATTAGGGAATGGAAGGCTGGTTAGGGCAATAGACTAAAAAGACAGAATTCAAAAACTGCATTGAAAAGTAGAGCAGGGACTCAATCACCTACTCAGACTTTCAAATTTAGAATCAAAACCAGATCTACATAGGTCCTGTAAGTACTGGTTTGGCTAACAATGCTTTCTGGTGACACACCTATGTGAAATGTCATGGAATGAGGTATAATTAGCATGGTCTGGCATAAAGGAAGCTGTGAAATCTGGGTTTGGTGGTTTGGGGGGTGGAGGTGTCTAGAAGCAAGAGAAAAAGAGCTTTCAATGCTTCTAGTTTTCAGTGACTGGAATGCAAAAGAAGTAGCCATAAATGATCCTACAGGAGAAGGGCAACCCTGCTATTCTTTCTCCTTAAAAAAGATGTTAATTATCTGCTCAATGAAAAATGCATACACGTGCCTCTCCAAGTGAGGGACAGGTGTCCTCACCCAGGAAATCCTCACAGGGTTTGTATCCATTTGCTGGGGCTTCCATAACAAAACACCACTGATGGGTGCCTTAAGCAACAGAAACCTGTCTCACAGTCTGGAGGCTAGAAGTCCCAAATCAAAGTGCTGTGAGACTCGGTTTTTCTGAGGCAGTGAGGAGAAATCTGCTGCAGGCCACACTCCTTGGCTGATAGATGGTCATCTTCACGTTCCCATGCCTTTCTCCCTGTTCAAGACTGTGTCCGCATTCCCTTTTCTATAAGGATACTAGTCATATTGGATTAGAGCCCGGTATTGGATTAATGATCTCATTTTAACTTGGTTACCTCTGTAAAGACTCTATTTCTTAGTATGTTCACATTCCAAGGTACTGGGGGTTAGGAATTCAATATATGAATTTGGGGTGGGGAAAACAATTCTACCCTGTCATGCAGAGCTAACTCGGGCATCCAGGAACACGGGCACTCCTCCCCACTTGCCATGCTGAGCCTCAGCCGGTCTTCTCCAGGACAGAGGTAGTCTGCTGTGTCCTGTTTCTCAAGCTGCTAAGTTTCTTCTATGCTTCAACAGTAAGCCATCTATACCCACTACAAAATAGAGTAAAAGCAATCCTGCCCCTTGATTCTAATATCTGAGAGAGAGTTTAGATTTTATCCTCAGATATGTGTCCAAAGTCTCAGTGTCCTCAGAATCATCACTTATGATAGCTTCTGCAGGTGCCCCAGCCAGGACAAATATGTCTGCATCTTCGGGTACATACAGGTGTGTTTACAGGTGAATGCCACATCCCCCAAAGAAAAATCCAACAGATTCATATGTAAGAAAATTATGTCTTGCTATACACTAATAATCGTGGTAATCTATAGTTAACTTGTTCTGCATTAATGAATAAGAAAATGCATAAAATTGGTAACAATGGCTTTTGAAGACTATTTGATTGAAACGGTACAATGATTGTGAAAATAGTTAGCAACCTAAAAAAAGAAAGCATTAAGATTATACTGGACTGGGGCTTAAAAAACCTGCAAGAGGAAAAGGTGGAAGAAAACATGCCCATTCTGTCTTAAGGTATCCTAAGAATTTATGACATTTTCACCAGTGGGAAGAATCTCGAGGACATAGTGGGAAAAGTGACAGCCAGCATCATTCCAGAGGGACTGGTTGGTTAAGTCCATACAGCTGACTGCATCGGTGCTACAGTGATCGAATGCTGTAATACTTGATCCAAAGAGAATGAGACTGTGATGCTTTAAGGGGGCTTTGCTTTCCGGTTTTCTTGGTATTGAGTCTGATAAAGAGCAAACCTGATAAGTTAGAAAGCTCTGAACTAGTGCATAAGCATCCTTGTTCCACCCACACAGAACATGGATTTGAAGTATATACGTGTCTTATATGTGTATCATCCATGCCTTTCAGGGACCCGTGGAAAACATTCCCTAAATTCCTATTCTATTTGATGCTTCTTTCTTATCGCTGAGCATGGGTCAGTATGAAATGACATCATTTCCATATGAAAAAACCGCATACTTTTACAAAACTTATAAAAGTCTATGAATAAAAATGTATTATTTCATGTTTCAAGCTATTTATTTTATTATTATCTCTAGGTATTTGTTATGAGAGGTAGAAAAAATTTAGTAGAATCCAGTTTGGTTCATATTCTAAACTCGCTTGGCATTGTTAACAGAAGGTCAGTAATTAACTTCTGCACTTTGTTCAGAAGAAATCACGAAGCATCCTACCAAGGCAGGAAGGGTGAAAGTGAAGAATGTGTAGAGTCATAAATTAAATACAAGGATGCCGGTAGCTCCACACCACCTTCAAATGACACTTTACAGCACCAGAAAAGATGTGCATGTGACAAAGTGGGTAAAGTAATCTCACTTTGCTTGATTGTGAATTAATTTCAGTTAGAAACTTCTTTTGAGAGAGAAAGAAGGAAAAGTTGTTAATTCATTGTGAAAGGTAGGGTCAAGTATTTAGATACGACAAGGACCTAATTAGATACAAAATGGGGAGACATATTCTCCTAGAAATGTTCTCTAATCTCCAAATTCCTTTCTTCTGTGGCAGGCTTAGGTCTTAAGGATAACGTTTTACCTTGTATTACAATTAAGTGCATGCCATCCCTCCTTGGTCTAGCCAGACTAAAAAAGATCTCTACACAAAATATGACCGATTAGCTGTGCATCTCCTAAAACACATGTATTCCAACTTACAAAGGTAGCTCCTCCAAGGGATAGCTAGCTAGCTAGCTAAATAGAATAGTTTGAATTATGCGAGACAAATGTAATAAAAAAACAGTGATCTATTATGGTGTTGTTTACATTATCGGAGAAAGCAAATTCACTAGTCCTCATTTTGTACAAAATAATGAAGAAATTCTGAAAGGCTTTTGACCAAAGCAAGCAGAGGAATAAAGCAGTGGTTGAATCAGAGCAGGGAAATCATCTGTGGGTCTTTTTTTTTTTTTCCATTTGGTTACATGGGGTCTTAGTTGTGGCAGGTGGGCTCCTTAGTTGCAGCTCACAGGCTGCTTAGTTGTGGCTCACCAGCTCCTTAGTTGCAGCACGTGGGCTCCTTAATTGTGGCATGCAAAGTCTTAGTTGCAACATGCATGTGGGATCTAGTTCTCTGACCAGGGATCGAGGCTGGGCCCCCTGCATTGGGAGCGCGAAGTCCTATCCACTGCACCACCAGGGACGTCCCTCATCTGTGCGTCTTGTTTAAAAGCAGACTATGATTCAAGGTCCCTGCCCAGGTGACACCATGCCTTGAAACATGCTTTGAGGAGAAGTAAATTAATGTAGATCATTGATTCCCAAATTTGGTTGTTCCTTTTCAGAACTCTGTCTCCTAGCCCCTGTCTTCAAGATATTCATGCAACTGGTTCGGGATGCAAGCCTACTGTGTGAGTCTATGTGCAGTGAAGTTGGAAAACTACTGGTGTAAATAGTATTCTACCTTTTAGAAAATGGCAAGGATTATTTTTTTAGACAAGGTGAGTCCAGAGATTATTTTTTCCCAAATAATAGTTGAGTCATAAGGACACTCTCAAATAATTATTTCATGTCTTTTTGGGTTTCCCATTGAAACGTATTAGATAAAGTATCATTAAATTTTGGTTTTACGAGTTTATTTCCTTGGATGATGCAGTGGATAGATCATTTGGGGTTAGAAGTCTTAGCTACTAAAACATTTCAAAGAGACGGTCTGGTAATAAGGCTCTCAGACAAATGACTGGTAAAAGGTCACAGGTGAACTTGAGGGAAGGAAAGCAAATAGTACAATACGAAAAAAAAAATAATATAATTTTTATTAGCAAAAGTCCATTACTCTGAAAATGGCAAGAGCAGAAAAATAATAAAATATGAATGCTTGGATTAGCATTTTAAGGGCATCTTTGAAAGCCTTGCGTGATTCAAGAATGCACAGTGACTACTTTTCAGATATTATCTGCAGTGCTGTCTACTTAGTAATTTAGATAGCGAATCCTCTTTTTAAAAATATTCACCTAATGAACTAAAACCTGGAATTTCAGAGGTCTGGTTGAAAATTCTGATGACTTTAGTTATTTCAAGTGCTAATGGTCCTATGCCATTGAAGGGATATTTTTATTATTTAGAGATGTTGGAGATTTAAATGAGAAGGTTTTGGCACAACCTAAATACAAATTGTAAAGTATGTTACATGTGAAGGAAAATGTAAATAACTAAAGGAAAGACAGGGCAAAGAAAAGAAATGGAACTAATTTATTGAGGTTTCTCCTTGTGGCATGAAACATATGTACAGTTCCCCATTTAATCCTCTCTGTAAGCCTTGAAGACGAGCTTTACTATCATCTACACGTGATGGATCCTTCTGCAACCTCACCCCGGTAAGTGGCAGTGTTCCAATTGGCCTCACTGCGCGGAGACGGGGAAACATATAAAGGTGTGTGTACCAGTCAGGGTTCAACCAGACAAGGAGAAACTGCAGGAGATACGTATGAAGAGAGTTATTACAGGGAGTCAGTGTATATGATTAGGAGGCTGGCTAGGCAAGTCCAAAATCCACAGGGCAGGCTGTTAGGAAAGACAGGCTAGAAACTCTGGCAGGAGCTGCAGCTGCAACCCACAGGCAGAATTTCCTCTTCTGGGAAACCTCAGCTCTTCCCTTAAGACCTTTCAACTGATTGAATGAGGACTAGATTCAATCAGTTGAATCATCTAGAATCATCTCCCTTGCATAAACTCAACTGATTATGGGCTTTAATTTGATCTATAAAAATCTTCACAGCAATACTGAGATCACCATTTGATTGACTGACTGGGGTCTATAGCCTCAATAAGTTGAACTGACCCCATGGTGTGGGGATGGGGTCTGGGGGAAGGAGAAAACAGGGGTTAAAAGGAGCCTCCATAAAAGCTAGAAATAGATAGAGGTAGGGAAAGAAAAAGAAAAGAATACGGAAAAATATAGAATCGGTTAAAAAAGGTGAAAATATTATTGGAATGGGATAAACATAGTGAACATACGGGGATGCTGCGAAGAGAGGCCTCCTTCCCTCCAAACCCAGAGCACAGCGTCTGGGCAAAGAGCCTTATAATCAGTCATCCATTCCCTTGTCTTGTCAGTGACCTGATTGATCCCAGAATGTATTTGAAGGAAGAAGTTTAAACACTGAACTGAGTAATGTTTCCATGAGATTTGAACTAAGATCTAAAATTAACTCCATGTTGAAGCTGGGGGTGTGATGGCTAAGTTTATGTGTCAGCTTGAGTGGCTTAAGGGATGCTCAGATAGCTGGTAACACATTGTTTCTGGGGGTGTCTGTAAGGATGTTTCTGGAAGATGTTAGCATGTGATTCAGTAACTGAGTAAGAAGATCCACTCTCACCAATGAGCACAGCCCTCATCTGATCCATTGGAAGACACCACGGAACAAGAAGACGGAGGAAGGGCAAATTCTCTCTTTGAGCTGAGGTGTCCTCAGTTCCTGCTCTGGGACATCTGGACAGCTCCTGGTTCTGGGGCCTTCAGACTCTGGAATTTACAGCACCAGCCCCCTGGTTCTCAGACCTCTGGACCTGCACTAAATTATACCATCAGCTCTCCTCGTACTCCAGCTTTCAGACTGCATTCCATGCCATATCTCAGCTTCCCATGGGGGCCGATTCCTATACTAAATCTTTTCCTATATGTATCACTACACACTATTGGTTCTGTTTCTCTGGAGAACTCTAACTTAGCGGGTGTGTGGGGGGGGAATTCGGAAGGGCTGTTAATTGTTTTGTCTCATACGATGGAACCAAACAAATCAGTTGCAGTCAGTGAGCAGTCTGTCGTCCAAAGAATAAAGACGAGGACAAGCGGTAGGTTTAGCCCATTTGTGAGGCCTACCATGGTCTGGGGAACATAGAGTGAGGGCATCGTCAGGAAAAAGAACTTGTGAAAAGCTTGAAGCTGACGGCCTGCAGCAGAGAGCGAATGGGAGGAAGGGTCAGTGGCCGGGCTGAGCCAGGCGCTACTGCGTCCCAGCTCCTCCACTCTGGGCAGGAACACTTCCCCCTCTGCGTGGAGGCTCATTCTTACCATTTAAGGGGTAATCTATGCTTTTCTGGGGCATAGCACTATTCATCAACTCTCTGACATTTCTCTCTCCACTCAACCTTCGCATCAACCTGGGAGAATCCTACGTGGCCGAGGACCTCTATCCAGAGTCCCCAGTGCTAACCCTACACGATGGAACCCCACGAGACGTAGTCCATCTACACCCTCACCTTCTGGTCCTTGCCCTCCTTAACTGCCCTTCCGCATCTCCACCACCTCTCTCGACCACACCCTAGACTTTGTCTGCATGTGGAAACCTTTTAGTTTTGAAACCTCGAGGTCTAATAAGTTGCACTAAGCCTCATGGTCTGGTCTTGCTTCCCTCTTACAACCAGATCCCCACAGTGTTTCTTTTACTCTCAGGCCTCATGGGGTTCCTTGGATCCTGATTCCCCACTTCCTTCACCCTACCACCTCCATCTGAATCCATGTCGAGGAACCCAACTCCTTCTTACCCCATCCTCTCTTTCACTCCTGACTTTCTAGAAGCCCACCCTACACACCCCATATCTTGGGATCAAGTTTATAACCTCTTTTCTCCCTTCTCTTTGAATCGTTTTTGTGGCTAAAGTTTATAATCCCAAATGATCAGTGTTTCGTAGTATTAAAGAAAATAAACTCATGTTACCAAAATGTAATTAAGCTCACCTAATCCATTTGACGGGAAGTCTGGGTTTCTGTGTGAGGCTGGAGAAAAAGGCCGGAACGTGAACATTCGTGCAGGGACAGGTGCATGGGCGGCTCTCAGCCTCTGCACTGCAGGTCACCTCCTTCCCCTCGCTGAGAAGCCTGACCCACTGGGAGCAAGCCTTCTGCTGTCAATCCACACTTCCACCTCTAGGCATATTCCCTGTCATTTCACGAGTCTCCACGTGTCCCTAATCAGACTGGAAGGCAAACCCCACATTAATGCCCTTGACCCTCTTCCCTCAGATTGCTGCAGGGGCCTTGATTTATCAATCATTCCTTCTTTCTCCAATATCTTCAGCCGTTCTTTTTTCGACTGGCTCTTTCTCCCAGGCTAAATGGGCCCTGATGCAGATGTCCTATGGAATCACAAGTAGTTTATTTCTCCATACGTGAGTCTCTAATTTGACTCATGAGCACGTGCTGTGCTTTTAGGAGAAAACCCAGGAAACTCTTCATATAAACAGAATTGAAAAGTTCAAATCTAAATTAAAGTAAGATACATCAACAGAAGATTCTATCCTTTATATACACATGTAACATAAGTTATCCTAGAGCTCTCCGTGTCAGGATGTGCATTAGCAAATTCACAGGTCAATACTGTGACCTTGTATCCAGCCCTGTGAACTTTCCTGAACTTTCCCTAACTCCATTCTTGTCCAACAATGCCTTTTAAATGTTTATTTAAAAAATGAATGTAACATTCTGGCTTTCATATAGTGAAAGAAATTTTAAGGAGTAAATACACAAAGAACACACTTTGTTAAAAAAGAAATAGAAATTAATAATGACAGAGATTTCAACAATACTGCCACAGCAAATTCTCAGATAGCTTTGAATTGATTTTTAAAAAATCATGCAAAGCAGTAGTTACATTGGCATTGATTCCGACAGGTTTGTCGGACATCTCTTTTTTATACTTTGTCTTTCTCGCGATGTAATATTTATCATTTCGAATTGGATAAGATATGTAAGCAAGTCAGTCACCGTACTTAGTGTTTTAAAACTTATGTCTAGCTGGGTAGTCGGTATGTCAATCACATGATGACAATTGATTTTAATCCCTTTTTTCTAAAACCCCTGCTGAAGCTCAACACCTGTCTCACTGGCTCTTGGCATATTGATGGTTCCTTTCAAAAAACGCATCCTTTCAGCTAAAAATTGGCCAAATATATCAAAGAGCGATCAAACAGAGCAGCAGCTCTTTGACAATGCCAGAAAGCCAGAGCAATAAATAAGTATTCTGTGGGGAAATAATCTGAATTATACAGGATAAATATGACAAACATAGTGATTTACTGGAATATTGTTTACATGCTTTTTAAATTTATTTTATTGGATTTGTTCTTCATGACTTGTTTCTGCAACTGCTTAACCAGTTAAAAGAGAATACAGGGGTTGAAAACGATCAACTTAGCTTTGAGTCTCAGCAATGCCTCTAATTTAACCCCAGACCAGCTATATTATACATGCTCACTGAGCTTTAACTTCTTCATAGAGTTACTGGGTCACACATATTAAATCATTCTGTAAAATGTGAAGCACATTCAAATGCAAATAATCATTGTTATTGATGTCAAGCAGAAAGTCAGAGTGGCCTGTATCTTCCACAAATATGCAAAAATTATGGGATTTTTAAAGTGTAAACAATTTATTATTATTATTTCTTTTAGAAATAAAAGAGGGAGGAAAAAAATAACTTTCCTAACTAATTTCATAGACTTTTTATCTGCTACTCTCATAGTTATATATCCTTAATTCACTTGTTTTTTGGCTATAGAAAAAAATTATTTGAGAATCAAAGGTAATTGTATTAATAACCCTCTGTCTTCCTTTTCTTTTAAATTTTATTTTATTGTGGGCAAAACCTTAATTCACTTTTTAAATGAGCAGAGTGAAGGGGTGATTGATATCTCGTTACATATTTAGCAAACAGCAAAACATGTTAGTGTATTTCAACTTCCGTAGGAATTACATTTAAAAGGTTTCATCTTTCTCTCATATTTTCTATTTATCTTGAAGATATTGCCGCTTGGTGCCAAATTGATTTTAGGGAATACCTCTATAAATCTGAAAAAAATGGACAGAAAAGTAAATTAAAACCTTGAGTATTTTTGAACTGACACAACGTTATTAAACCTCCATAATATATTGGTTATTTGAATTTTGTTGACGCGCTATTGTCATTTCCGTATACAAAAATGCCTAGCACTGTATCTAATTTTGTGGCTTTTCACACATTGCAATTGGATAGTATGTTCATATAGATATTCTGCAGTTACAGTCTGGACATTTGAGCATTCTAACTTCTCATTTAGATTTTCTTCCTATGCTGTTGCAGAAAAAGAAAAAATAGAGTTGAAATAGAATTCCAACTTGAAATCTCAGCAGTAACACCCCCAAAGAACTGTTTCACTTATTTTATGTTGGAGAACTCTCTTAGATAGTTAATGTCTATTTATATGGTAATTGCTCCCCAATATATGTCTACTTTTTCTCCTTTCAGCTAGATTCCATTTTCCCTTAATCACAGCAGTCACTAACGTAGTGTGTGAAGTACAGTGATCTTCGTGAATAGTGCTGAACAGATCAATAAAATGTTCGAGTTTAGCTTAAGCCAAATGCTTGACACTTCATGAATTAAAATGAGGTAAGAGAATACTCGTGAATAGTAGGTCATTTCTCTTCTTTCAGTGATTCCTTGGGAAGAGCGGCCCTCATTTGGCAGTAATATTGCCTCTGCTCTGCCCTCTGCCACCTCCAGCAGACCTTTTGGCACCTTCTGAGAAGTTAGGGAAATAATAGTGTTGGTAAAAATATTCACAGCAGTTTCTCATCTTTAGAGCATTGAACTCAAATGTTCCACCCACATCATGTATATTACAGAATAAAAAGGAGAAGGAGAAAAAGAAGAAACAGCCATAATTAACAACATGAAAGAACATGAGAAATAAACAAGAGAGAGAAAAACTACAAATACTTTAAGGTTTTCCTATTCCATTTTTATTTAAAAAATATTTATTGAGCACCTGTTATGTCCACAGCAGTCTTTTTATTATTATTCTCGTGATATAGTTACAAATAAGGCACATGACCTTCGTCCTCTCATTATGAAGTATGTAAAAGCAGCACACACACATGGCCTTTTGGAGGAGGAGGCATCTGAATTGAGAACTGAATGAGAACAAAGAAGCAGCTGTAGATGCGTGGAGGAGACCTTTCATAGGTGCAGAGAACGTGTGATCCAAGACCTTAAATCAGGAACTGGCATTTTGGATGAACAAACAGAAGCCTGCAGTGTCTGGAGAACAGTGAGAGGGGAAAAAAGGAAGGTCAGTGAGCTTGGAAAGAGCCATAAACATTGGGCCCTGCAGGTCATGGTAACAAGACTACAAGGAAGTTTCATTCAACAAACAAGAAATATGTTCAAAGCACTTAGCAGAGAATCCTGCACACAGCAAAAGCTTAATAAACATGGGTCCGCTGGTTTCAGCTCTGTCTGTACGATGCAGTTGCCCCAGTGCAAAGCCTCAGTCCAATCCCAGAGATGAAAATTGACAGGGATGGGAAGGGCTGGGACATGATTCTAACACAAAGCCAAGGCTAAGAAGTACTTCCTTAGATTTTATTATAACTATCAGTGGTAAGAAAATTGACTTGGTTCCTTCATAGCCAGGGTTTCTCAGAGATTAATAGAATCCTGGGCCACTTCCATCTTCTGAGGCTCCTGGTATATTAAAAAAAGAACAAATATGAAAATAGGATTATAAATCTTGTGATACTTAATTTGTGAGATTAATGTTTTTAAGTCTAAAGAAAGCTAAAATTCAGTGTTTTTTATGATTCCCAGGGGAAATGGAATTTGCCATTCCTGCTTTGGTAAAGCTCTAGTTTTGGTAAAGTCCTGGGAGCAGAAATGGATGCCCCTCACACCCCACCCCATGGCGGAGCAGGAGGGGCGGAGTGCTTGGTTGTATTTGTAGGGTAAGTGTGGGGATGGGTGACAGAAAATCACAGCCTCAGTGTCCTGGGAGAACCCAGAAACAGCAGCTGCTGTTGTTTAAGGAGAGTTGCTTCAAAACACCAGGAGAGAGCCCAGGCAGACCAGGTTAGATGACTGGTCTCTCTCCCTCCCCTCTTTTCTGGGGTTTAGTTATGGAACGGTTAGAAAACAAAGCCTGGAAATTCTCAGTTGAACACGCATGGTGCTATGGACTGAATGCTCTTGTCACCCTCAGAATTGGTATTTTGATACCTAAACCCCAATGTAATGGTATTTGGAAGAGGGACTTTGGGGAGGTAACTAGGTTTGGGTGAGGTCATGGGGGTGGAGCCCTCATGCTGGGTGGGATTCGTGCCCTCACATAAGGGGATGAAGAGCCCAGACCTGTCTCTCTCCAGCATCTGAAGACACAGCTAGAAGATGGCCAACTACAAACCAGGAAGTGGACTCTCACCAGACACTTAATCTACCAGCGCCTGGATCTTGGACTTCCAGCCTCCAGAACTGTGAGAAATAAATGTCTGTTTTTTAAGTCACCCAGTCTATAGTATTTTTGTTATAGAAGCTTGACTTGACTAATACACGTGGCACAGAGAGAAAGGCTGCCTGCCCAGCTCTTTGAGGGTCTTGATCAGGTCAGAACCCACCCCACCCTGGCAAGTCCAGTCCCTGCCCAGGAGGTCAGGTTCCAGGTACAGTTTCTACCCTGCCCTGCTCCATGTATCTGAAGATTCCTGCTTAGCTCTCACAGGGGCTGGCAGGAAGGAGGTGGTCCAGGAAACAAAGTGAACATCAGCAGAGGTTGCAAAGCCTTCATGAGAACGAGGCTGAGCTATGAGCAGAGCTCGATTTACCATTTTCAAATATTTAGACATAGAATGCAAACGTTAGTTGTAGGCCTCAATTAGGTGCTACAACTTAAGTAAAATTGTGATCTTTTCCTTAAGGACTAATTGTCATCAACTCTAGATCTCAGGGTTTGACTAGTATTTAAGCTGAGGATGACCACGAATGTCTCCCAGTGTTATGGTTTTTCCAGTTGGTTTTGCACTGGGTATGTGGGGGCCCTGCTCTTCAGAGGGTCTTGCACACACCCTCCCACACCCACACCCACCCCCCACACACACAAATCACGTGCATTTGTTAAAAAACACAAGCTGCTCTTTAACTTGGGGTTCACTGCTCAGCGTTGGAACAGTCTCACCCATAGGCATCTTCTCTTCTGGATCTTGTTTTCAGGCCCCAGGAAAAGCTTCTCCACATCTCTTGCCTAATGTCATAGAAATAAAATGTTTCTGTTTCCAAACACCATGAAGTCTTAATGGCTAGTGCTTCTCTGACACCTGAGTGAACAAGTCTTAAAGTGCGGGGAAGCTTTAGCGGTGGAAGCAAACCACCATGAGGTTCTCTTCCCCACAAAACCCATGCTGTTCCTTGATGAATCAACACTTCAGGTGATGTCAACCAGAAGACAGCAAAGAGCTTTGGCCTGCAACTCAAGTCATTCATTCACCCCTCTCTCTTCCATCTTCTGAACCTTTCCGAATCTCTCTGTACAATGCAGTTTTGTACTTTCTCTTAAAGCACATGTACAAATATTCTACATTTTTCTATGTGTTTAGGAAACTTTGTGTCACTGTATTTGCCTAAAGCCTTTCTTAAGTTGGTCAACTCAGTTAAGCAGGCATTTCTGAATCTTTTAAATGATTCTCGTTTTGCTTTATGTGTAAGTTTGTATTTTGACATTTCATTTTTAATCTCTAAAGTGCCTAAAAGTTTTTGGAAGTAAGAGAGAAATATGTCCTAAATAAATACATGAAATAATCAAATAACTTCAAAGCAGACCTTATGTGATATTGAACTAATTTACCTTATCCTTATCCTTTTCAAAATAAATAAAATATATTTATAATTCCTTAATACTAGTCAAGCTTCATGTAAGACTTAGTCACCCTTATTAAATAAGATGTGCTTAAACATAAACACACATAAAACAAGGTTGGGTATTAATCAGTTGACAAAAATACTGTGGCCAGAGGCTCACAGGAACCTAAGACCAATGGGTTCAGTATTTGCTAATTCAGTCTCTGTAATGACTTTATATAGAACATAAGTACTGGGAATAGTGAAAATCAAGTATACCTACAAGCAAGTCCAACGAAAGATGCACAGAATGTCAGAAACTTTAATATTAAGGAATTTCAAATAGATATAGTAGTTTGAGATATGTACCATGCTCATGTTTTATAAGATTCAGCACTGCAAAAATACCAGATCATCACAAATTGTTGATATAGTTAATAAAATCTCCATTAAAGATAACATTTTAAATGGAGTTTGACAAAATGCTTCTAAAATTTACATGGGAACGCAAAGATCCAAAAATAGCCAAAGCTCTCTTGAAGGAGAAGAATGTGGGAGGACTTGAACTGCCATATATATGAAGCCAAATTCTAAAGCATATGGTCCTGATGCAAGGGTAGACAAAGAGAACAAGGCAAAAATAGACAGCCTTCAAATAGCCCCCTGCATATATTGACACTTGATTTATGACACAAGAAACTCTTCAAAGCACTGGAGGAAAGGTGGTTCCTTCATATGGTGAAATCTCCTCAAAGATTAAAAGGAAAAACCTTGAACTCTATTCCATATCATTCACAGAAAAATAATTCCATTGGGATTGTAAATATACATGCAACACACACACACGCACACACACACATGAACTAACCAACTAAACAAGCAAGCAGATACATTTAATTCAATGAATAGAATATCTTCATGATTTCAGAATGAAAAATATATTTAAACAGAATACTAAAAATACTCACCATAGAGAAAAATATTATAAACTGAATGGCATGAAACCTAAGATCTTTTGTTTATCAAAAGTGAAAAAGATATTATTTGCAACGCATACAATCACAAAGTGCTGTTTCCAGAATATACAGAGGAATTCTACATTTCAACACGAAAAAGACAGAAAACCCATAAGAAAGTGGGCCAAAAATATAAGCAAGAATAACCAAACATAAACAGATGCATAGGGAACCACTGAAATGATGCAGCGGTCAGTATACATGTGGAAAGGTGCCTTACCTCACTAGTGACCATGAGAACAGCCACTGAACAATGATAAAATTCACTATCCAGCCACACGAATGGCTAAAATTCAAACAGCCAGTGGATGGCACAAATGGAAGACCACAAAAATTCTCATATGTGATGGTGGAAGTGTAAATTGTTATATTCATTGAAGAAAATAGGAAATATTGAAAGTTGAAGATGCTGATGCCCCATGACTCAGCAGTTTATTCTTCAGCGTGCACTGTTAAAGAAAAAGTTATTCTGACACATGCTAAGCCAGTAGGGAAGACTTCATTCAAGATTCTTGCAATGGGGTTATGGCAATAGAGGAGAGAGATTGAGCTCAACTCCCAATACAGTAAAGACAGTTGGGTAATTATTGACAACTAGTGGAGTGAGGGGGTCAATGGATGGAAAATTACCAAGAGGGGACATCAAGGGTAAGGAGATTCTTGCTAAACTGGCAGGCAGACCAAGGACTCAGACATCAAAGGTGGGAGGTGAGGAACTTGATTAGATATCAAGGGCGATCAGATTATGAAAGGTGGGGGAATTCTCGCTAAACTGAGGAGCAGGATTCCTGTGAAGACTGGGGCGAGGTGGCCAACACAGGAGTGGGCCAAGGTTGAAGTCTAGTGGAGCAGAGGGTGGAGGAGCCTGCCTGAGGTTTGGTTACGGAGGAGGTCTTTGTCACACCCAACCACAGCCTATGCCTGTGTGCTCTAGGGGAGACATCACATGAATGTTCACAGCGTTATTCTTCATAAATTCCAAAACAAGCTCAATGTCAATCAACTGCAGCAGAATAAATAAACTGTGGTGTCATTATACAATGTAACACTTCACAGCTTTGAAATGAATGACCTACAATTATACAAAAAACGTGAATGAATCTCAAAAGCATAATGGTTAATGTGAGCAAATGATGGCAGGTTAAAAAAAAATCCTATGTATGATTCAATCTATATAAAATGAAAAAGTAGGCAAAGCTATTCTCTATTATTTAGAGATATAAACTTGGTAGTAAAAAAAAAGTAACAAACTGATGATATTATACTCAAGGAAGTATCTACTTTTAGGCGATAAGAAGGAGATTATGATAGAAACAAAGCTACAGTGGGTACTGGTTTCCTGGCAATATTCTAGTTCTTGCTTTAGGTTGTGATTATATATATGTTCACTGTGTAATAACTCAATAAGCTGAATATTTTTTCTTTCATATACTTCTCTGCATGAGTTTATATTTCATAATAAAAAGGATTTAAAATATATCTGGATGAATTTTTAAGCATTTTAAATAATTATAATATTGAAAATGGAGTTTTCTGATATTTGTTGAAGGAAACTTTGCCAGTCATTTTTTCATATTAACATCAGAGATATCATTAATTATGGTGTCACCTATATAGTTTTTCTAATTTTTCTCTATGTGTGTATCACTTAACAGTTTTCAAATAAGTGGGTTGTGCTGCTACAGTTGTGCTTCTTGTTGAAAAGGGAGAATCAAACTCCCTTTTGATCCCAAACCAGTAGTTGCTAGAGGCAGAGGGTGGAGGGTTGGAAAAATGGGTGAAGGGGATCCAAAGGCACAAACTTCCAGCCATAACATAAATCAGTCACGGGGATGTAAAGTACAGCATGGTGGCTACAGTTCATATTGTGTTGCATATTTGAAGGTTGCTAAGAAAATAGATCTTAAGAGTTCTCATCACAACAAAAAATATGTTTTGTAACTAAAAGGGTGACCGACGTTAACTAGACTCATTGGGGTGATCATTTTGCAATGTATACAAATATCCAACTGTTACGTTGTATACCTGAAACTCGTATAGTGTTATATGTTATTTATATTTTGATTAAAAGCCAAAACAAATTTAAATGGTTTAGAACATTAAAACTCCAGTTTTCATAGTTCTCTTCAGGAGTATTAATCATTGACCTATTCCAATTCAAAAATATTTTACTTCCATTATTCGCTAAATTTTACATCTCCTTAATTCAATACTGACTTTGTTAAAATCTTCTGAGACAAACATAATGTGACCAGAAATCCTTAGGGCAACCAACCAATGGTTTATACTTCAAATTCCAGAGAAGATATTTACCATTTTCTTTAGTAGTGGTTCATAAGAGTACAAAGGCAGTCACAGTATTCTGTGGTACCAGCAGTACAATTAGTGGTCTGATTCATTGTCGTACTTCTCTTACTCAAAAAAATAAGTAGATATCTACAGGGACAAACATTGTACTACATACTGGGCACAGAAATGAAAAAGTTATAATTCATAAGGATCCATCTGAAATGGAAAGCTGGGTGACATAGGAGGCCTTGATCCAAGAGAGATAGTGTCACAGTTTATGGTTAAATTTAACCTTTAAACCACTTTGAAGAAATAAAAGGTGAAGGGTGCTTTCAGGAAGGAAAAAAACAGTTGAACTCCATCAAGATTTTATTTGTATTTTGAGTATTGCAATGGAATATACTTTAGGAGAAGCACATTTTCCTTAAACCTCCACCATTATTGCATTTTCTAGGCAGATGACACATTAAATAATTTTTATAAGAAAGAGGATGGAAAAATCTATGGATTGAGTTCTTCCTGCACTACAGAATAGTAAATACCACAAATCCTCGTAGCTTGGTAACAAGGCTTTTAAAAATTAAAAATGAAAATGGTTTAAATGGAAAACATTAGAAAAGGAGACTAAAATCTAAGGTTTCGGAGGAACAAAAGTTCATAAGAACGCTTAACACAAGGAGAGGACAAGGGTATCCCCGTATATAGAAAAGAGGGTCTTCAACAGTGTAGACAGTTCTTCCAGGCCTCATGGAATGACATTAAGTCATGCTCTGTATGCCTGTTCCCTGGTGTCTCTATTACCTCCATAGAAGTGGGGAATATTTTGTATATATACATCATGTCATCTTTGAATAAAATTTAAGTGTCTTTAAAAACCTAGTAGTGATTTCTTTGCAAATATTTGTAAAGAGAAAATGAATCTCTGGCTGAGTGGGTTTATATGAATTTTTAACATAGTAACACATACGGTAACTTCAGTATTGAAATTTTGAACACTTTAAGATTGCAGTATGCCGCATACTTGTTCCTATAACAATATTGCAGGCATTAAAATCTCCAGTTTACAAATGAGTGACCTGAAGCTCCAAAACGTTACCAAGTTGCTAAATCACCCAGCAAGGAAGATGCAGAGCTGACTTAGCAACCCAGATCTGTCTGACAGCAAAGCCCGCATGGTAACTACAAGATTGCAAGACCATAATTTTTGAAGCGTCACACATCATTATTAATCAATGATCAGAACTGGATTTGAAGATGGTTTTAACTTGTTTTGTTCACTTTACAGTGCTATAAATTGATTGCAACAGTGTTATTCTTAGTGCAAACTATTACATTATATGTATTCATTATATTCAGAGAAAAACATGTGTCTTAATAGTTTTTAAATGTGCACTTTCAAGATGGAAATGGAATCAGTTGTGATGAATCCATCGGTATCGTGACACTAACGTATATCAGAAATAAAATGAACCCAGCAAGTAGCACACCACAGGCTACCTGGGGAGTTTTACAGGCTGGGCTCTAACTCATAGAGTCATTCCACAGGCTGATGTATTTGAGAAATACTAAAGTGCTAATTTAATAAAATATGATGCAGTTATTTCGATATTGCATATTAATGCAATTGTTTTTCTCTATTCCTGAAGCTCATGTTCAAATAAGAGGTTTAGTTGTGGTAAAGAGAGGTCAGCATGGACTTATTCACGATTTAGGTTTTATATTTCCTAAGATCATTGTTTGTTTAAGTCATACAGAATGATACTCTAATACAATTAAAGTGCATAGGAAATTAGAGTGAAACGATACTATGACAATAAATTTTCTCTCATACAGTTACACTTAAAGATATAAGGTTTTATTATTAAAAACTAATTTATGGCAATTGCAGAGTACTTTTTTTAAAGAGAAATCAAAGAAGAAATTCAAATGCTCTAAAGATAACCATTGCTAATAGATTAGTAGATTTATTTTTATTCTTCTTCTATATATTGGTATATTTTTTCATAAGTTTATATAATATTGAAACGGCGTGTTTTTCAGCCAATATTTTATCATAAACGTTTCCATTGCTATCAACATTCTTTAATTAATGTAACTTTTAATGACTATTTTTAATGGAGTTAGCATAATATGCTAAAGCAATTTCTTTCCGTTATGCCCATTTAAAATTTATTTCATATAATTCTGGGATAAAAATAATTGTACACATGTTACCCTCATTTAAAAAAATTAACACCTTGGTAGTTCTTTAGATACAGAGTTATTCAGTCAGCAGAAATAATTTGTTTAAAACTCTTGAAGTGTGTTTCTGGGTAATATTCCCAAATCCTGAAAGTGCCTTTAGGAAAAAAAAACCACGATATTTACTTTCCTTTCCTCAGATCCCAGTATAGGATCTGGCACAAAATTGGTACTTAATAAAAAGGTTTTTAGAGCAGAACTGACCGGTATTGCTTTGAGAAATGGAACCATTTTATAGTCCTAAGCAATGCTGAAAATACTGTCGTAATAGCATTGAGGATAGTTATTCTAAAACATTTCTAAATTTTAAAACTAGCATTTTCTCATTTCATTCTGCATACATTTTAACAGTGAAAACGAGCATTTTTATATGTTTATTATCTACTTGTGCTTTCATTGTGATACATATCACTGTGCACTTCTAAAATATCGGCAGAAGTTCAAGTTCAAGTAAATAAACTGTGACCTCTGTTTGGTGCAGCATTTTGGCCTGACGACACTTATGAACTTGAGGTGAAGCTGCTTTACCCATTCTGAGCAAAGCGTGCCTGCTCACTTACCTCTTGCTTCCCTCTCACAGGCGATTTCACATCAGGAGGCTCACATTCTGCAAAAAAAAAATAAGGAGCAAATATCTTATTAATGTCACATATCTAAGGCCATTAGGGGAAATACAGACACAGGAAGCCGTATATAAATACTCCATGATTGTGCCAATAGCTTAGTTAGTTTTAGTTTTAGTTCTAGTTTTAAGTTAACACATTTTTGTCTGTTTTGTTCTCTAGCGTATACTCAGTTCCTGGCCTATAATATGTTCTCAATAGACATTCTTAGATGAATGACACAACTGACAGACAAAAAAAATTGAAGGATCAGGTTCAGATTTAGGGTGACAAGGCCTGGTGTGTGTTATAATTCAGGAGAAGACTGGTAAATGTCCTGCTTTAGAACCTTCTAGGAATAATGACTCAGATCACCAGTCACTGCACATCTCCTATTCTCTTCCTTATCTCATTTTTCCCAAACCCCAAATCCTACCCCAAAGCACCTTTGTCCTCAACCTCTCTGCAGACTGGTCCTTCCCCGTCTAGCTTTCCTGGACTCTTCCAAGGAGGCCCCAAAGGCTCTGCTTCCACACAGCCCTCTGAGGTGTGGTGCTCTTCTCTCCCACAGCCCTTTCACCACAGGACATGCAGGAATGGGCCTGCTTTCTCCTCATTGCTGCTTTCAGATCAGACTCCTCTCGTCCTTTCTAAAAACCTGCAGCTTTGAGGCACATCTCAGCAGATTTTATCAACCACTACTCTTCATTGTTGCTGTTATGTGTGGATCCTCTACAGATTCTCCGTCATTTCTAGATGTTTTTAGCTCCTGACTCACTACCACTCTGTCCAAAATATCCCTGTCTTACATTTGTAAGGATCTGAATGTTCATGTAGATGATCTTTCCAACACCCTAGCCTCAAGGCTTTTTAAATCCTCTCCTCTGATGATCTTATGGTACGCACTACCTAGATCACTCGCTCCCATGGCCATTTCCTGACTTGGATATCACCAGTGAGGAGAGGCCCTCAATTATCTCAGCAGCATGCATCACACTCCTAACCATCACTTCCTAATCCCTTAGCAGCTCAGCTCCAACCATCTTTCAACCCCACCAGGTTCTCAATCTGTTGATCTGATGTCCTCAATGACCTTTCTTGAACTACCTAGGCAAGACCCATGATTACTCAATATAATCACTTCCGTGCATACACTCTCAACTCCCTCACTCTCTCTTGCTTTATTATTGTCACTTGAGAACACCAAGGTCTGGCTTAATCCACCACATGCTTGCTTGCATTTCTACAGTGAGCATGGCTAAAGAAATGTACACAACCACGAGGACTGAACTCGTCCTTAAAATTTATCACTGGGAACAACAAACTGCTCCTTATATGATGCATGACAACCATTTCCTATTTCATTTACCTTCCCATTCTCTTCTCCTTTCTCCCCAAACTCCAAGCATCACTTTTCCATTTTTATTCTTGGTTTTCTATTCATGGAGGAAATCAAGCTTCAGAATAGAATCTTGCAAACTCCCACTACCATGTCTATTCACTTTCTGGCATCTGCACCCACATGCTTTGTGTCCCTGATGCTCATATAAGTGAACAAACCGTGATCCCATCTAAGGCCACCCCCTCCTTCTGTGCACTAGATTCCATCACCTCCCACGTGCACAGGGATAGATTTCAGCTATCCCCTGCTTTAGACAGAATCGCTTTAATTAATTGTGTTCTTGTCCTCACTCCCCTCTCCAGCTACCACATATTTCTTTTCTCTCTTGGTACCAAAACTCCTCAAAAGGAGTGTCTAAATTATAAAATCGCTAGAAGATAAACAAGGGAGAAAGTCTTAGATAACTTTGGGTTTGGTGATGACTTTTGAGATACTACACCAAAGGTGACCCATGAAAATTAATTAAAATGCAAAACTTCTGCCGTGAGGGGCATTGTCAAGAGAATGAGAAGACAAGCCACAGACTGGGAGAAAATATTTGCAAAAGACACATCTGATAAGGGACTGTTATCCAAAATGTACAAAGACCACCTAAAACTCAAGAATAAAAAAACGATTTAAAAACAGGAAAAAGATCTAAACAGACACCTCACCAAAGAGGATATACAGATGGCAAATAAGCATATGAAAAGATGCTCCACATTCTTTGTCATCAGGGAAATGCAAATTAAAACAACAATGAGATACCACGACACACCTGTTAGGATGGCCGAAATCCAAAACTCTGATAACACCAAGTGCTGACAAGGATGTGGAGCAACAGAAGCTCTCATTCATTTTTGACTGGAATGCAAAATGGTGCAGTCACTTTGGAAGACAGTTTGGCAGTTTCTTATAAAATGAAACATATTCTTACCATACAATCCAGCAATCACATTTCTTGGTATTTGCCTAAAGGAGTTGAAATCTTACATCCTAAGAAAGATCTGCACATGAATGTTTATAGAAGTTTTATTCATAGTGGTCCAAACTTGGAAGCAACCAAGAAGTCCTTCAGTAAGTGAATGGATAAATAAACTATGGTGCATCCAGACAATTGAATATTATTCAAGACTAAAAAGAAATGAGCTATCAAGCCATGAAAGGACACGGAGGAACTTTAAATGCATGTTACTAAGGGAAAGAAGCCAATCTGAAACATCTGCATACCCTATGACTCCAAGTATACAATTTCCTGGAAAAGGCAAAACTATGGAGACAGTAAAAAAGATCAGTGAGTGCCAGGGCATAGGGAGAGGGAGTAATGAACAGGCACAGCACAGAGGATTTTTATGGCAGTGAAACACTTCTGTTTGATTCTTATACTCTTTTGCTTAATATTTCACTTTTAATAGGATATTAAGTTTACACTTCATTTGTGACTGATACATCCACCTCCACCCCCCACCAAGATAGTTATTTTCTTGCTAGATACCAGCAACCAAACTTGGATTATAGTTTCCAGCTGCTCTTGCAAGTAGGTAGGGCTGTTTGAGTGGCTTTTAACAATGGAATCTGAGCAGAAGTGACATGTATGTGTCCTTGGTGGGGAAGATGTGCTTGACTCTTTCTTTTGGTTTCATCTTCCAATGATTTATTGAAGACAAGTGTGGCAACTTCACTGAAGATCATAAAACCACAATATAGAGTCTAAGTCTTTGAATTACCTCTTGGAGGAAAGCTCCCTTGCTGAACAAGAACATCTGTTTTAGACTTTCTATGAGAGAAAAGTAAATTTTCTTCATGTTGAAGCCGTTAGGCAGGCATGTTGGAGTTTTTTTGTTAGAGCAGATAGTATTGCCCTAACTAATAAATAATTCTCTAATAAAATCAAATGTCCTCTGTAAAATACAGATGATAAATCTAGCGTGCCATGGAAACTCTTACATAAAATTTAAAAATTTTCATGTAATATTGTGAGTAGAAAAAGCTGGAATATATTCAAAAATATTCATTTTACTTCATAAAAGTTGTATAATTGTCAAAGATCCCTCATTCCTATTCTTTGACATGCCTACGTTCAGAAAATATATTTCTCTTTTGTTTTTCATTGATAATGAAAAAGATAATGTATAACTTATGTTTACATTTTGTAGGAAACTGGTAAAGTTTACTAAATTCAAAAGCTCTGTGGTAATGATATTCTAATAACCGAGTGCTTTTTAAAAAAGCACTTGGGATTTGTTAAGTTCATCCCATTAAAATCAGTAACGTTATTCTAATTCAAGATATCAATTAATTGATTACTGCCATGGACAAATTTAACAAACATTCAGGAAGCGGCATAGATAAATCAGCATTCTAAAACTCTTCAAGTTTCACACTATGGTCAGAACACAATCCTAAATTATTTTTCAATTTTGTGTTTTTCTAACTGCATTTTAAAATATTTTACTCATCATCTTTCACTGCATCATTACTTTAAAATACCAAAGCCACTGTTCTGAAAATATATTCATATATGTGCATAAAACCCTTAAAATTTTTTTCAACCATCCTGTATACACATACACACACATATATATATCCAATCCTTGTTACTCATGGATTCTGTATTTTTGAATTCATCCTTTTGCTAAAATTTAATTGTGACCTCAAAATAAATATTTGTTGGCTTTTTTGCAGTCATTCACAGACATGCCCAGAGCAGCAAAACATTTTAGTTACGTTCCCAGCTGAGGCTGCACAAGACAATGCTCTCTTTTCTTACTTCAGTTCTCTGGCTGGAATCAAGCTCCCTTTTTTGTAGGTTTTTGTTAGTGATTTTGCTATTTAAAATGGCCCCCAAGAACAGTGCTGAAGTGTCAACTATTGTTCTGTTAAAAGATAAACTGAGGCATATCACAAATTTTAAGAGTTTATTTGAGCAAAAATTGATTTGAATTGGGCAGTGCCAAACAGGAAGTGGTTAGAAGTACACGAACAAGAGCTGAAGCAGTGCGAGGATGTTATGCATTGGATGTAGCTTTAAGGCTGGTTAGCTCTTTGTGATTGGTTGTCTTTAGGTTTCAATGCCAAAACCTTGAGACATTTCCCGGATTAGACTTTGGTTTACCTACAGAGGCCACCAGAGCATGAGAGTCCCCTGAGTTTAATGGCCTCCTTGTTTAATTAATTTAACAGTTCCCAAGCACCGGAAGGCTATGATGTGCCCTTATGGAGAAAATACATGTGTTAGATAAGCTTTTTTCAGGCATGAGTTACAGTGCTGTTGGTTAGAGTTCAATGTTAATGCGTCAACAATAGATATTAAATATCAGTCCCTGAGACCCTTTCAGTGGATCGGTGAGTTTCTCCCTTTCTAGACTACATATCTGAATAAAACTGATTTTTCTTCATGTATTTATTTAAAGTGAAAAAATTTATTGCAATAGATTGATTCCAAAAGCAGATAAAAGAATCTAGCTGTCTTATATTAAACGAGACATTAAAAAGATTTTCAACAATGCAAAACAATACCATTCTTCTCATTAAATTATTTTTTCTTTTGGTAAATACAATTAATTTTGTTAAAATTATGTTTATTTGTTATAAAACATTATTTATGTTAACCTCTAATGGGTTTATCATTATTAAATGGATTAATAAGAATTTTTCTAATATGATAAATATTGATAAATAGGACCAGTGGCATGCTGGTACTCTGATTCTCTGGGAAGAAAAAGTTCTGATCTGAGGTATTTGACAATTTCTTTGTGATACACACTCCAGTGATGTGTGATGGTAAGCAATTAATAACTTGTTCTCTGAGAGAAGTTACAACCTAAGTGTCTCCATGTACAAGTGACACAACCTTGAAACAACAAATCCTTGAGTTGGAACTTCATTCATTAATATAAATGGCTTTTAAGCTGAATTAAATATTTTTTAATACAAGAAGATTACTTCAATTTTTTTACACTTTTTATAGTACAATGACACACTTTATAATCTTCATTATTAATATTTTTTAAATCAACAAAGCAAAAAATCAAGCCTTACTTTGTAGCATTTGTCAATTGCTGTGGTGTAAATATTCCTTCCATGGCCAATTTCAAGCCACCAAACTATCATCCAACAGGCAGTGATGAAGACATGTTGGACAGCACAACAGGATGTAGTATTTCCACCTTACAGATAGACCAGAAATAAATAACCTCAAAAAAATAGATCACAGGAAGTTGTAGTAAAATGGAGAGTGATGAGTATTGAGGATTTATTATTTTGGCTTTAACATAAATTATTTTTTGTAAGTATATGCAATTTATTTTTTAATAATGAACCTTTTTAAAAACTGGCTTGCAAAATTCTTGAAACTTTAACAAGCGTCCTTGCCAGCTGGCTCTACCACATACTGAAATACTGGCACCATGGGCATTTTCAAACTAAGAACATGAGTCACTACATGCAAAGTTGAGTCAACGTCAGAATCAGTTCTAGAGAGTCTGTGCTCTTCCGTTCCAGCACATTCTGGATATGACCTTCATGAAAAGAAACTCACTGGAGCTTCCCTGGTGGCGCAGTGGTTGAGAGTCCGCCTGCCGATGCAGGGGACACAGGTTCGTGCCCCGGTCTGGGAAGATCCCACATGCCATGGAGCAGTTAGGCCCGTGGGCCATGGCCGCTGTGCCTGCGCGTCCGGAGCCTGTGCTCCGCAACGGGAGAGGCCACAACAGTGAGAAGCCCGCGTACCACAAAAAAAAAAAAAAAAAAGAAACTCACTGAAGGTCACCCATGTCTCTAAGACAGCTAATGATCCAATACTGAGACCAGCGTTTGAGAACTGCTGAGTTAGTGCCAAGTGAGTGGGCTAGCTTTAAATCTAGAGCCCGGGTGTGGATTGATGACGACCTCCAGAGTTCCTGCAGTTCAGAATTTCATCTGATTAAACACAAGGATGCCATACTTCTGAAATAATGAACCCAAGGGCGTTTGACAGAGGAAGTTAAGTATTCATTAAACAAGTGTTGAGAAGTGGAATAGAAAGTTCTGAGTGAGAAAAGGAGGGGAAGTAAGTTTGTTAAAAAGGACTTGAGATGAGTCCTATTAATTGTAATACTTTTACTAGAGTCTTCCATCTCTGCATGACAATGTTTATTTCTTAGGTTGACGTTAACTTGTGCAATAGATAAGCGTGAGGGCAAAATGTAATTGCAATGTGTGATTGCAACTGCTTTCTAACTTATTATCACAAGAGAGGTCTTTTGTTCTGCTAAACAGTTGAGATGTTTGATATACAAAATGGGTCTAAAGGAAGGCTGAGGAGACTTGAGGTGAGCCAGACTCCTCCGCATCACAGAGACTTTGAATTCCGAAAATAATCCAAGAGGAAGAGATTGAGAAGAATACGAGGAAGAGGGACAAGAAGAAATGATCTCAGAAGCTTGGGACTATGTGGCCCAAAGCATAAGGATGTGGAATGCTCAATATGAAATTGCCTTGTCCATGTCTCTTGCCACTCTTCTCTATTCTACACCTTCAGATTCCTTGCACACATGTCTGTGCATGTGTGTCTTCTCACATGCCTGGTTGTGTGTATAGAGATGCAGCAGGAAGTGGCTTTCCAGAGGCTGGTAACTCAGATAACAGTGGTGAGATGACTCATAATTGAAATAACAATTCCGTAAGGGCAAGAATTTGGAAGAAGAGGTGATTGCTAAAAAATAAGCTTCTAAAGAATTCACAAAAATTTTAGGAAAACTTTGAACTTCCATAGAATATGAAATGGACATTTTTGGAGGGAATTCGTTTTTCAGTCTCCAGAAGCAGAGATAGCCTAATTTAAAGACAGTCACACTTTGACATCTCTCATGTCTTAGTCCATTCAGGCTGCTAAAACACCACTGAATAGGTGGCTTATCCACAACAAATGTTCCTGAGTTCTGGAAACTGGAGGTGCAGGATCAGGGCTTCCCAGTTCATAGCTCCCATACAGGATAAATCCAAAGACAAACACTCCAAGACACATATTAATCAAACTATCAAAAATTAAATACAAAGAAAAAATATTAAAAGTAGTAAGGGAAAAACAACAAATAACAAAGAAGAGAATCTCCATAAGGTTAACAGCTGATCTTTCAGCAGAAACTCTGCAAGCCAGAAGGGAGTGGCATGACATATTTAAAGTGATGAAAGGGAAAAACCTACAACCAAGATTGCTCTACCCAGCAGAGATCTCATTCAGATTTGATGGAGAAATTAAAACCTTTACAGACAAGCAAAAGCTAAGAGAATTGAGCACCACAAAACCAGCTTTACAACAAATGCTAAAGGAACTTCTCTAGGCAGGAAACACAAGAGAAGGAAAAGACCTACAATAACAAACCCAAAACAATTAAGAAAATGGTAATAGGAGCATACATATTGATAATTACCTTAAATGTAAATGGATTAAATGCTCCAACCAAAACACATAGACTAGCTGAATGGATAGGAAAACAAGACCCGTATATATGCTGTCTACAAGAGACCCATTTCAGACCTAGGGGCACATACAGACTGAATGTGAGGGGGTGGAAGACGATATTCCATGCAAATGGAAATCAAAAGAAAGCTGGAGTAACAATTCTCATATCAGAAAATATAAACTATAAAACAAAGACTATTACAAGAGACAAAGAAGCACACTACATAATGATCAAGGGATCAATCCAAGAAGAAGATATAACAATTGTAAATATTTATGCACCCAACATAGGAGCACCTCAATATATAAGGCAAACACTAACAGTCATAAAAGGGGAAATCAACAGTAACACAATCACAGTAGGGGACTTTAACACCCCACTTTCACCAATGGACAGATCATGCAAAATGAAAATAAATATGGAAACACAAGCTTTAAATGATACATTAAACAAGATGGACTTAATTGATATTTATAGGACATTCCATTCAAGAGAATACACATCCTTCTTAAGTGCTCATGGAACATTCTCCAGGATAGATCATATCTTAGATCACAAATCAAGCCTTGGTAAATTTAAGAAAATTGAAATCGTATCAAGTATCTTCTCCGACCACAACGCTATGAGACTAGATATCAATTACAGAAAAAAATCTGTAAAAAATACAAAAACATAGAGGCTAAACAATACACTTCTTAATAACCAAGGGATCACTGAAGAAATCAAAGAGGAAATCAAACAATACCTAGAAACAAATGACAATGAAAACACGACAACCCGAAACCTATAGGATGCAGCAAAAGCAGTTCTAAGAGGGAAGTTTATAGCAATACAATCCTAACTTAAGAAACAAGAGACATCTCAAATAAACAACCCAACCTTACACCTAAAGCAATTAGAGAAAGAAAAACAAGAAAACCCCAAAGGTAGCAGGAGGAAAGAAGTCATAAAGATCAGATCAAAACTAAATGAAAAAGAAATGAAGGAAACTATAGCAAAGATCAATAAAACTAAAAACAGGTTCTTTGAGAAGATAAACAAAATTGATAAACCATTAGCCAGACTCATCAAGAAAAAAAGGAAGACAAATCAATAGAATTAGAAATGAAAAAGGAGAAGTAACAACTGACACTGCAGAAATAAAAAGGATCATGAGAGATTACTACAAGCAACTATATGCCAATAAAATGGACAACCTGGAAGAAATGGACACATTCTTAGAAATGTACAACCTTCCAAGACTGAACCAGGAAGAAATAGAAAATATGAACAGACCAATCACAAGCACTGAAATTGAAACTGTGATTTAAAATCTTCCAACAGGGCTTCCCTGGTGGTGCAGTGGTTGAGAGTCCGCCTGCCGATGCAGGGGACACGGGTTCGTGCCCCGGTCCGGGAAGATCCCACATGCCACGGAGTGGCTGGGCCCGTGAGCCATGGCCGCTGAATCTGTGTGTCCGGAGCCTGTGCTCCACAACGGGAGAGGCCACAACAGTGAGAGGCCCGCGTACGACAAAAAAAAAGAAATCTTCCAACAAACAAAAGCCCAGGACCAGATGGCTTCACAGGCGAATTCTATCAAACATTTAGAGAAGAGCTAACACCTGTCCTTCTCAAACTCTTCCAAAATATAGCAGAGGGAGGAACACTCCCCAATTCATTTTACGAGGCCACCATCACCCTGATACCAAAACCAGAAAAAGATGTCACAAAGAAAGAAAACTACAGGCCAACATCACTAATGAACATAGATGCAAAAATCCTCAACAAAATACTAGGAAGCAGAATCCAGCAACACATTAAAAGGATCATACACTATGATCAAGTGGGGTTTATCCCAGGAATGCAAGGATTCTTCAATATACGCAAACCAATCAATGTGATACACCCATATTAACAAATTGAAGGAGAAAAAACATATGACCATCTCAATAGATGCAGAGAAAGCTTCTGACAAAATTCAACACCCATTTAAAAACCCTCTAGAAAGTAGGCACAGAGGGAACTTACCTCAAAATAATAAAGTCTGTATCTGACAAACCCACAGCCAACATCGTCCTCAATGGTGAAAAACTGAAACCATTTCCACTAAGATCAGGAACAAGACAAGGTTGCCCACTCTCACTACTATTATTCAACATAGTTTTGGAAGTTTTAGCTACAGCAATCAGAGAAGAAAAAGAAATAAAAGGAATCCAAATGGGAAAAGAAGAAGTAAACTGTCACTGTTGGCAGATGACATGATACTGTACATAGAGAATCCTAAAGATGCTACCAGAAAACTAGTAGAGCTAATCAATGAGTTTGGTAAAGTAGCAGGATACAAAATTAATGCACAGAAATCTGTTGCATGCCTATACACTAATGATGAAAAATCTGAAAGTGAAAGTAAGAAAATACTCCTATTTACCACTGCAACAAAAAGAATAAAATATCTAGGAATAAACCTACCTAGGAGACAAAAGACCTGTATGCAGAAAATTGTAAGACACTGAGGAAAGAAATTAAAGATGTTACAAATAGATGGAGAGATATACCATGTTCTTGGATTAGAAGAATCAACATTGTGAAAATGACTATACTACCCAAAGCAATCTACAAATTCAATGCAAACCTTATCAAACTACCACTGACATTTTTCACAGAGCTAGAACAAAAAATCTCACAATTTGTATGGAAGCACAAAAGACCCTGAATAGGCAAAACAATTTTGAGAAAGAAAAACAGAGCTGGAGGAATCAGGCTCCCTGACTTCAGACTATACTACAAAGCTACAGTAATCAAGACAGTATAGTACTGGCACAAAAACAGATATATAGATCAATGGAACAGGATAGAAATCCCAGAGATAAACCCATGCACATATGGTCACCTTATCTTTGATAAAGGAGGCAAGAATATACAGTGGAGAAATACAGCTTCTTCAATAAGTGCTGCTGGGAAAACTGTATAGCTACATGTAAAGGAATGTAATTAGAACACTCCCTAACACCATACACAAACAGAAACTCAAAATGGATTAGAGACCTAAATCTAAGACCGGACACTGTAAAACTCTTAGAGGAAAACATAGGAAGAACACTCTTTGACATAAATCACAGCAACATCTTTTTTGATCCACCTCCTAGAGTAATGGAAATAAAAACAAAAATAAACAAATGGGACCTAATGAAACTTCAAAGCTTTTGCACAGCAAAGGAAACCATAAACAAGATAAAAGGACAACCCTCAGAATGGGAGAAAATATTTGCAAACGAAGCAACTGACAAAGGATTAATCTCCAAAATATATAAACGGCTCATGCAGCTCAGTATTAAAAAAACAAACAACCCAATCCAAAAATGGGCAGAAGACCCAAATAGACATTTCTCCAAAGAAGATATACAGATGGCCAAGAAGCACATGAAAAGCTGCTCAGCATCACTAATTATTAGAGAAATGCAAATCAAAACTACAATGTGGTATCACCTCACACCAGTTAGAATTGGCATCATCAGAAAATCTACAGACAACAAATGCTAGAGAGGGTGTGGAGAAAAGGGAACCCTCTTGCACTGTTGGTGGGAATGTAAATTGATACAGCCACTATGGAGAACAGTATGGAGGTTCCTTAAAAAAATAAAAATAGAACTACCATACGACCCAGCAATCCCACTACTGGGCATATACCCTGAGAAAACCATAATTTAAAAAGAGTCATGTACCACAATGTTCATTGCAGCTCTATTTACAATAGCCAGGACATGGAAGCAACCTAAGTGTCCATCAGCAGATGAATGGATAAAGAAGACGTGGCACATATATACAATGGAATACTACTCAGCCATAAAAAGAAACAAAATTGAGCTATTTGTAGTGAGGTGGATAGACCTAGCGTCTGTCATACAGAGTGAAGTAAGTCAGAAAGAGAAACACAAATACCGTATGCTAACACACATATATGGAATCTAAAAAAAAAAAAAAAAAAGAAATGGTCATGAAGAACCTAGCGGCAAGACGGGAATAAAGATGCAGACCTACTAGAGAATGGACTTGAGGATAGTGGGAGGGGGAAAGGTTAGCTGGGACAAAGTGAGAGAGTGGCATGGACACATATACACTACCAAAAGTAAAATCAATAGCTAGTGGGAAGCAGCCAGATAGCACCCGGAGATCAGCTCCGTGCTTTGTGACCACCTAGAGGGGTGGGATAGGGAGGGTGGGAGGGAGGGAGATGCAAGAGGGGAAGAGATATGGGGATATATGTATATGTATAACTGATTCATTTTGTTATAAAGCAGACATTAAGACACCATTGTAAGGCAGTTATACTCCAATAAAGATGTTAAAAAAAAAAGAGACAGTCACACTTTGACATCCTTCATGTCTTAGTCCATTCAGGCTGCTAAAACACCACCGACTGGGTGGCTTATCCACAACAAATGTTTCTGAGTTCTGGAAACTGGAGGTGCAGGATCAGGGCTTCCCAGTTCATAGGGTCGCACCTTCCTGCTGTGTCCTCACATGGTGGAAGGGCCAAGTGAGCTCTGAGGGGTATCTCTTAAAAGGGCACTATCCCATTCATGAGGCTCCACCCTCATGACCCATCACCTCCCAACAGCTCCATCTCTTAATCCCATCACGTTGAACAGTAGGATTTCAACACAGGGATTTGGAAGGGACAGAAATATTCAAGCCATAACACCTTGGTCAGGAGCATCTTCTACTAACCTTTCAAAGCTCGTAAGAGCAGTGACTCATTACATTGGTCTGGTTTGATGGTTCTTGTTTGTTTGTTTGTTTGTTTTACCCCACCACTCGGCTTGCAGGATCTTAGTTCCCCCACCAGGGATCTAACCCGGGCCCCCTACAGTGGAAGCGTGAAGCCCTAACCACTGTACCACCAGGGAATTCCCAAGGTTTGATGAAAATTTGACCATTCAATAGACTAACTTAACTGAGGAAATTTAATCTGTGCTTATTGCACCTTTTTGGCTTCCTGTTTCAAAATGTAAATCTAGTTTTATTCAACTGCAATTTAATCTCTGGATTCATAGTACATGTTCATTATTTTCTAAAGCTGAGTGTATGTTTGCATGTGCGTAGGTCTAGGTACATCTATGTCTACATCTAAATTTATGTAACTATCTGTAAGAGTGCTCCTTTTAATGTGAGGCTTCCCTAAATATTAAGACAAACACCTTACAATGGTATCCCCTACACTACTAGTCACACATCGTTTGCCAAAATAAGAAAGAAATCCTAAATTCAATGTCCTAGAAGCAACTTGCTTTCAATTTTCTGTAATTTAAAACTAGGAACGGCCAGCAGGTGTAACCAAGTACATTTCAACTGTCAGACAGTTTCAGAGAGAGAAATAAAATCACTAAGGTAACCAGCTTCTAAAAACCCTGTGAATCGTGAAGGCATTTACACATAACGTCAAACCTAAATTATACTTGGAAGACTAAAATTTTAAACTGCCTCCTTAAAAGTAGGATTCATTTTCCACTATTGTCTGTTTCCAAAGGCTGTAAATATGTATTTAGCATTTGTGTTATATTGGCTTCTTTTTAAACCCAAAATAAAAACAAAATAGTGAGATGAAAAAAATATTTCACTGTTCTTGTACCAAAGCTAGTCAAAGAAAGGTCCCAAAACACGTCAGTCAAATTATGTCAAATGTGTCCCTGGCGACTTTAATACAATAAGTGACATACTGAGAACTGATGATTAAATGGAAAATTTGAACCATATCTTTATCCTGGGGGAGAGAAAATATTGTATCTCAATTCATATGCTTTCCTTTTCTGCCTCTATGATTGCATTCCTCAGCTAGAGATGTACTGTGTCCTCTTCATAACCATTACTCAATTCTATTTTTGTTCCTGCATCTTCTACACGGCCATCGTCCAGCCCAGCCATGCGTCACACACCGTATCAATCCTCACCTATCACACACACACACTCAATTTATCTGATGCATAGCTTGTTTCAGAGAGCTGTCATCTGTTGTAAATGAAGTCCCAGATGTTGCCTTGCTGACTGTTCCCTACAGGTAGTACCAGGCACGTCAAACAAGTAATGCAATTGTACAATGATGTGACTTCCTTCCGCTTGTAATCATACCATGGGCAGAAGGAACTGTCCCCTGACGATGGGTTTGACGATGGGTTCGGTGACTTGGCACTGCAGACCACCTGCCAAATTTCACAAAAATATCCCTTGTGTCTTAGGACACAGTTTATTTCCCCCAAACTGATGGATAATAATAATTCCTGGGAGCCTCCAGAGCATTTTGAGATGAACGTTTACGTACTTTTAAGCCTTCATGCTAACGCACAAGTTGCTGCTGCATGGACAGAGGGGAACTTGTGAATGAAACAAGCAATTTGTTCTACTTCCCATATTCAACTGACAGAAGAGAAGGCCCTTTTCTAATGTTTTTCTCTGTCATGGACTGCTGAGAAGTAATGCAGACAATGATGGTGGTGGCGTGATAATTTTCTGCAGCTTTCTGAAGCTTGCCAGTTGCAAAATTACTCCTGGTGCAAGTTAATAAATAATGTATGCACTGTTAATAGATTCAAATTCTTCAGTTCCTGTTAGAGACAGTGCGAAATCATCAGAGGAGTGCTGTATTAAATTGGAGTGGGTAGGAGGAAGAGAGAGAGGTTGAGACAGAGAGAAAAGGAGAGAGGAAGAAAACTGAACATGTGTTCAAGTCACAGACGCTATTTTTACTGTAAAAACCTAAAGCTAATAAATTTTAAGCAATCAGAAAATTTTGTTCCAGGCCTTGAATATTTTTATATAACGTTAAATATTTATATTTATATAATTTATGTTTAAATTCCCTTCCAGTTTGAAAATTAATATCTCATATTCCCAATAACTTTATGAAAATTAATTCCAAACATCTGATTTCTTTGTTTTGCTTCCTGATACTGACGTCTAGACTACCTTTTTTTTTTAACTTAATGGAAATACGACATTTATATATACATAATAGATATATATACACACGTATATGTATATATATCTCATAAATATCTGTATCTGACTTTCATCTCAATACCACTTAAACCTATTACGCGACGTTATACACAGTAATTGTGTCTTTTTTAAAACTTTCATAATATAAACCTTCATGTTGTATACATGCCTACTTACAGGGATCAGCAAACTTTCTCTATAAAAGACCAGATAGTAAATAGTTTAGGCTTTGCAGCCGTGTTGTCTGTGTCACAATCACTCAGCTCTGTCACTGTAGTGAAATCAGAAGGTGATTGATAAACGAGTCAGGGTGACTGTGTTTGGTATCTGGGTCATAGTTTGCCATCTCCTGTCCTAAGGAAAACATAACCCGATACAAATTATTGGAATACAGATTATTCCAAATGTCTCCTATAATCCCCCAGGCTATTGCAACGTTTTTTGAAGGCTTTGGAAGTTCTCCACTGGCTGAAAAAGCATGTCACATATTGTACGTTAGAGGCACAAAGACTGCCCCACCCTCTTCGTGGTGCACGTGGTAGCTTGCTCGGGTACCTGCTAGAACAGACAGGAGTCCTTTCCCCTCCTGCACAGGTGGTCGCTCTCCATGGCAGGTTTGCATTCCCAGTGCAGGAGGGGACCCAGCACCCGTCCTCCTTAGGCAGGATGGGTGGAGGGTAGCTGGATGTGTGTGCACACAACCCTTTGGCTTCCGAAGAACAACTGCTTTGTTAGGTGCTGCCAGTGAGAAGGGGGCACAGTTGGGAGCTGGAAAAATAAGCATCATCCCCTGTCTCTTCTCCGTTCAATGAGCTCCTTCCTGGGTTCAGTGCGGAGAGCTGACACTATTATCCCCATGTAGAAAAGGACCAAAATGATAGATATGTGATCAATGAACATATAAAACATTAACAAATGCCACGGAAGAGAGTGACTTAGACTGACTACAAATCAAGGTGCTTTGTATCATTCTTTTAACAACCTTTCAATACACTTGTTTGATTTCAGCAACACCAGGAGACAGCATTTTAAGACGACTTTTCATCTCCTATATCATGGGAAGTGCCCTTTCGAAGTCTAAACAAAATAATGTCATCTGTGTCTGTGTGTCACCCAGCTTGGCATTATGCTCCAAAAAGTCAAATGGATCTGTTAACCTTGGATGCCACTTTGGATCCAGGCTGGTGGCTGTGATGAAAGTTTCTTCCTTCAAATGATTTTCAAACACACACCCAAACCCACGTTGACCAAGTGCCCCATCCTCTTGTCCTTCATGTTACCCTCTCCTGTGATGATTAAGGAAGGATTTTTAAATTTAAATACTCAATAATGAGTTATATTTTATATTAAAATGGAAGCAAACCATAAACACATAAACACTATCAAATCCAAAACAGCACCCCCTAGGGTGTATGGTCTGAGTGTCTCCCTGCTTCTCGGATTTGTTGAATATGCTCATTTCACCTGGTCCAGGCGGGCTGCAGGGAAATCACCTTTTTCACTTAAGGCAAATGAACTTGCAAATCACCAAGAGAATTGGTTAGTGCCCCACTGCTGATTGTGTCACACAAAATATCTAGTGTAATGCTGAGTGAACACCCAGAGCAATCACATCAAAAACTCTTAACCTCGCTAGCCCAGGGAGAACTGGTGGGCTGTGGGATGACTCGCTCCTTCAGACTGCACTTCATAGCTTTAATTTCTACTGATATTTTAAAATTAATTAATTAGTTTATTTTTGGCTGGGTTGGGTCTTCATTGCTGCACGTGGGCTTTCTCTAGTTGTGGCGAGCAGGGGCTAGTCTTCGTTGCAGTGCACGGGCTTCTCATTGTGGTGGCTTCTCTTGTTGTGGAGCATGGGCTCTAGGCTCATGGGCTTCAGTAGTTGTTGTGGCACACGGGCTCAGTAGTTGTGGCTCACAAGCTCTAGAGCACAGGCTCAGTAGTTGTGGCGCACAGGCTTAGTTGCTCCACAGCATGTGAAATCTTCCCAGACCAGGGCTGGAATCCACGTCCCCTGAATTGGCAGGCAGATTCTTAACCACTGTGCCACCAGGGACGTCCTTCTACTGATGTTTTAAAACATTGTATATACAATAACATGAGAAAATATTTGTAAGATTACCTAGAAGTTAACTTCTGATCCTGGAGCGGTCCTTGCTTCTCTTATCTATCCTTTGCTGCAATTCTTGCTCTCCTCTCTTGCTCCTTTGGGCAGCTGTATTGCCACAATGTAGGGGTAATGAAGCAATAGGACCAGCTGCTGGAGTAAATGGAGCAGAATCCTTGCACATCCTCCGGTGAGAACATCTGCGAGTTTGGGAGGTCCCCACGATAACCCTCAGGTTGAAGGAACTAGGCAAAGCTGTTATACTCACAGTTACAGTTTATTACAGTTCAGGCATATAGATTATAATCAGCAGAGGAAACAGTGTGTAGGACAGGTCAGGAGAGACCAGGCATGGGGATCCCAGTCGTCCTATCCTAGGGAAGTTAGGCCAACAGTGATTATGTGTCATAGCAGTGATGTGTGACAACACTCAAGGAGTATTGCCAGCTGGGGACACTCACCCACTCACTGCTGTCCAGAGATTTTATTACAGGTCAGTCTCATGCACATAACTGGCCCCGCACGTGGCTGATCTTAGTCTCCAGCTGCTCCAGATGTCACACTGATACCACCTGGCCAAGGCCCCCCCATAGAACACACTGTTAGCATAGATCTCTCCATGAGGATGCTAAAAGTTGTAGGCATCCCGCATTCCTTAGGGAAGTCCTGGATGGTAACTTCTTTATCGCTCAGCTCCTCTAGGCACCATTCACTGCCATGTTTCATGCAATCTGTTCATTTTTTAAACTGAAGTGTAGTTAATTTACAATGTTGTGTTAGTTTCTGACGTACAGCAAAGTGATACACGTCAGTGATTCAGATATACAAATTATTCTTTTTTCGGATTCTTTTCCATTATATGTTATTATAAATTTTTGAATATAGTTCCCTGTGCTATATAGTAGGACCTTGTTGTTTATCTATTTTATATATAATAGTGTGTATCTGTTAATCACAAACTCCTAATGTATCCCTCCCCCACCTTTCCCCTTTGGTAGGACTGTTTTCTACATCTGTGAGTCTGTTTCTGTTTTGTAAATAAGTTCATTTATGTCCTTTTGTAGATTCCTCAAATAAGTGATCTCATATGATATTTCTTTTTTTCTATCTGACTTACTTCACTTAGTATAATGATCTCTAAGTCCTTCCATGTTGCTGCAAATGGAATTATTTCATTCTTTTTTATGGCTGAGTAGTATTCCATTGTATATACATACCACATCTTCTGTATCCATTTATCTGTCAATGGACACTTATGCAACCTGTTCATTTTTGCCCCTGCTTCATCCTTGAATAGCCAGTAGAAGATTAGCATCTCTCTGCTCTTCACACTGACCCTCATTCTTACATTTTCCTCTCATTTTCATTTAGTTTGAATTTATTTTAGAAAAGAACAAAGATGTATTTAAAAATCAAATTAAAATAAAGCGAAGGGGGATGCGCTACAGTTGTCATATTTTTATTTGTCTACATGGCAAACAAAGACAAGGGTCCCACTGGAAATATTACAGGATAGAAAATAATATACTTTCCTTCTTCAATAACTCTCTAGATGTCAATACGAGAAGGCCAAACATTTCAGTTTTTAATGAGTGTAGCGTGAAAGCATACATCTGTATACCATTTGGTTCATTATCTCATATCCTTAATTATAACTCTGTTGGTTTTAGGATTTCTTTCTGATGCCTGCTTGTTGTCCCAAGACTTTCATTATGGTTCTGCACCTTCAGTTTATAAAGCACTCAGAATCTACCCATCAATAATTTTTTGCAAGGAATACCTTCATTTCCCTTTGGTCTTACAGGAAATAGTCTCAGTAGTAAAGTCTTTTCATTACTGAACAACTTCCATGCACCTTTACTGCTGTGTAATAGAAACAGTGACAGAAACGGACTTTTTAATGCCGAGTAATTATTACCTCTTCCTCAAGCCCACACCAAAATTACAGCAAATGGGCCTTTAAATCATGAGGAATTTTCTCTTTTTTTCCCCTTTAATTCTTTTAAAGATAATAATAACTTTTAGCTATGACTAATTGAAGTTCATATGCATGGGGTAAGACATTCGCTGATACAGAAGTAGAAAACCGCTAACGATAAGACCACGTTTAGAATTTCAGATCTGCCATTTTCTAGCTAGATAAGATATTTTCCCTAGATGCTTTCTTTTTCCTTTTTGTCTGTATAATTACCATCAGTATAAGAATTCCAAACTTATTAGCTTGTTAAAAAGATTAAATTAGATCCAGCCAGTAGAGTCTAAGTTATGCTGCAGTAGTCAACAACTCCAAACGTTAGTAGCTTATAACACAAACACCTGTTTCTCCCTCAGGCTACTTGCAGATGGTAGGTAGTTACGGTTTCTGTTCCATATCTCCTTGCCAGTGACCCGGGTGATGGAGCAGCTGCCATCCCAAACACTACGAGTTGCTGTGGTAGAGGCGAATAGCTCAGTTCTGGGGAGTTTTTTTTACCAGCCAAACGTCACTGAAGCAACACACACTTCATGTACCTGTTCTCCTGAAGCAGCACTGCTCCACTCAATTACAAGGGGCTCCAAAGTGCAAACTCCCCTTGGGAAGGATTTAGTGACCGAGTTACTGACTCCATCCCTAAGTCAGATATCTATCTAGATCATTGCTGAGCTCATAGTAAGGATTCACTGAAGTTCAGGTATCATGGTTATTACTTTGCCACAAGACTATGAAGTAGTCACATTGCTGGCCTTTCAGCTCCTCTGAAGAGGGAGGGATTTCTAAGCAGTTGCTGTTGTTTAATTTTACATTTGAGTTTAAACGACTTTAAAAATGCCCATGATAAGTAAAAAGGAAAGAGATCATTTAATATAATGTGAAGTGTGGTTTCACATTTTGTAAAAATAAGATTATACATCCTCCGCCCCGACACTCGTGCACACACGCACACGCAAATGTTCCTAGCGACTTTCTCTGATCTGTTCCCCCCACCAAAAAAAATAACTAGTTTCCTTCAACTGATTACGTTAAACAACAATAAAAAAATTTTGGAATACAAATTGAAGCGGTTGTGTGACATTCTGTGAGTTCTCCAGTCGCCAGCCCCCTCCTAACAGGACATATTCAGAGAAAAGTATTCCCCATTTTAGACACAACCCCACACCTTTAGCTCTTTGCATAGCTGATAGTCAAGGATTAAGGGAAAGCAAATGCCCTTTTGGACCTTTTATGTTTTCTCTTTTTAAGCAGTAGTGAGGAGTGGTTGCAGTGGTGAGAGATGAGCCTTCATACCGTTTTATTCTTTTTTTTAAAATTTAACCTTTATTCCGGCTTTGCCTGACATTTTAGCTGAAGAGTAATCAGAGATCGCATTTAACGTTTCGTCACGGAAGTTCTTTCGTCTGAATTTCCCATTTTATTTTCTTTGAGGCATTTAATTTTGCTCAGTTGGTGAGTTATTTAAGCTCCGATTCCTGTATTCCAGTCTTCTCATTTAATATACCCAGGTTAATAGGAACAACCATTTAATATGTACTACTTTTAAGTAGTAATTCTAAACTCTGACAATCCCATTTCTTGAGATTTAAAAGGAAAAGGAACAATGGTCTCACTTAAAGTAAGTAGAAATCATCCTCCTGAAAGTCTCTCTTTTTTTTTTCACAATTATTGTTTTGATTTGGTCAGAAGTCCCAAAGGCTGGCAAAGGAGTTTACTTTTCTCTTCAAAATTACTCTTGTCACTTTCTTCTGAACATCTGCGAGGTAAGTCAGGCATAACAAAGTTCAAATTTTATAATACATTTCAAATTGACTGCTTTCATCACAGCCAAACCAAAATAAGAAGAGCGTCATGGGACTTCCCTGGTGGCGCAGTGGTTGAGAGTCCGCCTGCCGATGCAGGGGACACGGGTTCGTGCCCCGGCCCGGGAAGATCCCACATGCCGCGGAGCGGCTGGGCCCGTGAGCCATGGCCGCTGAGCCTGCACGTCCGGAGCCTGTGCTCCGCAACTAGAGAGGCCACAACAGTGAGAGGCCCGCGTACGGCAAAAAAAAAAAAAAAAGAAGAGCGTCATGAAAACAACAAATATTAAGAGTATTCTGATTTTCACTCCCTTTAACAGTATTAGTCATGTAATACTCTAAGGATTATGAAGAATAAATTATAAAAGAGATTATGTGATTAGTTATTAATTATTTCCCTGCAGGATTGAGAACCAAAGGATACTATAATATCTCCTCATTATAGAAATATGCACTTCCCTAGTAATATAATCAATTCTCATTGAGGCATGGTAGTGAAGGATAGGCATAAAGCTGAAAAATGAATCTGACAGTTGTTTTCAAATCTCCTTTTAGCCAAGTGTTTCAAATCTCTCCCAGTCCATGCCTTTTATTAGAGTTTATAACATCAATCGGAATTAATAGTGTGATTTTTTGCGGGTCAATTTACATTTTCTCTTTAGCTTTCTAAACTTGAATTGTGGACTGCAGTCTTGTTCTGCGTTCATCCTCCATTACATCCCATAGTTTTCTTGCAGTTAGATTATATAGCTACCAAGTGGTAAATTAGCTGTTGCTACTAAAATGATATAAAGATTTGTTTGAGCTCTCTATCACTAAAATATATTTTACACTCATTTATCTATTAATATTACACTTTTATTGAGTGAGCATTAACATACACATACGCCTGTGTAGTATATTTTTTTTTGCGGTACACGGGCCTCTCACTGTTGTGGCCTCTCCCGTTGCGGAGCACAGGCTCCTTTCTTGGGCTGTATTCGCCCTTTATGCCTGTAGACAGAGGTTTGGGGCTTCTTCTTTCACTTGCTTGTTTCAATTTTGAGTTCCCTGAGGGAGAGGGGTATGGAGATTCCTACTCTGAACCTCTGAACTATTTCAGAAACTCTGAACTATTTCCCAAAGTCACCCTTGGAGTTGCTGGCCCTGGGATCCATTTTAGCCTTTTATAAATGAAAAAGTGTGTCACAGGTCTGCAGCCCCGGAGAGAGAGGCCCCGACATACACTTTCTCCTCCCTAGTCCTGAAGTCAGCCGTCCCTTTCCACTCCTATAGACAGCACCTCCAGAATCCAATCCATACTCCTGGCCACCGCTTTGCACTCAGTTCACATAGACCCTTATGGCAGAATACAATATATTCAGAAAATGTATTTCATGTCTTTTAATAAAAATGATTTCCAAAGTAATGCAGTCACAGTAGCAAATTAAAAAATACAGAAGCACATAGGATTAAGTAATACTAATAATATAATTTCCTGCCTGACACCTTCCTAATGCCTGTCATCACCTTTTTCAAAACAATTTTTGTCTTCTCCCCCTTCCTCTTATGATTTCCCAAAGTCTAAACAATATGATTTACTGTCTATTCATAAACTTATCAACTTTATTCAATGTCTGTTGATTTCCTGCTGAAAAGATGGGGATTTAGCTCAATAACAATAGCCCCCTCTATTTTTCCTCTGACAATCAATGTTTAAAAGAAACGTATTATTTTAATTATATCATTTGTTGCTTTTATCCCTGGAAATGATGTATTCTTTTTCCATAATTTTAGTAAGCATCACAACATCTTTTATGAAAAATGAGATCATAAGTATCACAGTTTGGGAGTTTCACTTGTGGTTTTTTTTTTTTTTCTCCCATTATCAAACTGATGGCATCATATTATGAAAAGTTTGTTTCAAACCACACATTTCAGCAAGAAGTTTGTTGATTTTTTATAAATTTTGAAAAGAAATATAAAGTATTAGATATCTGTATGATAGCTTAATTTAAATCTCTTCTATTAAAAAATCACTTTCTTTGGGGGACATGTTAATAAGTGGTGAGATTCAGAAACACTGACAGAACAGTACAGACAAAAGAGAAACACAAGGCTAAGAGAACAAGGAACTGGAGAACAAGCTTAATAACAGAAAATAAAACAAAACAAAACCCAGTAGTTGACTTTTTTACGTGAAGGGTCAGCACAATTGTAAAATCATGAGAAAGTTGACCTCCTAACTTTAAAGCTTCACTTGAGCTTTCTTGCTGTATAAAGTGAGTCAGGAGATGAGGACAATTTATTTCTTTAATGAAATAGACAGCAGTACTAATGAACGGTAACCTATATGATTAACACGTGCTTTACATATACTATGGTACTCATATAATTTCACGTTATGTACATATCTATAAATCTCAGTAATTGGTACACTATTAACTGTTGAGTACTTTTTCATTCTCGTTTCTACAAAACCTACACCACACCTGTGTATAAGGTTAGTGACCTTAGCATCAGTACTGCTCTGTGAAGATGTGCGCAGACTCAGATGAAGGTGTGCACCTGAAGGGCATACGTAAGTGTCGACCTTCCATTTCTGAAAGCTTTGTCAAATTTTCAGTCTGCCCCTTCTGCTCAATTCTATTTCAGGTAAGAGTTATATTTTTCAGAAATACAAAGGCTCACAAACAGAAGCGCAGTATTAAAGCAATTTCCAATCTTCTGTTTGCACATCGGTGTATCCTGGACCAGGCCACCAAAATTTGAAGCCTCCCCGCCAAAAAAAAAGAAAACAAGCAAACAAAAAACCAAAATCTCTTCAATAGTATTTTTCTTGGTGGGTTAATAAAAAAAATTATCTTAACCTCTGAATTTTTTCTTTACTTATTTAAATAATTTTGCCCATTACTCATTTCTGAAAGTGCACATGAAGACATATGAGAGAATTACCTAAAGTTGCTATTTAACAAGCAGCAGGTTCAATTTATCAATGTGCAAATAGAATTCCCAACAAGCAAAGGTGCGTGTTGAAAAATCACAAAACAAAAGAAGTTACAGTACCTGTTTGTGAAGAATTTACAGTTGTTGGTCGGCAAGACATGTAGATAAGTAATCCTAGTGCAGGACTCACACATAAGCACCCTCAGAGAGATGTGAACAAGACAATAAGAATATCACCATACATCATTTTAGGGAACTATTTAATGCATGGAAATAAATCACGAAATATATTAGGATTACTCCAACATTTAAAAACTATTCTGTGCAGAACATCTTTTTTTTTTTTTTTTTTTTTTTGCGGGACGCGCAGGCTCAGTGGCACATGGCTCACGGACCCAGCCGCTCCGCGGCATGTGGGATCTTCCAGGAGCGGGGCACGAACCCGCGTCCCCTGCATCGGCAGGCGGACTCTCAACCACTGCGGCACCAGGGAAGCCCCTGTGCAGAACATCTTAACATTATGAATTAAACCAAAACTTAATCTAATTCTCAATATATACTGAAAGCTTCCTAAAGGCACATAGAGGATTTGGAAAAAAAAAAAACAACTATTTTTTAAAAGTTTTTTGTTTAAAAATCTATCTTTGTTAAAAAAAAACTATTTTTTTAAAACGATTTTTAAAAAAACACCTCTCTGCTAAGTAACACAGTTTATGTTATGCTATTTTGCATGATATGAACTTTTTGTTTCAGTATTTTTGTTTTTTTTTTTTTTTTTTTTTTTTTTTTTGCGTTACGCGGGCCTCTCACTGCTGTGGCCTCTCCCGCTGCGGAGCACAGGCTCCGGACGCGCAGGCCCAGCGGCCATGGCTCACGTGCCCAGTCGCTCCGCGGCATGTGGGATCCTCCCAGACCAGGGCACGAACCCGTGTCCCCTGCCTCGGCAGGAGGACTCCCAACCACTGCGCCACCAGGGAAGCCCCTGTTTCAGTATTTTTGAAAGCTAGTATAAATATGTCCAGTTGCTTAGGGTTCAGAATCTAGGAAATTTAATATGAACATCCCTTCACTAATGGAAGTGCTTATGCTTCTTTTCTCAAAGCTTGTTTTCCGCATGACCCCACCCGACAATGTCAGCTCTCAAACTTAACTACGTCTCCATCCTCTGATCTCTCAGCACTGAAGAGAAATCAGCGCTTTTCCTGACTTTTTGACTCATTAAGTGTCTATGCTTATGGTTTCCTCCAGAGAAATGATACAGTATAATATGTGCCTGAGAAATAACAGAAATTTAACAAATATTTGTGCTTATTGAAAACGATGAGGATGCTAAAGGGAAATCTATGTACTTTCTTGCAGATTATTAGGAGGAATCAGAACAAGGATTTATCAAATATCAATCTAGCCAACCTGCCAAGGGATGCATTTGTCCCACATTTTGCTTATTTTAAAGTTAATTTTTAACTTGCAGACTTTCTGGTAGTCAGTCAACAGAGCCCCCATCTCATATAAAGAAGATTTTTATATTACAACTGGGAGAACATTTGCTTTTGTATCTGTTCACCAGTTCTTAGGAGATCCTAGTATTAACCCCAGTCTCCCCTTGACCTTTGCTGCCAGGAACCATAATATCTTTGACTCAGGAGACAGAGGGCTCCTACATATTTCACAGAAACCCATCAGAAAACTCTCAGCCCTAGGTGGATGTTTGTCTAGTGCTTTGCAGATGAGCTGAAACCCCTTTTGTGATATTGATGGAGTAACTCCCGGTAGTACCATCTCAATCAGGACTATAAACAAACAGTCCCTGGCTGTGAATTAAAAACGCATTTAGAAAGCTGTCTCTCCTCTTTCTCAGTTGTCTTTAAGCCGTCTTGCCAGGGTTGAGCTTTTAGGAAAGCAAAAAGTATTTTGTATAAGATTTTAACACAAACACGTTTTCTTTTCTTTTTGAAATAATGTGTATAGAATACAGCACATCAGACTTGAAAAAACAGCCTCAGCAAACAATAAGGAAATGTAACAGCTGTAAATCACACCATTGGATACTGACTTCCAAGTTTATTATACGATCCCAGGCCATCTCTGGATGTGAGTTTAACTTCTTCTACTTAACCATATTCTGCTCATAAATGTCTTAACAGTACACCTTCAGAATATTTTTCAGGTACTGATTAATTCCCTATAAGAATAGAGGAATAGATATTTGCTACTCTGAGTGTCGTCTGCAGGAGAGTTGGCCTCAGCTGTAAGCTTGTTAGATATGTAGAATTTCAGGTCCCACCCAAGGCTTTGTGGTTTCGAATTTACATTTTGCACAGTATTTCCGGGTGATTCACGTGTTCATCACAGTTTGGGAATCATGGGCACGTATGACCCCCTTCCTTAGTTTTATTTCCCTCTTTTCCTACATGAATCTATTACTATACACCCGCATAGCCTGGGTCAGTTATGTTGAAGAAAGTAAATGAGGAAGGTGGGCAGCGGGCAGCTATGGACCACAGACGCCGTGTGGACATGACCAGAACCAGAACTCAGCGGCTGCTGGCTCACTGCTTGCTCAAATGATGGAGCAGCACGCCATTCACTTTCAGGTAGAGAAACATTTCTTAAATATATTTGCTCCTGCACTCTGATCTCTGTGCAGAAGATAACCATATTTCTCTGAAAAACTTCTGATCAGCATAAAATGGCTTTCATAGTGGATTACATCACAAGAACAGCTCCCAAGGGATAACCAGAGGCTCTTAGCTTGGGCAAGGTGCAACTCAGTGAACCAGTAGGCTTCACGTGATTCAGTATTAAAACACAAGAGTCCTATGAACGCTGACTTAATATGTATTTAAGATGCTCTATTTCCAAAGAATAGTCTCGGGAAGAACAGTTAATATCAAGCCTGGAATAATTAGTTATTGCTACCAAATAGTTTCTGAAACAACCACCAAAAGGCTGTATTCAGGTCTAGGCCATGTTTGAGTTACATTTCCTCTGTGTTGGGCTTAGATATTCCCCCCACACAGTCCAGTTCACTGCAGCTACACGACAGAGAGACCTCCTGTTCTCAGGTCACGGAGGCGATGGAAGGTGGGTTAGACTAGGTAGGCTAGGAGGTGGTGAGGAGTCACTAAGGTATCTGCTGACTCCGGATCACCACATTCAGGTCTCACAGCTCCTGCAAACAGAACCTACCAGATGGTTCTTCCCTAAACTCCCAACTTTTCATTCCTTTAATTCCAACAGATCCTGTGATTTGCTGCTTTCTGAGGATGTAAACATGTCCTCTGGTAGGCACAAATAGCTTCTATCTTAAATGACAATTTGAAAATAAAACATATTTCAGAAGCCAAAATGGTTATATGCCTAGTATTCTTAAAAAGGGCTTAAAGATAGCTCCAGAATTTTTGGACTTAATTTGAACCATTACAAATACAACATGCTTTTCTAATTTATTCTTACAGGGGAACATTTGAGAAGGAAATACACATTGAGCCATCACCTCATAGAAAATTTCTGAAAGTACAAGGGAGCAACCAGTTGTTTTCTTTTTCTTACACACACACGTTCTTATGTTGAAATTGGTTTCTAGGTAAAAATATATGATTTATGTCTCAAAATGTTCTGACTATAATGAGCCTTGAAAACACACATGTAGCTCATTCTAAAAGGAAAATCACACAATTATACTATAAGAAAGAGCCTTTAAATAAATTTTTAAAAAATCAGGAAATGCTTTAGCTACATGTTAACGATTCTTTGCTACTTTCTGAACCAATAGAATTTTTTTTTTTTTTAGCAAGAGTCTGCAAAAGAAAGTTTCACCTAGCAATACTATGTATCTTTTATTGAGAAATAAGAGTTGACAAAAGGCGTCCTTGTTTATAAAGACTTCAGTTTTGATAGAATTACAATGACTGCCATTAGGCACTTGACCCAATTTGGTAAAGCAATAGAGACATTTCCTATCATAAAATAGAATAAATTAGATATTAGGATTATGTAAGACAATGAGACATAGCTGAAAAGAATCAAGATAAATGGTTTCTTTTCCGACCAATAGTTTCTGTGTCTACTGGTGTACCGTATTTCAAATATTAGAAGTCCATTAAGTTACTAACTTGCCTTATATACTAATGCTAAGATATACCTTGTTAAGAATTAAAGAGCAGGGCTTCCCTGGTGGCACAGTGGTTGAGAGTCCGCCTGCCTATGCAGGGTTCGTGCCCCGGTCCGGGTAGATCCCACATGCCGCGGAGCGGCTGGGCCCGTGAGCCATGGCCACTGAGCCTGCGCGTCCGGAGGCTGTGCTCCGCAATGGGAGAGGCCACAACAGTGAGAGGCCCGCGTACTGCAAAAACAAAAAAAAAAACCAAAAAAAACCAAATCAAGGAGCATGAAGTATTGGCGTAACAAGGAAATAGACTACTTCATATATTTTCAATAACTTTGCCTCATAAAGTCTCATAAACCTTAATATTTACCCCCAAATAGATAACTAGACTGTTTTTTTAAGTTTAAAGGGCATTCTAGAACCATAAAAAGTATCCTTTTATAATGTTATAAGTTCATTTTGTAACATTGGAAAAATAGTATCACATTGTGGCCAAATGTTGCTCTGTATTTTATTGGTTTGCTAATAAAAGTAAAATAGAAACTTATATTTCTGAAGAATCTTTATTGAATGTTGAAATGAATGTCAGGAAAAATAGCTGGTATATGGTCTTTAACAGTTCAGTATGCTCTTTGAATGGCAGAGGTAATTTGTTTAGTGTAATATGACCACATAACGCAAACAGTTTTAACTGACTTGAATTCAGCTAACCTGGGATTTCTGTCAACAAATTTTTAGCTAATTTGACCAGATTATTATGATTTTTAGTATTTCAGTCAAAAATTACAAACCAGTTGCTTATATAGCCTAACTTTTCTTGGTCTTCCTGTTGAACTGAATTAGAGCTGGCTTCAAGTTTTAAAGACTTTCACTTATTTTGGTAATTCATCAGATTGAAGTGCCCACATAACACTGAGCATTTACACTTTACAATTTAGTACATAGAACTTAAGGAGTGTGTAATATTTAGAATTATTTTCCACATCTTAATAATGTTCTAGAATAGCATTATGCCACACTGGAAATATATTTACTAATAATTTTAGAAAATTATATTTTTACTAAAGTAAGTAAAACTAGAACTACCATGTGATCCAGCAATCCCACTCCTGGGTATATGTCCAGATAAAATGAAATCAGTATCTCGAAGAGATACCTGCACCCCCATGTTCATGCAGCATTACTCACAATTGCCCAAATATGGAAACAACGTAAGTGCCCTTCAACAGATGAATGGATAAAGAAAATGTGGTATTTATACAGAAGGGAATATTATTCAGCCATAAAAAAAAGAAATACTACCATTCGTGACAAAATGGATGAATCTGGAGGACCTTATGCTAAGTGAAATAAACCAGACAAAGTCAAAACTATATACGTGGAATCTTAAAAACAAAACGAAACAAAAACAAAGCTGATTTCATAGAAACAGAAAATAGAATGGTAGTTAACATGGGCTGGGAGGGGATGGGGTGATGTACGTCAAAGGGTACACATTTTCAGTATAAAATGAACAAGTTCTGAGGATCTAATTTACAGCGTGGTGACTATAGCTAATAATACAGTATTGTATACTTAAAGGTGCGGAAAGTAGATATTAAGCGTTCTCATCACGTAAATAAGAAAGAGGAAACTGTGTTAACTACGTGAGGTGATGGTTGTATTAAGTATCTTGATGTTGGTCATCATTCCACCATGGATATGTGTATCCAATCATCACATTGTACACTTTAAATACATAAAATTATATTTGTCAATTATTCCCTAATAAAGTTAAATTTTAAAAATACTTTTTGTTTATTAATGCTTATATATTTATGTTTTAAAGTATGTATATAGCTTTCACATCCAATATTATGAAATATATAGCATATCATATTTATCACGTATTTATCTAGGATAAAATCATAAATATTATGCCTTAGTTTAAATAAGCAAGAAAAGACTACATTGCATGCTAAAGATGTTTTTCAGTGATGGGTTCTATCCAAAGAAAACTAATTTAAGCTCTATTAGAAATAAATACCTAGGATAAATGAAAGGAAGGGATCTTGAATTACCTTAGCCTCCCCCTCTCAATTTTTTTTTTTTTTAACAATAGAATACCTTCCTCTTAGGCTCTAGGTGACCATGTGTCTACTACAGGGTGATCGTGGGTGTTAAACTGTATGTTATATTCTAGATAAAGAAAATAGTGCGCTAACACATAACAGATGCTCAATCAATGGCTGATATTTTTAATGTCGATGGGGATGTCCCTACACTTAAGAGCATAGAGTCTACTGTGACAGTGCTAATGACAACAGTTTCTAGTAACAAGGAAATAAAATAGAAAAGGTAATCCGTGTGATAACTAGGAAACGTTTTCACTTTTAAATTTTAGTTATATTCTGAAAGTCTTTCTAAGCAATAATGGACTAAAATTCCATCACAAAGAGACAAGCTAAATGTCTCTTATAGACAGAACAATCGTTCAATCAATGAATAAATAATGTTCCATTTCTATATCAATCTGCTACTTTCACAATTATTAACTTCCTTCTAAAAATAATTTCAAGCCTAAATTTAAACCTAACCTGTTTTTCCCATCATATAAGAATACTTATTGCTTTAATTCCATAATTAAGTCCCCTATATAAAGTTTTACTTTTTATACAAGTTAGACATTTTTGTTGCCTCATAGAAAAGAGGTTTGGTTTTATTCCCTCCAAAGGTGATGATCATGTGTGTTTGCATTTGCATTAGTCAAATGAAATGCTTATAGCATAACATTTAAGAATTGCTTAATAGAGATGTTATTTAAAGATGTATAGATGTGTGAGAGGTATTGTTACTTAATTAGCATCCCCAAATTGGTCTAATTTTCAGTCTAAGCTCACATTTCTTTCCTAGATCTGGAGTCCCTTGCGATTCACGTTTGCACACAAATCCGTGTTCTCTGTGATGGAAGGATAGAGTTGTGCTTATTTTGACAATAAGAGATCGTGAAATTGATGCAACGTTGGAATAAAAATAGGAGAGTAAGAATCAACAATTTCCACTGTGTTAAACTCATACAAATGGAACAAAATATGGTGGCTTCGGAAACGTTTCCTGACAAAGTCCAATACATCTGACCAGCATGTTATAAAAATGTTGAAGCAAAGTACTTCGTTTTCAGCGAATACCCTTTGGGGGAGAATAGATTGGCGGGGGCTATTTTGTCCTATTTTGCATGGTAAGTAGAAAACATTTGGCTCAGAAGTTCTTTTAATCACATTTTTACTACCATACTAAATACCTTGTCTCAGGTAATAATATGCAATTCCGTTTTCACTTTGCCCCTGTCTTCCTACGCATCTATTTCGGCGGAACTGATGTGAAGTCAATTTTATCTCGCGCTCTTGGAGATGAGGCCTTGGCAGTTCTAACGAGGGAGAGGAGCCATGCCCCAGCCTATGGGAACAAAGGCCTTGAAAACCCCCTACCTGCAAAGCCCCACGTTATGGGCTGGGACCACAGCCCCGGCTGAAATCTTCAAACGAAAGAGGGTTAGGTGTGAAGTCTGGAGGAATAAGCTATACGTTCATTCTATTCTTCTGAACAGCACTGGCCCACTTACAGTTTATTTCTGAATAGCCTATCAGCAAAGGCATACTAAGCAAGTCAAAGGACTAAGTTTTTTTTTTTTTTTAAAACGACGTCTTTAGAGGTCGGGTTACAAAGAGAGTGTCCATTTAAATATTGTCTTTGTTTAAGGGCTGCATGGACTGTACAGCCCAGTGATCCTTGCAAAGGTTTTGAAGACAATGATAAGCAACGATAACCTGACTGCGGCATAAATCATCCTGGCAGAGTCGTTAGAACAGTGAAGATCTGCAAAAGCAAGGGTGCGGCTTCATTCTCTCAAGGGCAGGGCACTGAAGGAGACCGGAAAGATCGTTTCCTGTTGCTACATTTTTGCAGAGGCCCGGACTGCTTTGGGGGGTCCAAGAAGACCATCAGCGAGCCTTACCCGTGTCCGCGGGACTCCCCGGCTCTCCCCGAGCCCGCTGGCCCGCAGCCCGCGGCAGGGAGGCTCCAGCGCCCGTAGGTGGCGCCCCACGTCCGTGCTTGCGCTTCTCGTCCGCGCTGGGGGCGCAGCTCGGAAACCCGGCGCGCGTCCCCGGGGGGTTAGAGCTTAGAGCAGGCATTTTAATAACTAAGCGCTCGAGTGTCAGCGCGCCCCACCAGCCCCCCAGGTTCAGAGGAGCAGAAGCAGAAACCCAGGCGGAGGCGCCCCTCTAATCCCTGCCCAAACCTGGCATTTCCCAAACTGGAGGTCCCGGAACCCCAGCTTTCACATCACTAAGATCCCAAGATTTTTCTCTTCATCCCAGTCCTCGTTTTTTTTTTAAAAGAAAACTGCTTTCCCCACTAATTATGAAAGTGATCACGCTATTCAGGATTAAGACTTGGAGGGAATTTGGAAAAGAAAAGAAAGAATCGAGAAGAGGCGCGACCGGCGCTCTTGAGGTCGCCTAATTTCTGAAAGAGAGGCGTCTGGGAGGATTTCGCGCCGGGTGTTCGGGTGAGAGCGGGACCGGGGCGGTGCGGGGCGCGCGCCGAGTCCTCAGGGCGTCCGCGGCGCTCGGCGGTGCGGTGCGGAGGCCGGGACCGAGGAGTGGGGAGCGGCGGAGAGAGGCAGCAGCAGGCGCGAGGGTCCCTCCGAGGCTGCGGGCCCGGGTGCGGTGCAGACGCGGGGCGGGACGCGCGGGGCGGAGCGGGGCGCGGAACGCGGGCCGGCGCGGGAAAGCGGCAGGGCGGGGCGGCGCGGTTATTGGCCAAACGCCGGGAGAAGGGGTCGCGCTCGGTGTCTCCTCCCGCCAGCTCCCGCTCATCTTCTCCGAGCAGAACAAGTTCACGGACCGCGGTGCTCGCCCATCATGGATGTTCCAGGTAACCCAACCCGGCCCTGCCCTCCGCGATCGGCGCGTTAACTGCATTCGTGCGTCTGTCTCAATGAGGACCATCGCGGGTCTGCGTCTGGGCGGAGAGAGAGCGGGAGAGAACACCGAAATCATTTTGTTCAGGGGCTGAGGAGGGAGGCTTCCCGTCGGGAAACAACTTGTCTCTTCTTATAAGGACTATTTAGGCAGTTGGCTGAGTTGTTCGGACGCTGCGGGCGGTGAGGGGAGAGGTTTGTTTGCTTTTTGTTTCTCGCCCGGGTATGGGAGATATATGTCTCGTTTAGAGGGGGAAGAAGGGGCCCGGTTACAAGTGCAGACAGGCGCGTAAGTTGGCAGAAAGCTGCAGAGGCTGCCTCCTGGCCGGGAGAAGAAGAGCCCGGAGTCCGGAAACAAAAGCTGCACGATAAGCCAAGCTCGGGGTTCCCACCGCTGGAATCCTCTGGTCCTGCGCCAGAGAGAGGGATCCGAGGGGCTTCTCCAAAGGGGCTCGCTGCTGGCAGGGGGGGCGCTGGAAGTGGATGTTCGGTTTTAGGATTTTTCTCTCTCTTCTTTTCTGGTTTTTGTTTTTCCTCTTACTCTTACTCGCCCGAAGGAGCTTCCTGGGGATTTGTTCTTGGGGTGGAAAACGGATAAGATCTTCACTAAATGGATTGCTTTAAGAAAAAAAAAAAAGTCTCTAGGTCGGAGAAATAGAGGATGAATGAAAGTGAAAGCAGAGAAGGGAAAAAGGTTTCTTGGTGTGGCTTTAGAGAAAATGCCTCTGAAAGCCATTAAGGCTTAGTGGATCTTTTTCTTTGCCTGTGGCTTAAGCCCTCCTTTGCCTTGGGCTGAATGGGCCGGGGTGGCGTTCACCGCGTCTCCGCGGGTGACCGGCCATGTCCTTATGGCCGAGGCCCTGCGGAATTACGGGCCCCTTACCTGACCGCGCCCCCGGCGCGCGCCGCCCGAGAGCCTTCGGGGATGCCCTGGCCAGTGAGCCCCGGCGTTTCTCGGGACCTGTGTGTCGGTCGGGCTCTCCGGGGAGCAGTGCGAGGCACCGAGGGGGTGGTCTCCAGGGAGGGGGCCCGAGCGCCGCAGGGACCTGCTCGCCGCGCCTCCTCCGCACGCAGCTTCACCTCCCTGTCTCAGGGTTTGGGTTCTTTGCCCTGACAGGTCCGCTGGCGCCTTTCTTCTGAGGACGACCCCGGCCTTGAACATCGGCGCAGGGGACCGAGGCCAGAGGAGGCTACTCACGGCCCCGCGCGTTCCCGCGCGCCCTCCCGCCCTCGCCGCGCCCCCGCGCGCCGCCCCCCGCAGCCCGGATGCCGGCGCCCGGCCGGGGCCCCCGCGGGCCGCCGCTGACCATGCCTGGGCGCCGGGGGGCGCTGCGCGAGCCGGTCGCCTGCGGCTCCAGCCTGGGGGCGGCGCTGGCCCTGCTGCTGCTGCTGCTGCCCGCCGGCTGCCCCGTGCGGGCTCAGAATGACACGGAGCCCATCGTGCTGGAGGGCAAGTGCCTGGTGGTGTGCGACTCCAGCCCGTCGGCGGACGGCGCCGTCACCTCCTCCCTGGGCATCTCCGTGCGCTCCGGCAGCGCCAAGGTGGCCTTCTCCGCCACGCGGAGCACCAACCACGAGCCGTCCGAGATGAGCAACCGCACCATGACCATCTACTTCGACCAGGTCAGCCGGCCGGCCTGCCCCTCGCCTCCCGCCCGGGTGGGGAGGGCGGGGGGCCTGGGGGGTCGCCGGCTTCCGGGACGTGGAGTTCCAGGCCCTCCCCTCCTCTCTGCCCTTTCTCCCTTCTCCAGCAAGCTCTCCTTTTCACACTGTAGCTTTTTTAGAACTAATCAGCTCAGTTGGCACTGGGGTGACTGAGAGTCCTGTAAAGCTAAGCGTCCCGGAGAGCCAAGAGAGCTGAAATAGATTTCCCGAAAGGACAGTGAACGTTTTGCTTTTCGCTGGGATGGGGGCCGTCCTTTGTGGTGGATGGCCTTCTGTCACCCCACTGGCCACTTAGGGACCGAGCGCATTTAAACTCTCCCCGCTCAGCCCGCGGGTTCTCCGAAGGTCTCAGCCAAGGCTCCGAAAATGTGTACCTACTGCTTATTTTGGAAAGGACTGGGGAGAGGATGCTTGTCTTCAGAAAAATAAGGGGGGGAGAGTGGGGGGAGGAAATAGCAGGTATAGTTATAGATAAACAAAACCAAACCGAGTGTGGTTATATGAATGCAATGTACGGTAAATACAATATATACAACGTATCATAAAACGCATATCGATGTATATAAAGAAAACACAAAATGAAGAGCCATGACTTAAGTTGCTCTAGCCACTCAACTTCTCCCACTGGCTTCAAAGCAGAAGGGTCTGCATAAGATCAGGCTTTGGCAACGCCTTCTCTGGGTTACTGCTGCCCAGGATTAGAGGTCTCCACCTTCCTCTAGTGTCCTCCCTCCCCACCTTGGTTTCTGTTGCTTTTTGGAAACAAACAGGAAACATTAGCGTGGTTTCCAAACTTTACCTCACCATTCCATTCCTTTTGCCAAAGTGCTTCCCACACAGGGAGCTCGGGCTTACTGAGCACACTTGATTGGGTTCCTTTCTCTCTGTTAACCAACTCGCATGCCTGAGTGGTGACACATCTGTACACAGCAAAGCCTCTTCTTAGGCCAGTGTCTTTATTTGCTTTAATCCTTGTTAAGGATTATGTACTTGAAATTTGGGGAGGGGTGTGTACGGGGCGTGTCTCTCTTTAATCTGTTTCTTTTCTTACGAGACATACATGTCTTTAATTTAATGATGTCCAACTAAAGCAGGCAGTGAATTCGTTTTCACAGCATTTTTACATCTGCCCTTTCATTAGGGTGTCAAAAAAAAACCTCTGTGACGTAGGCAGGCTAAGTAGTAGTAGGATTCTAATTTTATAGATGAGCAAACTATGACAGGGCAGATTAAGTGATGCTTCTCTGGTTCCCCAGTTAGGGAGTAAGTGAAACTTGCTTTTCTGGGGCTGGTGGGTGTTCTTCCGTCTACAGCAAGGCCCTGAATTTACCAGTTTCCTGAATTAGAAATGGAGGTGCGAGAGTTGAGGCCGTTGAGTTGGGAGAAGCAGCGCTGAGAGCTTGGAGAGGGGAGGCTTTGTTCTTTTCTCAAGCCGTGTCAGGCAGACAGGAACACAGCCTCGGAGCCACATCCTGAAGCACATCGCCTTTAACGATAGAGCCCGAGTGTCTCTGAGCCCTGCAGTCGAGGGGCTGAAGTACTGCTTGGAGCTCCCTGAAGAAGCTGGTGTGGCGCAGTCCCCAGCCATCCCAGCAGTTGTCAGTGGCACCCTGCCCGTTGCTCTGGGAGCCGTGTGTGATCCATCTGTAATGAGTGTGTACAAAGTAACGGCAAAGGGTATGAGGTTGAAATTTATTTTCTGAACAGATGACAGGGTCTCTAATCTAGGATTTTGTTGTTGCTGGCTGTTCACTTTAAAAGCTGAGAACACCAGGCGGGCCATTTTATTATTTTTATTGAGTTGTGCATGTGTGTGTGAGGAGGAATGGGGACAGGTCCAGACAGAGGGGCCATATTCCGCCTTGAATATCTGAAAGGGAATCTGTTCATAATGGGGCGGGACCCTCCACTCTCCAAGTTCTGCTTATGACATCCTGACAGTCTCATCCATCTTTGACTTGAGAAATAGCACCTGGAGGGTCACGTGATTTTGTATCTCGTGGCTCATTTTGTCGTTATTCTCGCACCTTGCGGAGTTCCCACCGTTTGAGCTAAGGGTGTCCGAGCTGCCCTTCCACTCTCCCTTTAGTTGTCCAAGCTTATTTGCCTGACATCATAGCTCAGCTCAGAGAGCAGACACCTCACGTGGAGTAAAGTGAGGGGACATGGGCGCAGCCAGTGTTTATGGAGTGTGGTCTTTCACCCAGCAGCCTTTATTGAGCACCTACTGTGTGCTGCTGGTGGGGAGGGGCATGCCTGGGGCTGGGAAACAGAGAGGAAACCTCACACGGTCGGTCTGTTCTCTCCTAAAGCACACAAAGCTCGTCCCAAGCTTTATCTGACAGACGTTATCTCACTGAGTTGGCCTCTTACGCCACAGCCCTTTCTCTGCCCATTCAGGACGGAGCTCTGTCTTGGTCCACGCTTCACGTTCAAGTCCCCAGAATCCCACGGACCTCTGAACAGACTCAGCGTGTCTACCGAGCTGATCGTCTTTCCCTGCTTTCTCTCAGCCCTGCCCACAGCAGCCACAATTTGCATCCACGTTTCCAACGCATAAATAAAATATACTCTAAAGCCATCCTTTTGAATTACGATCCATTAGCATCCTTCGGAAATCAATTCCTCGGCAGGACGTGGCGCTCCGGGGCTGCTTCCTTCCTGGGGCGGCCTGGGCGCCCTGAGCAGGTGCTGCGGTGGTGCTTCAGTTCCTAAAGGGGCGGGTGGGGGTGATTTTGTGAGTCTGACTGAAACACACGCTGAGGAGGGGCTTGCTCTGCGTGTGCTGTATCCCCTCTTCTTTTCCAGGTCTTAGTAAATATTGGCAACCATTTCGATCTCGCCTCCAGTATATTTGTAGCCCCGAGAAAAGGGATTTATAGCTTCAGCTTCCACGTGGTCAAAGTGTACAACAGACAAACCATCCAGGTGGGTCGCTCTGACAGCTGGTCACTTTGGGCTGTGGATGAATAGTCACACCGTCTGCGAGGCAGGGAGAACCAGGGACGGGGGTCACGGGGGCCTGGACACCAGCTGAGTCCTCTGGGCCAGGACCCCGCATGGGTCCAGGTCCATGGCCAGGGTGGGGAGGAGGTGGGGGGGGGGAGATGAGAACAAGTGGATGGGATGGGGTCCATCGTGGTCGGCTGAGCTTCATCCTCTGCCTCGCAGGTCAGTTTAATGCAGAACGGCTACCCGGTGATCTCCGCCTTCGCAGGGGACCAGGACGTCACCAGAGAAGCTGCCAGCAATGGTGTCCTGCTGCTGATGGAAAGGGAGGACAAAGTCCACCTCAAACTGGAGAGGGGCAACCTCATGGGAGGCTGGAAGTACTCCACGTTCTCGGGCTTCTTGGTTTTCCCTCTATGAACGCAGAATCCCCGCCCCTCCCTGCCCTGCCGAGGATGGGGAAATTGCCACCTGGACGCAGGAGTTCACCCTTCCTAACACCCCGAACTTGCCAGAACAGGGCAGCTTGTTTCTAGCCTCCTTCGTCGGACTGTTGTGGTCGAAGCGTGAGCGCCTTCGGAACCTCCGGTGTTTTCTTTGAATGTTGACCATGCCTCTCTGCAACCTGACCTCTAATTAGTTTTAGATGACAGGGTCTGAAGGAGAAATGAAATGACGGATCTGAGCAATCTGTACCTGCGATTGGAAAGTCGATATGGGATGTTATCGCTGGGACCACTGACTTCTCTTCTTTTGTTTGTACCTGGTACCGCTGCCCCCGGAATGGCCCGTAGGCTGCAGGCGGGGCTCACAGCGAGAGCCCTGCCAATCACCACCGCCCGACAGTCCTTGAAACGTGTTCTCTGTGTGTCTGTTCAGCCTTAAGAAAAAGAATGGCTTCGCTTTCATGCCGTTTTCCTCCCAACCCCGGGTGGATGGGAGGACGCGGAAGGGGGAAGGGAACATTGTGTTAAGAAGTGCTTTATCCAGAGAAGCAAATTTTGCGCCATTGGACTGCCAGTTTTGTTTTGTATTGTTTGTGTATGTGTGTGTGTGTGTGTGTGTGTGTGTGTGTGTGTGTGTGTGTGTGTTCTCCCCAAGCAACTACTTTCCTTCCCACACACAGCTCTCCGTCCACACCCCCGCTCTGATCTTTTGTGCTGGGGTGAGGAGAGAAAAATGTGTGTTGAATTCCTGGATGAGACCAAACAAGACAAAACAAAAAATAACTGTGTATTTTGTTTTGGAGGAGACCAAACCAAACAAAAGGTACCTGTAGAGCAAAGTGAAAATGACAAACGGACATTTCTGCTTATTCTTTCAAAGAGATTCTCGCAGAGGCACTTTTGGAACTAACAACCTGGATTTTTTTTTTTTTTTTTTAATTCACATTCTGGAATACTTTAAGAGACTGATGTTCCTGGGTGGCCTGAATCATGTCAGATTGGCATGGAAGCTGTGATGACCAAGTCCCCGATCACATGGTTTCTTTGTTGAGCACACCTGGGTCGTCCAGGCAGCATGTTTTTGTTCATATGGATCCACTTCTGGGTGAGCACACCGCGATCAGGCGCCTCAGAGTTGACGGGACCAACCAGTTCTTCCCCATCACAATCCTCTTCTGACCCACCAAGGCCAGAGGGTGTTGACACTCCCCTGGGAGCGCCCGGTGGGAAGCCACCTGGAAATCGCAGTGGTTGAAGGTGTCGGCAGAGGTGCCCTAGAAGCAGTTTCCCAAATCCTTGTTGTTTGGCACCTTGTACAACAATATTATTAAAACACAGCTGAGAGTTGATGGGTGCAGGATTCGTACGCCAAGGAAATGGCACTGATCCCAAAGCAATCAAAGAAGAAACCTCAAACCGGATGTTAATTTGTCCTTTGTGTCACAATGTAACCAAAATATTGATGATAAAAAGTCATAATTTAAGATGCAGAATAAATGGGTTTGATGTCTGACTTGGTTTCTCCCTCCACCTCTCCTCCCAACTCTCAAAATGTGTGTCAGGAAAGGCCAAGGATCAAGGGCGTGGGGAAATTAAACCCATACTGTTTACTCTTTAGAAAATACACAGAAAAACACACAGCGACAGAGGCAGATCTAGCTTTGGGTCCAGATGTATATTGCACCCTTAAAAATCTATTTTTCACACAGAAAGATTTGGGGGGAGGTATTATGTGAAAAAGACAGCATTAAAAAGGTTTGATGGAGAGGCAATCTGCTTTTATCACATTTAATCTTTGATGTAGTACAAGATCCAATCCAATATTTCAATCAGAGAACACAGATATACAAGAGACTGACCTTTGATGATCGCATCAGGTGTTTCTAAGATGTGTGTGAGGATGGGTCTCATTTTCAAGTAAGAAATGCAGTGGGGATCCTACACGTGGAAAAATATCGTTGGGCTACGGGTGTAAGTTTTACTGGCCTTAGGTACACAAGAGGATGCGGAATTTAATTTGAATCAAAATGCTGTTACATTTTGTAAGGGAAAAAAAGTATCAAAAATCATGAACCGAAAAGCATTTGGGATATTTTGGCTCTGTGAGTAGAAGACACACTCCTGACAAGAGCATTATTTATTAATGCTGGTAACATACACAGCAGGATCGTAGCTAAGATTTTTCGCTGTTTTATTGCCCTTAGCTATTTAGTCCTCTTTCCCTCATTTCCTCAACCTTATGTTCAATTTAAAACAAAGAGCAAACAGTCCTCAGTGAGAGACAGTATAGCACGTCCGAGACTGAAAGATGTATGAGAAGTTATTTTTTATTGCTTACTAATAGACATTTCTTCGTAGTTATAAACGTATTACATATAGGTTGTCATTTGGGTATACTGTCTAATAGTAAGTTACTAAATTGAGCTATCTAAAAATAAGTATGTTTCAGGAGTTGCTTTTATATTAGGAAGGAAAACTTTATCGCTTTTTTTGTTTTTTTTTTTAAACGGATGCCAGAAACTACATTAGGAAGAAGCCAGGACGTTAGTGTTTCTGAAGTTGTTGATCATTCGCTGCTGCTCCTGCCGAGGTTCCGTTTGGCTAAGGAACTTTGCGGGGCATGAAGCCCCTGTGTAAGGTCTACAAAAACATATAGGTCAGATCAAAATTTGAAATATATCTTTAATTGGGAAAAAAGGGACGTCTGTATTTGAAGCCCAATTTGAGCAGCCCCCATCTCTGAGCCGCAGTTCCCCCATCTGTAGACTGAGGTAAACAGCCCTGCACCTTCTGCCCATCCCCCAAGGCTAATATGAGAATCACACAGACATGTCAGGACTACAAGGAACCATGGTGGAAAAAGGGAGAGTGTTTCTTGTAAATCAGATTTTTCAACAGGCAATTTAAGAAAGAATATTTAAAATGAACACCCAACAGGACATTTTAATGTGAAAAGCAAATGTCCATATTCTCAAATAGCCTTTTGAAATTACAGCACTCTATTGAAGTCTCATTTGATTTTTAGAAGCACATCAAAATCTACACATTTTCATATTAATTTAATTCTCAGTTATGTGATTTGACTATCGTTTGTGGCTCAAGCCAACCTTTCTGTGCAAATATGTAACCGACATTTTATAAAAGTGTATAATTAACATTTGAACACAAGTAAAAGATGAGGTTCCAATATTACGACATCATAACAGTGAGTTGCTCTAGTTGATAAATGTTAATGCTACTAAACTGTAAATGCTTTGAAAACAATACTATTTTTTAACTTAAAATATATGCTAATGTGAAACAATCCTGATGATTCAACTCTAGGTCCTGAGAAACTGTTTAGCACCTGTAATTCCTGAGCCTTTATTTGCATCCTTATATTTCTGATTTATGGATTCATGTATAATGAAATTCTTTACATTTTCAAAGGTTATGCTTTACTGTGGCTGCCCAGAGCAAAGCTGATAAAAACCTGTTGAATATTAGAACGAAAACTCATGGAATCCTCTAGAGATTACATAGATTTACTTATTTGGAAAAAATATTTCAAGCTAAATCTAGTTATTTCATGCATCAGAAGAGTTAGAAAAGTTACACAAAGCAAACCAAAACTTTTACTGAATACTTAATTTTGTTTGTACTATCTCCTTGACATCTTATAAAGGAGATTGTTATCAATTCACATTCATACTAACTATTACATATATACGGTTTGCCTGTAAATACATGCACATATGCACCGGATTTTTAGCATAATGATAAAAATAAAATACATACACTGGCTACATTCTCCTGGAATCTAGAAATATGTGAGAGGAAAAATTGACGAATCACTTTATACGAGCAAAACAAAAGCATGGGTTGCTTCAGCATGCCTCATATATGGCACAGGAACAAAGAATTGTCTAGCAATTTGTGACCCTCTTATTTTGCAGTCTTTTATAAGGAAATTAATACTGCAGTAAGAATGTTGCTGTAAATATGTAGTTAATGTTTATATTTCTACAGAATAGAAAGCATATAACAATCTACCGTATAGATACACTTGAATGAAAGTCTCTGTTACATTATATTTAAGATGGTGTAAATAAATGATGGAACTCATAGAAGCAGGTTACATTGAATCACTCTAAACGGTTTACTGTGTACTCTGTAAAAACACTTATAAGAAATGTAAAACTAGATGAACCATACAACTACAGTGAGTTTTTACCCTTCTGCCTCGCTTGTGTAGTTCACTTGTCATTGGGACTCTATTTCTAAAGCTGGCGCTTGGCTACTACAGTGGGATATTACAAACTTTTTTTTTTTTTTTTTTTTTGCGGTACGCGGGCTTCTCACTGCTGTGGCCTCTCCCGTTGCGGAGCACAGGCTCCGGACGCGCAGGCTCAGCGGCCATGGCTCACGGGCCCAGCCGCTCCGCGGCACGTGGGATCTTCCCGGACTGGGGCGCGAACCCGTGTCCCCTGCATCGGCAGGTGGACTCTCAACCACTGCGCCACCAGGGAAGCCCCTACAAACATTTTTAAAATTTAAGATCAGAGGCTATAAATTCTTGTGAGGTTCTTAAAGTTAATTTTCTTGGCGTTTAAGGAGCAAGCACACCAAATATACTGAAGTGAGTTAAACAACAATTTCCATTTTGGTTTTATGATTTTAGATATTTTGTGCTCTGATTTTTATTTTTTTTTTTTGAACGATACACTGTGAAGACGTTAACTGATGATGGCCATGTTCCTCTGTCAAATCTGTTTATGTATTTGCGTAGATTTTTAAAACATAATTTTTGCAGATCGATTCACCAAAAAGTATGTTTATTGCTCTTGTGGATGGAGGTCTACGATTAATTCACGTTTAGATATTTTAAAAGTGTGTATGTTACACAGCTGTCCATGGTGTGATTGGTCAGATTCAGCCTTCACTCACCCCCTGAAAAAAGAAAAAAAGAAAAGTCTTCTCAAAGTTCCTTTAAAGTAGACCCAATGAATATGAACTTAAAAAAAAAAAAAAAGGCATGTGTGTGTCTGTATAATAACATTATACCAGAACGTGAATTCTAAGTAAATGAGCTTTCCTTCCATTCCCAAACCCAGCAGGGTAACTTGAAATGTGTAAGGGCAAAAGCCATGAGGTTTTAATAGGAGCTCTGTTTTATCTTCCTAAGCAGATTTTGCTGTGGATTTCCATCACCAGAATCACTTCAGTGTCTATAGCGTCATAAATCATCATCTCATCAGCTCACCCACATACACTCTTTGTGTAGTGTAAATGAGCTCCTTGACGACTTAATTTGGAAAAGAAATCTTCATTCCCCCTTCTGAACGCCTACGGCAAGACTCCCCAGGGTTAGAATGCCGCTTTGCCCTGGAGCTGTCCTAACAGGACGGAAGCTACTTATTAATGAGCCATTCCAGTCTTGAGACCTGACTAGCATTGCCTTTAACTTGGATTAGTGTTTCTTCACATTCCAGGAATGCTGATTTCTTTTTTAAAATTCATTTTAGGTGGCAAAAAAAAATTCTTTTGTGTTGAATGTTGGCATACAATGGAATGTGGAACTCTGGGTATTTTGCCTAAGTATCTATCACTTTATTCATTTGAAAATACTTATATCAATCTCTTATACTTTCAAAGTCCTGTGGGATGTATATAGCACCCTAATGTTTCCTTGGCTTTGTATTATAAAAGAGCATTTATTGTGATTCTGGTTCATTGTTATTATAGAACTGACTCAAAAATAATGTCTAAAGTGTAACTAACCGAAAAAGATTGGCAAATTCTCCTTATTACTAAAATTCCTCATTTGCCTTATTTTTACATGGATCTTAAAGATTCCTACCAGCTTAAAATTAACATTTATCTTTGAATTTCTAACTCCTTTTTTCCCCCACAATCATGTAACTATTAGATCATAAATAGTAGAGTTCCAGAGAGAAGTTTATCACTGAACAACAGATTTAGGACATGACCATCGGATACTGTCTTTTTTCACATTGCTGAGCACCATGTCGAGATGTCATATAGTTTTATTCTGGAATTGTCAATGGTTAGTGGGAAGAGCAATTATATTACTTATAAAAAATGATCTGTTCTTTTGGGAACAGGGTGTAGATATTTCCTTTTCATTCCAAAACATTTGCAGATTGCTGCCTAGGGGCCAGTGCGTTTAGGGATAATGATAGAAAAATAAAGACATAGTCGGTGTATGCCAAGAGCTTATAGTCCTTGCTGGAAATGGTGTTCAAAAGTAGCCTGGAGGAGAGCCAGTTAAACTGCTGGTGACGGCGCGTCTGAGGTGGGTGTGGGAGGAAACTTAGAGATGTGAATGCATATTTACTAAAGTTAATAATGTAATTTACATTTCTCACATAGGAAGCAGAGGATGTGAGCTTGGCATTGGCAGTGAATACTGAGCATCAGTTGATCTCCCAATTAAAAGGTCCCCCCATCACCTCTCCTCCCTTGGTGAACACGGTTGGATATTTGACAGACCAATGGCAGTCTAGTACTCATGAACTAATCGTGGAGGTATGAAAGTGACACAGGGCCAGATGCAGGGAATTTCCATTGTTTTAACACATTCAGTGAAGATTAAATTATCACAGCCCTTTTTACAGTTGTATTTCTGCTTTCCTCATGTGGTGAATTTCTTGGGAGAGCAGAAGTCACGCTAAGATTACTCAAATCCTCGGAAGACAGGGATTAAGCAGGATACAAGCAAGGCATGATGTTAAGTCTCTCTTAAACAGACTAGATGGGTCACCTCGCCCTTCAGCATGTTGTATAAGATATTAACTTAAGGAATAAAGGTCTAGCTTAATAAGAAACAAAAGATAAACACAAGACCAAATGGCTCTGGTAGCAAACATGAATTCTCTATGTTTTACTTCTACAAACACACACATACGTATGCTCCTGTGTGTGTGAACTTTGAAATAAATAAATATTTATAGTCCAAGCTTACCCACTGGCAAAATGCCTTCCGGGTGTCTCTAGTTATGTCATCAGTGAAAACTCACTTTCATATAAGAGGAAGGTGATGGACCAAGGTACCTTTGTCTGGGTACATAGAGTCACTTCTACTAACTTTTTACTTCAATAATTTGGTCTATCTATCATATTTCATTTCTTGTATTCAATCACCAGAATATATTTCACCAGAAGGTAGACATTACATCTGGTCTCCCTGACAGACAGAGATTGAGAACTGTTGAGAATAATTAAGCCATCTGGTGCTATAAATCCAACAGAAAGTTATGATCAATGGATCATGGCCTAATCTGCTTTTCATCCATTGCATCTAAATTACCTTGGCACAAAAGGATGAGAGAGCTGGATTTTTAAAGAAAATGGCCACTTCTCCCCAGTCATTAGCTGGCAAAAGCACGCAGGCATCAGACTGTGATAATTAGAGAAGGCTTATTCTCCCCTAAGGCCGATTGCTTTTGATGCTTCATTTTTCCTTTTTTAAAAATGCCTCAGAATGTACTGCACCAAACAGCGAATGGCATGCAACTTTTACTTAAGATTCTTACCTATTCCTGAGTATGTTCATGAGAAGAAATTATTACTAACATAAACTTTTTATCTCAATGGAGAATTGAAATGAACCTAAATTAATTTTGCTATATCTTCTTGCAGAATTGCAGAAACATTTGTTCCAGGAAAAACTCCCCAATAGATGGTGCTGCTGTGATTTAAACCATTACATAATTAGTATGCAAAAAAGCTCCAGAGAGAGGCCTCTGGGAATTCCCTTACATCAAGTTATAGAAAGACATAAAATGTGGCTTTATTTTTGCTAAATGCACATTGACCTAATGGTATAATTTGAAAGCTTCAGAAAGATGTCTCGGTGTTTTGAGGTCAAGAAATTACTTCTTGGGTCCAATATTCCTATCTCAAATATTTTTTGAAACATACCACAACAAAACTGAGTGATGCAAGAGGACGAGCTGAATGGCCTTCCAAATTTCTTTCCCCGTCATGTTTCAAGGGTCTGTTAGTTAAATAAATAATATGAGGATTACAATACAAATGAAAAAAATGGAGTCCTTTCATATTTAAGGGAAAAAAAATTGCAGATGTAGGAATTGTATCGCCAGAATGATGCCCACTGTTGTTAATGGTCATGCTTAATACGCTGACCCTTGTCACAGAAACAGAAATATAGATCAACGCAACAGGATAGAAAGCCCAGAGATAAGCCCATGCACATATGGTCACCTTATCTTCGATAAAGGAGGCAAGGATATACAATGGAGAAAAGACAGCCTCTTCAATAGTGGCACTGGGAAAACTGGACAGCTACATGTTAAAGAATGAAATTAGAACACTCCCTAACACCATGCACAGAAATAAACTCAAAATAGATTAAAGGCCTAAATGTAAGGCCAGACATTATAAAACGCTTAGACGAAAACATAGGCAGAACACTCTATGACATAAATCACAGCAAGATCCTTTTTGACCCACCTCCTGGAGAAATGGAAATAAAAACAAAAATAAACAAATGGGACCTAATGAAACTTCAGAGCTTTTGCACAGCAAAGGAAATCATAAACAAGAGGAAAAGACAACCCTCAGAATGGGAGAAAATATTTGCAAACGAAGCAACTGACAAAGGATTAATCTCCAAAATTTACAAGCAGCTCATGCAGCTCAATAACAAAAAAACAAACAACCCAATCCAAAAATGGGCAGAAGACCTAAATAGACATTTCTCCAAAGAAGATATACAGATGGCCAGCAAACACATGAAACGTCAACATCACTAATCATTAGAGAAATGCAAATCAAAACTGCAATGAGGTATCACCTCACACCAGTCAGAATGGCCATCATCAAAAAATCTACAAATAATAAATGCTGGAGAGGGTGTGGAGAAAAGGGAACCTTCTTGCACTGTTGGTGGGAATGTACATTGATACAGCCACTATGGAGAACAGTATGGAGGTTCCTTAAAAAAATAAAAATAGAACTACCATACGACCCAGCAATCCCACTATTGGTCATATACCCTGAGAAAACCGTAATTCAAAAAGAGTCATGTACCACAATGTTCCTTGCAGCACTATTTACAATAGCCAGGACATGGAAGCAACCTAAGTGTCCATCGACAGATGAATGGGTAAAGAAGATGTGGCACATATATCCGATGGGATACTACTCAGCCATAAAAAGAAACGAAATTGGGTTATTTGTAGTGAGGTGGATGGACCTAGAGTCTGTCATATAGAGTGAAGTAAATCAAAAAGTGAAAAACAAATACCGTGTGCTAACACATATATATGGAATCTAAAGAAAAAACAAAAGACAATGGTTCTGAAGAACCTAGGGGCAGGACAGGAAAAAAGACGCAGACGTAGGGAATGGACTTGAGGACACGTGGAGGGGGAAGGGTAAGCTGGGACAAAGTGAGAGAGTGGCATTGACATATATACACTACCAAATGTAAAATAGATAGCTAGTGGGAAGCAGCCGCATAGCACAGGGAGATGAGCTCGGTGCTTTATGACCACCTAGAGGGGCGGGATAGGGAGGGTGGGAGGGAGACGCAAGAGGGAGGGGATATGGGGATGTATGTATAGGTATAGCTGATTCACTTTGTGATACAGCAAAAACTAACACACCACTGTAAGGCAATTATACTCCAATAAAGATGTTTAAAAAAATACGCTAACTCTTTGCACATGGGAGACACTGTGCTGAGTGCTTTACGGTTATCTTTCCATTTCTTTATCATGATAACCCTACAAAGTAGACACTCTCATTATTACCATTTTACAGAGGATGAGAATAACATTTAAAGCAATTAAATGACGTGGTCAAGGTCTCATAACAAATGAATCTCAGAGGTAGGATTCCAATCTTGGACTTTCTAAGTTCAGAACCAATTCTCTAAACTATGATTTTATACTGCATCTCAGAACGAGAGCTAAAGTGCGAAAATCATTTTGTTACATAAGACATCTATGTACGCTGTGATTAATCATAAGTGTTTGCATCACAGTTAGTAAAATACATTGTTTTTTTTAAAAAAAGACAATTTAGCTTTGCACCCTGCAAACATAAAAATTGGTTTATTGTAATCATAAGAGAAATATTGCAACAGCTGCTGTAAATTGATTCTCATATCAGAAACGCCAACGTTTGGGCTCTTGTGATGTTTAGTCATCATTCCCAGGCAGAAAACGATAATGGAAACTTTTCTTTCCTTTTTCTTGCCAGAACTCCTTGTAAACACGAATGCAAAATACTCAAACATATAAATACAAATAGCTCATTTTCCCAACAAGACTGCATATTTTATAAAGGACACAGGTCACTCTCTCTTAGGAATTCTAGAGTCAAAACTGAGACATCAAGCACAAGAAGAAAATAAGCTATGCTCGTACTGAGCTACTTGCCCTAAAGCTGTTCATGGGGGTTTAAGCTTAACCTCTGAGTGGAGATATCTCCTAGAGGCTGGAGTCAGGGAGTTCCTTAAGAGATTAGATCTCTTGCCTGGAAAGCACACTTAGCAAAATTAAAAGTAATTAAACAGGGCTTCCTTGGTGGCGCAGTGGTTGAGAGTCCGCCTGCCGATGCAGGGGACGCGGGCTCGTGCCCCGGTCCGGGAAGATCCCACATGCCGCGGAGGGGCTGGGCCCGTGAGCCATGGCCGCTGAGCCTGCGCGTCCGGAGCCTGCGCTCCGCAGCGGGAGAGGCCACGACAGTGAGAGGCCCGCGTACCGCCAAAAAAAAAAAAAAAAAAAAAAACTAATTAAACAAAATTAAAGGGGGATTTTTCGAGATGGTAAGTCATTTGGTTGCATTAAATGTATTTGCTATGTTCTAACCAGAGGAGATATATTTTGAAGTTAGATAATAAAGAGACAAAACAAAAGTTGTCTCCAAATGTTTTTCTGAGAATATTACTTTTATTTTTTGTTACCTCTCATTATGTCTTTTTTACAAAACATGTTAACTTAAAGCTTGTGGACATAGAAAAAGCTTACATTTGGTACTATTACATCTAAATTTACTACTAAAACTTTTTACTAATACATATTTTCATAATATTTTAAAGAGGATAAAGAGTTTTTACTTTTTTGTGTTTGTTTCCTGAATGCACTTTTTGTAAAAAACAAAACAAACAAAAGTGTCACATTCCTATTCAAAATGGTAAGGCAAAATTTACCTTTAACAACTTTTTACTTGTTTAAAATAAGAGCCTTGGTCGTAGTGGGTAATTATGTGTGTATATTCAGAAGTGGTACCTATTTGTGTAACAGTATTTGTCTGGGTTCTTGGTTTGGCTCTACTACCAGGCAGAAAGCCTTAAAAAGACCCTTCATTACTTCGTACAACTAAAAATAAGGTAGATTAGCCAAAAGAATAACGATTACATATAAGGAGGTTTTATAGTACCTTTCAGTGAGATAAGGTATTTAAGTGTAATTTCAAATCAACATAAGATAAATTTAGATTTCGATAACTTAAGGTTTTTTCATCAGAGATATTGATAATTCTCTATTGATTACTTGCGATGGTTTAGTTCAAATTACATGTTATGGAGTTAAGCTTATTGGCCTGGGAGATAATCAATGTTACTTCATAGCAGTGTTACTGTGAAGAGCGTGTAGCTGTGGTTTATTGATAGTATTTTGGCAGTAGAGAGGTTTATCCTGCCAGCCCTGGTGGTTATGCCTTTAGGTAGAAAACAAGAGTTCCTATAACACCCTAGTACAGGATGCATCTTGTCAGGTTTTAGCCACAAAAGGTGATGGGGCAGGGCCGCTACGTTCACGTCCTCTAGCAGCTGTGACATTTTCCTTCTTGTATATTTTGAGAAAGTGCATCATATTTTCACTGCACTAGCTTTCCCTCCAAGAATATATGTATTAGAATTAAAATAACACTTGTTCATTAGACTCAAATATATGGAAAATATATCCGGGCATATAGATTGTGATAATGACGGTATGGAGATTTAAATGTACACATGAATAGGATGGATGAATAGATAGAGGGATAGATTAATAATAGATAAAAGATAGATGAAAAGATAGATACTTTAAATATATAGTTGTTTGAAAGTGACACAGACTCTCTCTCGATGGAACTTTAGGCAGGCTCTCTGAGCCCTCTTTTAAACTTGGTCTTGACCTTGGGCCTTGTCCTCAAGCCAGCCTAGCCCACTTGTAGCACGAATCCCGCTAAGTCCCTTTAAAAAGAGCACCTGACCCGTCGAGCGCTCCCAGGCGTCGAGCGCCCTGGATGGCGATGTGCTGAAGCAGGATTTTCATTCCTAAGATTCTGAGTATACTCTCAAGGCTGCATTAGAGTCTCAGGTCTGCTGTTGGGGAAGAATCTTCCTGGGTGGAAGTCTTGGCTATTTAGAGTGGAGATTTTCCCTCTGACTCTTGAGGGGGAAATTCCTGCCTCTTGTGAAGACTCTGATTTAGCAGCTGGGTTACAGGAGTCCCAGCCTTCTGTTCAGAAGGCACAGGGGCTGGGTTAGAGTCCCGGGCATCTTTGTTTGCCTAGTACCATTAGTTAAGAACAGGGGAGTTTCTTAGTTGACTGAAACCCCTACTGAAAACCCTGTCTGCAATGCTTCTGAGATCTCATTTCCAATTCTTCCTGACATATGCTCCACCCCTAGACACAAATTCTGTCAGCTCCCTTTCTTATTGGCATGATTTTATTAAGGTTAAGTTGGAACTTCATTGGCTTCTCTGGGAAACAAATCTCCCCAAACAGGCTGCTCTCAGACCTCTCCCTTCTTATCACCTCTGCCCTTCCTTCCCTCTTTCACCAGCTTTGATGTTCCCTTCAGCTCCCATGACTCCTTTGATATGGGAAGGGTCTCAAGTCCTCACCTCCTCCACCCCTTTGTGCCCCCCCCCGCCAGATTCTCCCTGCCCACTTTAGTCCCCAACTCCCCATGGTCACTTGAACTTTGGACACCCTGCCCCCTCCTCCAACAGGAATGCTCAGGGAACTCGGGACCCCCAAAGCCACTACCTGTCGGGGCAAATGAAAATCTTAAAAGTTTCCTCCACAAATATTGATAAAAGCCTGAGCCCTCAGACTGAGCAGGTAAACTTACTTGTGCCATCTGCCGGATACACAATTCAAATGAGAATATAAAGTACAGCAAAAACAAGAGTCAACTATTTTATATAAGCCGGTGTGTTTTGTACGACTGTTACTTGACTCATGACTAAAATTTTAAAATGAAAGCTATAAAGTCTCTTTTTGCATCTGAATGTTTGTATCTGATTATGTATGTATATATGCATATAACGTACTACATATGTGACATTTTTCTGCATCTGATGATATTTCCAAATTAATTCATAAAATCCTATAAAGGAACTCTATTCAAATTGGCTTAGAGATAAAATAGCCCTTATATAAGTTAAATATTCCTAACATTCCCAGATACACAGAAACTAACCCAAATGTTTTTTTAAGTTCACATCATTTGAGTGAATTGTTGATAAATAAGACTAGTTTCGCAATATTGGTTTAACAAAAATGAGTATGCCTTCTGAGTTATCAGAGTTAAAGATAATATGAGCATAAACTTTTTCTACTTGGGATTATTAGTGAAATAATGTAATATTATATCTATTAGATATTTAAGATTAAATAAATTACAAATTCAACCTAAGAACAAATATACCAATAAAGAAAGAGAAGAAATGAATCACTTTATGCATATCAAGTATGGAAGTAAAACAAAACACCCATGTATTTAACTTCTCTTAGGGTTTTTTGTTTTTGTTCTTGTTTTTTTTGTTGTTGTTTTCTCATGGGATACTTGCCTAATGGGCATGAATGTGCATGTGCTATAAAAATAGTTAACAGGGAAATAACTTCAGGTGATGGCTAGCTTTGTTTGTTATAATACGTCTGCCTGAAAATAGTTTTCAACATCTTTTTGGCAATTTGTAACCTCAGAGTTATGCTAAGTTAAGTAAGAGATACTCATTAATAATTTCTAAGTTAAATAACCTACTGAAACATTAATTTTTTTAATTTTTAAATATTTTTCAGTCTTTTTGCAGATTATATTTCTTTACAAGTTGAAACATTAATTATTAAACCTAAATTTAAGTTTTTACACTTTTGGTTTCTTATTTCATATGGTGTAGAGAGGCTAAATATATTCAAGTCTGCTAATAAACATGTTCTTTTGTCACACTGGAAATTAAAGAGGAATAAAATTTGCTAGTCTGCTACAGAAGGCTGGTATGTGACAGACAATTCCCAACTGATTACTTCCTAGTTTTTTTCTGTAAAAAAAGGAAACGTTACGACCGGTTAAAAATACAATCGATATAAGAAAATAAAACTACTGGAAATAATAAAGGTGAAGGGAAACGACATTGTCTACAAAACATGCATAGTATGTAGGATGTGTTTTTGTTACGGGAAAAGGAGTAATTTTGTTCTAAAGTAAAAAGGAGAAAATAAAGGACAAAAACTGCAAATATATGAAGAGTTATAGGTAGTCTGAGAAAAAGGAATCTTGGAAAAGGAATCATATCTTGTGAGATCAAAACTGGATAAGATTGAATGGATTTATTTATAAGGTTTTTTAGGGGCTTTAGTATTAATAGTACATAAATGCAAAACGAAAATATGTTTTTTTTTCTCTTAGAACAACAAATGTTCTTTGATTATCGGTCTGCTCTTGATAAGAGATTGTAAAAGTTAGTTTTTGTTTGTTTACCTTTTTAAGTAATCCTTCAACACAGAGATTCTGCCTTATCAGAATAACTTCCTGTGCTTTACGTTGACTTCGTTATTTAAGAGAACCGAGTCTTCTCATCTATTTTTAAATGAGTGAAGTTTTTGTTTTGTCTTGTTTTTTATGATTACATTACTCCTCCTGTTTACTTTGGAATTATTTTATTGTTACTTTGGTTAAGTAGGTAGCCAAGTATTTTTCAGTGACCTAGGATCTTATCTGTTCAAATGTTCAAACCTTTTGACAAGTTCGATATTTTGCCTTCCCCCCCAAATCAAATCCTAAATGAACTCTTCTTGATCTCAAACTGACTTTGAGATTCCCCTGGAAAACCTCAGATTTGCCTTTTCATCTTGCAAAAGGAGTAACTACATTTATTTGCTATGTTCAATTGCATGAAAATCATTGTCAAATAAGAAGAGATACTTAACATTTTCAGGGGTAGATGTTATTAATGTAAATATTTCAAAAACTATATGAAGTTCATAGACATTTGTCTATACTCCCGCTCTCTGTGGTATGTCCTGGTATAACGTTATCAGTCACAATTCCAGTTATTATTTTAAAATGTCGCAGAAATAACCACATTTCCTTGTCAAATGAATTCTCGTCAGATCATCAACCATAGACATTCAAAGTCTTTGTCATCCACAGATACGTTTTTTGTTTCTGTTTTTGTTTTTTTACTCTGATTCTTCTCCAAAGGTGTTTGCAATTAGCTACAGAGTGCTTTGTCTTCAATGAAAAGGGACTGTTTCAGAAACCCATGGAGAGGATTATGACAGATACTCTGGGGTACAGACTTTTGATGGCTTTGCTTCAATAAATCTAAAACCATATTACAGACTGAATAAGGACTTCCAGAACTCATGTGGAGAAGCTGACAAGTTCATAAAACCGCTAAGCCAAGAGGAAGCAGAGCAAAGATTAATTACATGGGACTGAATGAACTGATGAAGAACGATAATGATTCTACAGCTTTTGTTTGGAACAGCGCTGGTTCTTCAGTGTTCTATTTTCTGGATATAAGGCGCCCTTTTCTCCTTTCTCTTAAGCTATCTACAACTCTTGACAATTTAGTAGATTATACTTTTGTATACAGGAATGAAATGTTGATCTTTTTCTTCCTGCTTGATCCCTCCAGAATTTGAGTGTTCTAATCTTCATGGCAATATAAATATTTCCATAATTTCAATGAGTCTGTTCTCCTTATAACAGGACATAGTTGGAAAAATTGGGGTCTTAGCCAAGGCTTGGAATGAACGGTTATATTTGAGGATGATGTGCATAGAATCAGCTATGGCCAGACAGCTTTGAGGAACTCCAGTTAACTTTATGGAGCCAGTGCTTAAAAAGCCCCCTTGGAAAAAACATCCTGGCACCTGGATTATAGGGTTCCCAACTTTACAAGTGACTAAGGAAGGTCACTTCCTGGCAGGCCCAGGAAACTTAGGCTATCTTGGGGACCTCAAGAAGAGAGAGAGGAATTCACCTAAATCTATAAGTACCACAGATGAAGTCAGATAGTGAGGTCTTGTGTAGGTGTTCTAGCCAAGAGAGGCTTTGTAAAGTCTAATCTGTGATTCCTTGTGAAAAGTGCCAGCAAAGTAAACTTAAAAATCCTATGAGGTCAGTTACCATTCTTGCTGCACTTATGTAAAAAATCAGGCCAAATTTAATGATGCCAGATTTATTTTGTTAACTTTGGTTATCTTTGGCCAAAAAGAGAGATGACTGCAGAGGACAGAGGAAGGACTTGGTGACCAGCGATGAGAGGTTTTGGATTTGGATGACAAGCAAAATAATGGTACCTGTGACAGGATCAGGGAAATCAGGAATGTAGTGTGATTCATACCACCATAAAATTTATTCTTTTTAATGAAAATCTACTGTACTTCTGATTTAGTTAAGCTCCGATTTGTAAAAGAGGCATCTCTAATAGGTGGCAAATTCATTTATAGTGTAACTTAGGGGGAGTCAAGGATGGGATACTTTATCTGTGTTTTTCTCCATGAAGCACTCCAAATGAACAAATTTCATCTGTCAAGACTGGTTCCTTTTAAATTAATGGGTGTGTTTAGTGGGTTTTGTTATTTTGCTTCTAACGAATCAGTTCTTTGGATCCAAAATGTAAAACTGAATCTGTTGCAATGATTTAATATTCCTTGTCACATCTAATTTGATGCTTGATTCACTGATGCCTGGTACTGATTGTGATCCCCAGTCTTGGAACTAGAGAATGATAAAATGTCATGCAATATATTATACTTAGGACACATATGGAGAATATAGTTAATTTCCAACATTAAAATGCTTTTTATGTCTTAACTGTAATAGTCACGCCTGTAGTTTTCCTCCATGTTTTTCAGATTCTAAAGCTGCTTCAGACTCTACCCCAAAGGTGTTACAATAAAAGCAGAGTGTTAACTAGGAGATTTGTTTTGTTGGCTTTTATATTAAAATTCTGTCACTCAGAAGCTGATTAATATCACTAATGAAAATGACTAGCATTGAATGAAATCTTACCATGTACCAGGTGCCATTCTAAGTGTTTAAGTCATATTACATCTTGTTATATGAGCCACGTACTATCACTTTCTGGAATCTATTGCAGAGACAACTGGAGCACAGAGGCTCGTCAGCTTGTTTGTGATTCTACTGCTAGCCATCCTGGCCAAGGTTTGAGTCCACACAGACTGGCTTGTGATCCATAAGGTTACAGATTATGGCATTATTCCCTGCTGGGAGCTAGCCTCAGAAAATTTCAATAAGGGCTGAAAGCTTCTTTCTCTAATTGACTCTTGTGGTCAGATGCCTACCTTGCAAAAGTTTTCCTTTGCACTCCATAAATCAATTATTTATTACCTTTGTAAGTTAAATATATCTGAAATTAAAATTAATTTATAAATTGAATAATATTTTTTAGCCAAGTATAAAATGCCCAGTTAAATCCCAGCACTGAAGTGCTTATCTTGAGGACTTAATATATTTGCCAACCAGACTCAAATCATTTATTCCGAAAGCAAGAGAATAGTTGCTCGGGAGATACCACATAGGGGAAGAATAAGGGGAAATATACTGGAAGGCAAATAAACTATTTAGTAAGTGTGACACGGCAGATGTGACTCTACATACACAGATAAAATAAGAGTAACCAGGTGGGGAAGACATTTAAGTGCTTGGTCAAGAACAAGGTCATGCATTTCTAAAGTACTGAATGTTAGTGACTCTCTGACTCGGACTTGTATTAAAACCATACGCTTTGGATCTTCATTTTTATCACTATTTTATCATTCTGGAAGTGTCTTCAAATTCAAGGCGTGGCACTGAAGACTCTGCCATTCTCAGTGTTTTGAAAAAGTCGTTCATTATATCCATGAGCCTGATATGGCCTCATATAATAGCTACTAGGGGTTTTCTGTTAATTTCACAGCAGGCTGAGACCTGTTAGCTCAAAAGCCTGCAAACTTCAAACTCACATTTTTACACATTAAATTGTTTTCAAACTAGACCAAATGAGCAGTTTTTTGGCCACTCTGGGGCTGCTTGCTTTGCATATCCTGTGAAACAACACCCAGCATCTGCTGGTGTTGATAAGACAATCTTGTGCTTATAGGACCCAAGCAGCTCCTGTCCTTCAGCGCTCTCCAAGCAGAGATTCCCCACTGTGCTGCGGTGTCACCTAGACTTAAGCCCAGTCTCTGAGCCCCAGCTCCCCCAGAAGTTCCCTTGCCCACCCTCCTCCCCCTCTGAATGCTTATAAGCCTCTGCACAGTCACATGGTAGGAGGGACCTCCCCTCTCCTAAACCTGATTAAGTAACACCTAATAAACTTGTGTGTTACTGCATCTCTTGGTCATGTCTTTTCCTTTGTCAGCCTCCAAAGGCCTCTACTTCCCCACAGTGGCTCAAGTCCTAGAGAAGGGATTCACTTGGCCAGGTGTCACTCTCTGTGCTTCTTGGGTTCTACTTAGCTGCTATCAGGAATCCCAGTTATGACCAACTGTCAGGATGTTTTGTTTTTTTTTTTTTTTTTGTCTTAAATTTAATCTGAAAAATTTCTTGGAGTAACTGGTAAACTAGGACAACAAATCTTTCATCTCCAGACCTCTGGGTGTCCACTTGATGAAAATAAGTCCCACTTCGCCTCTCTTTTTTAAAAAACTGATGTGGGTAAGAAGGAAGCTAGTGTGTGAGATGGTCTGCAGACAATCTCTGGCTATAGTGGCAGATCCACTGGGCGATGTGCAGGTCGGCAGTGGTTCTCACCCTGTCATGTTGCTCCCCGTCAGAACGATTCACAATGTTTTCTAGAAGCATTGAAGCCATTTATCTGACAGTCACCTCTGTGGATAAAAAGGACACATATAGTGCATTTCAGTGAACTCCAGAGACATCTATTACATTTGGGATTTGCAGTCTGTTTTTGGATTGATGGTTAGCCACTTCGTTAAAAAGCAAATTCCTTGCAAATACTTACCCTTTTGGTAATGTCAATTAACAGGGATGCAAAGAACATTTGGATTTTTAAACATCCATTTCTAGATTAGTTAAATGAGATCAGGAGTCAGGAGGACAGTCTACAGTATAATAGAGAAAAAGATGCATGTTAAATGGCAAATGTGCTGGTTTGCAGGCAATTGTGAGGTTGGGAGACCAAACATATGACATCTGTATTCATCAGATGACTCCCATGGGGCTTGTTTTAGATGTACAGTGCCCAAATGCCCACATTATTTACTACAACCTGCTCAGCAACCAAGGGTAATTTTAGCATGTGATAATTCTAAAATACTTTCTTCCCTATCTTCCTTATCTTGCTTTATAAGAAATCTGTCCTGATTTTCTTAAATGCATTTAACACTTAGGTAGGTAAGCCTTAGTTAGTATCATGGGGTGTTAATGGCTCACCTAATTAGACGATATATCATCAGAGCCCTGGGCTATGTTTTTCTGTAAAGAAACCTTCTGTTTTTGCACATGACTTTATGTTTTCCCGGATTTGCAAAAAACACGAGCAAACAATACTCTAACAAACAAATGTCGCAATTTATTACATGTTAATGATATGCTGGCCTCTGTGCCAGTGGCTCCACTTGTATTATTTCTAATGATGGGATATCGTGGAATGGACTAAAGTACGATTTTATGTATTTGGAGTTTGAAATTAATTAGGGACATATTGGATGATGTATGACATCAAAGTGTGAATCGTAATTATTGATATCAGTGACCTTTTATTAGCAATTTGTATTACTATGGAGCAAATAAAGAAACATGTTGGAACCCTGCACACGTAAGCACCCTCAGTTATATACGTACGAGTATATATTTCAATTATCATTGCATGAACCGCAAATGTATTCTCAATATGGAAAGCACAAGGGAACATATTCTATTTAATCTCTACAGCATATACAGTTAGTTGCCTTTCTTCAAAAAATTATGGATTACCATGAGCGAACAAATAAAGAAAAAGGGAGTATTTTATTTAGTATTTATATAGTGTATGACTTGACATTAGTATAATTTAGAAATATGTTTGCTAACTTAAAAATACGTGAACTGATCGCTTCTCTCTGTGTAAAAGTTGAATTCCTCTTTTAACTGTTTGACCTTGCACATTGTCAATTTTAATGACATTTGACTCAATTCTAAATCAAGGCATCAAATTTTTAATTAAAATAATACATTGTAAATTGAGTTATGATGTTTATTCTGAGGCACTACAAAAAAGTATGAAGGTCTTTGCCCAAAATATTTACCTAATTCAGTGTTACTCTTATAATGTGAGTATTTCAATGGGTCATCACTTAAGTTTTCTACCACATAGTTTCTAAATGTAGACTTTGTTAACTGCAATAATTTGTGAACCAAAAGACTGTGACCATGCCATTTGTTGTATTTATTTATTTATTGTATTAACTAACTTACTGTGCTTTTCACCTTAAACCGGTAATTTGGTTATTTGTTGAACAAACTCCTTTTGCCGTAGTCAGCTTTAATTTCCTTTTTTTAATGTATTAAGATTCGATAAAGTTTCATTTGAAAAGACACTATTATACCTAGTATATGTGATACACTAAAATGTATTTAAATTTCACCCCCATCTTAGCCAATTATTATACATAATATTTTATATGTATTATATCATTGAAAGTTGATGTATAGGATGAGGAAACTGAGAAAAGAAGAAATAACCGATTACTAACCTCTTAGGCTGTATTAGAAAGAATGTCAACACGCTTTTTTTAGTAGATTTGAGAAAGGAGTGGGAAGTAATAGGAAGAAAAAACATAACAAAATTGCCCCAAATGGCAGGGTCCTGGAAGAATCGGATGCACCATTAGGCTAAAGTTTCGTCCGTTTATCTCAACATCTCTGCTAACGCTTTGTTTAGAATTTTGATGGGTAAAGAGAAGAAGGGAGTGATTTGAGACTTTGGTTTGTCCCTGTCACTGTGCATTTATTGCGGCTTACGGGTGAGAGAAAGATGAGTAGGAATCACGTGGAAAATGTCCTCATTCCAACGCTCTACAAAAAGTAAGTATATGATGTAGTGGAACGCATCTAATCAAAATGTATACAGCTCTGCTAGTTGCTAAAGGAACCAGTACAGGTAGCGAAGGCAGAGTCTTTACCCTTTTAAGGTGGAACAAAAGCACAGAAGAGAGTCAAATGGAAGCTCAAGCCAGTGCCTGACCAAGCTGAGAAGGATTATCAGTTAGTGCAAGGGGGTCTTAGAAAAAGGTCAACGTGATCTGGAGAAGTTATCAGGACTTTACAAAAGCAATGATTTTCTGTCCTTTTCCCCCAAGTAAAAACATCACTATTTTAGGGGAGAAAAAAGAAAAGCGAGGCTAAGCCTGGAAACGATGGCATGGAAATTATAATGGTCTGGGTCTTACAATATTATTTGATTTTTTTCCCCTTAGGAAAGGGAAGTGAGCTTATCCAGTAAAGTTCGAACTTAATGCTGAGAAGATGTGCAAAGAAAGAAGGAAGAAATAAGACAGAGCAGAAGACAACACAAAACAAAAAGACCAGTCAAGCCAGCATCAAGTGGGTGAAGCAGGTACTGGAGTAAACACATCATCTTAGTTCATTTGCTACTTTTCACCCCTTCCCAGCTATACTCTGCGATTTGTTCCTGGCTTGGGACCCAGCAGGAGAGCATATGGCTTACCGCCCACAGAGAGGTGGGCAAAGGGCAGGTCAGAGGTGAGCTGAAGGAGACCTTTCTAAGATCTCCATTGTGCACTTATCTTTATATAATCCACTAATATTTATTAGCCAGGGAATTCCTTAAAGCAATCACGGCTCTTTTAAGAAATTCGAGGAGAAAGAAAAGGATATATAAAACTCTACAAAGAAAAAAATAAAAACCAGAGACAACAAAGCAAGGAATTCTATTTTCTTTCCTTTTTTACATTTTTTTTCTATATGACTTTTTTTACTTGTATCCTAAGCATGCTTTTTGCCCCAGCGATTTACAAATATGTACACGCAGGCACGCACACACACACACACACACACAGAGGACTTAGGAAATTAGGTCGTAAGTGCATTCGTATATCATTTAAATAGGACATATGTCAAAAACAAGATAAGCTTCCATAACCAGCAACTACCTATGGATATTCTGAGCTGAACAACTGAGGGCATTGTGGAATTTACAAACTCCATTCATAGGTGTCCTTTTAGAAGGAAGGGCATGCAATTAGCCTCTCAGAAGTTTTAGAAAAGAGGACTTATGTAGACCAAAATGGCTAAGCTGTGAGATAAATTAGTTAGTTCTAAATGAACTGGAAAAATACTGGTTGATACCTTTATTACAAGGGTATACTACACAGAGAAGAGAAAGTAGGTTACGATAAGGTGGCACGATTTAGGCCTTGAGGAGCGATTGTACAAGGAACTTAAAATAAAACCAAAACTTTGATTTTAAATACATTATGTTCACACTTGGGGAGGTATTTTTTTTTCTTTTCCTGTTTTTCTCTCCAGCTAGTAGTTGTTTTGAGAAATTTTATCCAGTAGTTTTACTCTGGATCACAGTTCACTCCTGAGGGATTATTTTCTTTTTGTCTTTATCTGTGCACTTCAATGATTGTATTAGTGACTCAACAGAACTTTATATAACAGTATTTATTGTCTTAGTTTTAAACAAGCTTGGAATATTTTTCATTGAACAAGTTTGTCTTTTAATATGACAAGAGGCTTGAAAACTTTCATAAAACCTAATTTAGGATATGATATAATCAAAGACAAGAAGAAATGAACCTAACAGAAGTCTTTTTCAAGAAAATTGTATCATATATTGAAGGTATTGTGTTCTCATTTGAAAGCTGAGAGAGGGAGAGAGAGAGAGAGAGAGAGAGAGAGATTGGTTGATAAAGACATCCAAAGGAATTATCACTTTACTGCTAATATGATCACCTTACCGCTAAAACTCGAATAATGTTCTTTTGTTAAAACATTTCATCAAATATGCCACCCAGAACCTAACTCCAGTGAATGCTGAAATGCTGACTTAGGTGATATTGTGGAACTTGTCAATCAGGTCCTGGAACTATACCGTCACCCAGCAGTGCAAATCGTTCATTCATCACATTCTTGGGAAACAAAGAGCTACAACTGGCGTGAACACTGGAATCCGGAAGAACTGTTATGACCTGCTTATCTCTTGTGGGCAGTACACTCTAATTTTAACTGTATCTTTCGTTTCAGGCTACAGAATTTCACGGGTGATGTACCAAATATTTTCATTTTTTTTTCATGATATATATTTCCTCATGCTTTCTCTAATGTTGTTTTCTGCTTTGGAGAAGAACAGGTTCTCACGTAGAATTTAAAGTGATGTTAAATAAGATGTAGGGATGTGTGGAAATAGCGGAGCACGTGAAGCTTAGAAACCTCGAACACTAGCTCCATCAGGCACCGATATTCTGCATGTGGGCAGTTATTCCAATCTCGCTCTGCTTCATTTATTAATGAAGAGCGTTAATACAATATTCACCGCACAGGGTGTAGTGATCAAACAGAGATGAACAGTAAATCAATAATTTACAAAAATGTGGCTTCGTTAACTGAAGCATCACACAAACACTTGTTGTTTTATGGACAAACTAAGGGAAAACATCTATTGTTGTCAGCCCAGGCTAGCAGATTCCTTGCTTTCGTTTTTTCATCTCCATCCACTTCTACCTCAATCACTTACTTAATTGGGACCTAACACTGCTCCACTTGAGAAACTTCTTGAAACTGAAATTCCCCATTTTAACTCCAATGTTCAGTTCCTTTTTACGTCTTCCATTTCCTCTGCCTTTTGTTCTCCCTGCCATCTGAACTTTCTCAGTGAAAATTGAGAGCGCATTTTCTAGCTTCTTCTGCCTCTCTGTACAGCCATGTCTTTATTTCTTGCATGGGCTCTCCTGAAATTCCTGTCTTGCTAATTATCAGCCCTGGGTAACTGGACTCTCCATTTTCCCTGTTCCCATATTATTCATCACCGAATACAGCCACAGTCACCACTAACGTTTGAATGGGATGCTACAGTTTGCAGAATTCTTTTGTACAGATATGAAATACACATATACAGCTGATTTCACCTTTACAATAGCTCACAGGAATCACACAACACACTTATTTTCCTCAACAGATAATCTCTGAGAATTCTAAGTACCTTGAATAAATTCACAGTCAATAAACAATGCCTCCAGAATTTAAACAGAAGTCTTCTTACTGAGTTCCAATGCTCTGTGACTTTATATTGCTGTGGTGGTGGAATCATGGAAGGTTCATATGAATTAATCTTTAAGGAATCTCAGCTGGGCTGTTGTACAATCTGTGTTTTTTTTTTTTTTCCAAAATTGCCATTCTAAACCTCTAAATCCTTAAACGCACAATCTCACTCCACTTCCACTCTTTAGTTGACTTAACTTCTGTGTTTTTTCTTAGCTCAAGCAAATTCAAGTGAATTAATTAGCCATCCCTTAACTGAAAACCTCTCTGCATCTTTATTCTTTCCCATATTTTCTCTCCTATAGATCATAATCTATAATTCTCTTCTCCTTCTGTTCCTAACATCAGCTTCTCCAAGAGTTCTTTTCTTCTGATGGAACCTTAATCCTCAGTTCATTGATTTATTATTCTTTTTCTCAATTACATACGCACTCTTTTATAGATTCTGCCTCCTAACATGTCCCTCATCCTTTCACGTGACCCTTCAAGCTGCGCTTTCACTAGAGGTGGTTCAGAACTGGTCCCTCTTATCTCACCCTTGTTTCATAGAATGAACTCAAAACGCACACTGTTCTATTTACCTGGATCAGAAAGTGACACCGCCTTTCATCAATGTAACTCCTTTATATCGGGAAGAACATTTATTCATCTTTGTATTACTTGGAGCATTGAGCACAGGGCCAAAAACAAAACAAATGGTGAATAAAACGTCTTGACTTGAAGAAAATTTCTAGTTCTGAGTTGACAACTGTTTCGACATTAAGGTTCAAACATATTTTGGAAAACTTGTACAAAATATTTTAAAGACGTGCTCATATTAACATATTTTCTAACTAAGCATATTCAAAGTTTATAGTAACTTTTTTCACACACTTAGAGCACCCTAATGGTCCTCAGTGCTCTGATACAGTTTCCAGAGTTGTCAGTAATTGCTATCCACACCTTTAACCATTATTTTGCTTTAACACACACACACCCACACACAACACACACACAAACCAGGGTGAATGGCAGAGTTCTCTAGATGAATTTATTACTCATTTAATTGGAATATTTCTTTTAATACAAATAAGGCATGTGATATTGTTCTGAGAATTGAGATAAATTAACCACTGGATAAATACTGCAGGATATATCACTTTCCTGGTGGAAGAATTCTTGAGGCTGGAGAGACAGGAGCAAGGACACTGATTTTGTGTTCTGAAATAGTCATAATCATCAGCGATTCAGAGCATCCGTTACTCGGAAAGCCTGTGTACCACAGAGGTCCAGAACACAGACTTTGGAATTATGTGGCTTGAGTTCAAATCCCAGTTTTGCCATGGCATAGCTCTGTGACTTGACACAGAGTCTCTGTGCAGTATATGCTGATAGCGCATAGCTCTGCTCTTATGATTTAGAAAGAGTTCCATTGGATAAGTATCAATGGATAACGCATTCCCTTGTTGGACCAAGGCTTTAGTTAGAAAAGATGCATTTACAGAATGATGTTCCCAATTAAAATGAAGGAAAATTATTATTTCCTGGAAGCCATTTATAATGTAAAATTCATGACTGGGTATTTTAAAGAGGCAAGAATATAAACCACAAAATATGGATCCCCAACTACTTTTAAGATATTTTATTACCTGATTATAAATTGTACCTTTTTAGGGAAAATTCATAATTCAAGATAAGCACTTAAAAGAAATATATATAGCCACCTATATAATCCCTACACATAGCTTTGTTAAAATGTTAGTAAATGTCTTGTCCAGTATTTTTCTATAACAATATTTTAATCGGATTAGTTTTGGAAAAAATAATCCGATTAAAATAATCATAATTAAGCAGTAATAATACAATACTATCAATCATTGGTTACTTCCTGCATTCCACTTATGGTGCTATACTGTTTATATATAATCAGCTCATGTTTTTTTTTCCCAGCAATTCAATTAACTTGATATTATCATCATTATTTTATAAACAAAGAAACTGAAGCTCGGGAAGGTTAGATAATTTGCCAAAGGTCTCCAACCCAACATGTGATGTTACTGGGACTCCATCTAAGACCTGACTGACTCCAAACTCCTTGTATATTAAAAGAAACATCTTACAAAGTTGAAATCATAGATTTCCTCCAAACGTATAAAAACATGGCAAATGTAAATTTTAGAAAGGATTATGGGAGACTGTCTATAACTGGGATCTGTGCCACATTCTTTTACTCCTATTCATTTTAATAATCAACATGATAAGTGACACGTTTTGCTAAATAAAGCCACTCCAGAAATTGTATACTTTGCAATGCAGTTGCGAAGAATACTGAAAAAAATCAGACACTGTTTTAATGTTCATAACATAGGCAGTGTTTAAAATAATTTATTTTTTTCTTATGGAAGAGTAATAATATGATTGCATAAAGGCTAACACTACCTTAGGAGAAAACAAGCCTACCTATTCCCAAGTTTATCACCGTCTCTGTGTTGTCACATATATAAAATTTCATGTTTCAGTGTGGTCATTTTGACTCTTTTGCTGTTTCATTCTAGCTCGAAGCAAAAGAATTTCCCATCCTTTAAATCTGCTGTTTTGCAGCTGATGTTTCTCAATGCTCTGCACATTACAAAAGGTCATCAGAGAGATGCCTTATAATGGTTTTAATATCTTCATGTAACACTACATGGAGCATTTGGTCACTCTAAGTACAAAATGGAGGCTAGCAGCGTGGCCAATATGATTGTTTCGGAAATAAGTTGTGAATAAAGGAGATGTCGTGAAGAAGAGAATGTAGGCAGTGCTGACTGACAGACCATTTCTTAAGTTATTACAGCAGTGCTATATTTTGGGAAGAGGATTTCATAAACCCAGAGCAGAATGTTGATGTTTATAAATTGTCTTCCTGATTTCTTATGAAATCTTATGATACTGCTTCCATGACTACCATTCTTATACATATTTGATTGCTTTATATTATAATTTACAACTCAGGTGTGCACAACTCAACAGCAGTAGCTGAGCTAGAATCGAGCAGCTTTATAGCTTTTATTGGCCCTCGGCACAAGTAATAAAATTCTAGCTTTAAGTACCACTGGGGTTTATAGAATGAAGACACCTGCATTATTATATTCAAACGTTCCTCCGTGTAATAAATATAAGTGACAGTAGTGCATGACTTTCTTTATGAAAAATATGTTGATAGCAATATAGTCTTAAATACAGAAGAAACTGCCGATTAAAATTTTAGGTGCCTAGTTACCATCGGAATGCCCAACAGATGTCCATATTAACAGTTTAGCGCTGGGTATTCCTAATAAAAGTCTTAGTAAAGGTTATTTTTTAAATACCCATGAAAACACTGTATTAACCTCCCATTTCTTTTAATAGTGTTTCTTGTTTATTATTCTAATATGTTCTTTGGGGTAATGTGGATGTTTGAATGTTACAAGTTTGAATAAGTTTTCTGTAATGACGTTTAGGGTCTCTGGATTTTAGTGTCATCTAAGTAGTGCAGAATGTTTTTTTTTTTCCCCTGAATCTGTGGGAGTATTTTGAAGAGGCACAGATGCTGTGTCGTACCCTAATATTAGGGTGATCAGCTGTCTGGGTTTGCCTGCGTCCGAAGATTTTTCTGGTACAGGAATTATCTGGGCAAGTTCCAAGTTCGTCTTTCTGTAGATGGAAACACTGTAAAAGTGGAAGGCAGTGGCTAAAAGGAGAAGAGTTTTCAACTAATATTTTCCTCATCCAGATCTTCTCAAATCAATCTTATATACACAATCTTCCAAAACTGTGTGGAATTCCTGTCCATTTTCTTTTCATGTTGTGAAAGATGAAAACTATGTAGAGATACAAGTTGGTACTAGCATCTCACTTTACCTTTTGTCAGCCATTAATACATCAAATGCTGTCAACCAATCAACCAAATAAAACTTACTACATAAGTAATTTGTTAATATTTCACATTAAAATGCAGTCCTTCAAATAATCAGACATACTTATGGTTAACACACTATTTTATCATGGACTGTATATCTATCACATCAACTAGAAGGAAGTTGTTTGCCATCTATAAACACTCCCTCAATTGTTACTCTGTAATGCACATTTGTTTGGATTTGGAATAGATTGCATCCTTTTCCATGAAAACACTATAGCCATGGCTACCCACACACCTTTTCTGAGAACTGTAGCATCTATCTTGAGGCCATTATAATAAATATTTGTATTTTAGATGATGGTGATGTGATGATCATGGTAAATTATTATCATATCTCAAACATGGCCTGGATAAAGTGATATAAGACTTTATGTAATTAGAATTAATATGCATTTTTGAATCTTAGTTTATTCTTGCTCAATGTGTAGTCTTTTTATTTTTTGAAAAGCAATTAATTTTCCTTTGGATGTTAAAGGTAGTAATAAATTGTTTAGTTCCTCTCTAGTACATACCAGAGAGATTATCTCTTCTTTGAGGATTTGCAAGGTAGAGGGCTCCTTTTGGTTTTGATTGTGTCCTTTGCATATTTCAGAGACTATTTACACACTGAGTTATTATACTTGATTAATTACTAGCTCTTTTGCTTCTTCAGCAGAGGGATTTGACTAATTCCTTTTTATAATGGAATAATAACTCAATAACTGTAATAAGAACATATAGCTAATAGTGTACACCTAAGAGTCTAGAAGAAATATGAAAAATAGAACAGATTTTCACGACCATGGGTGGAGTTAAACACTTAGGTGCATTATCCCCTCAAAGATACCTCTGAAGGGAGTCTTCTTAATGCATCAGACATATTTGAATCAGATAGGAAGTTACATTTGTACTTAAAAAGGGAACAACTAATTTTATATTCTTCAGAATGGACTTTATTTTGTATATTCAAGTGTTAGACTGTCAGAACACAGTTTAGCTATGTGCCCCTGATTCTGATTGGGAAAATATTTTGGTATTTTAACTATGAAGAATTTTCAGGACCAGTGTTAACAGGTATCATTATGAATTATGTCAGTTAAAGAAACAATGCGTTCAATTCCTGAGACTAGGTTAAAATTGAAGGAGGATACCATGATGTAACCATGGAAATCACAAGCTGTATCTGCAGAATTTTCAGGTCATTTGTGTGAAAGTAACATTTTTTATTAAATATAAAAATTTGGGGAAAAAAAGAACAAAAGACGTGAACTACTAAGCAGATAGCAAGATTTAACACACAATCAGGAAAAAAAATCCTTATAAATGCTATTTCTATATTTAAATTTCATTGAAAAGAAAAATGAAGGTATACGTAGATAGTATCTCAGGAGTGTTCTTCTGTGATTAAAAAATCCATTTGTCTCTTATCTAAAAAAATAGGAGGGCTTCCCTGGTGGCGCAGTGGTTGAGAGTCCACCTGCCGATGCAGGGGACACGGGTTCGTGCCCCGGTCCAGGAAGATCCCACATGCCGCGGAGCGGCTGGGCCCGTGAGCCATGGCCGCTGAGCCTGCGTGTCCCGAGCCTGTGCTCCGCAGCGGGAGAGGCCACAGCAGTGAGAGGCCCGCGTACCGCAAAAAAAAAAAAAAAAAAAAAAAGGAAATGCCATTTATGCAAGTGTAGCCATACTAATCATTTACCAGACATCAAAAATCACTGACATATAAAACAGAACTCAAGAGGAAAGAATTTTTATTGTGTTAGGTAATAAAAAATACAACTATGTAATTCAAGCAGACATTAAAAAGTCTGACCAGTTTTTACTTAATCCTTCATAAAAGAATAAAATTAACCTTCCAAACCATCCTTCTCTGTGTTGTTGTTTTTTTTTAATTAATTAATTTATTTTTGGCTGCGTTGGGTCTTTGCTGCTGTGTGCAGGCTTTCTTTAGTTGTGGCGAGCGAGGGCTACTCTTCGTTGCAGTGAGTGGTCTTCTTGTTGTGGTGGCTTCCCTTGCTGCAGAGAACAGGCTCTAGGCGCTTGGGGTTCAGTAGTTGTGGCATGTGGGCTCCAGTAGTTGTGGCTCATGGACTCTAGAGCACAGGCTCAGTAGTTATGGTGCACGGGTTTAGCTGCTCCATGGCATGTGGGATGTTCCCGGACCAGGGCTCGAACCCACGTCCCCTGCATTGGCAGGCAGATTCTTAACCACTGCGCCACCAGGCAAGTCTCCTTCTCTGCGTTTTTAATGATGTTCTCAAATAGAAGAACCAAGGACAATGGACAGAAATTCACCAAACCGTGTCTCCAAATTATCGCTCTGAATCCTTATCTCGTTATACAGCCTACTCCATTAACTCAAGAGGCTAGGTGAATTTCATTCCTGTTGGGTTAGTCAGCCCCCTACTAATCACTTCTCCAAAGAGTTTGCTGGTTCCTGGAAGAATGAATATGCCCTGATCTTAGCTTGTGTCATCCAATTGCATGCTGTATTGTCTTCTTCACACTTGGAGCCCGCCAAGTAATTTTTCCTGGCATTGTGGGTTTTTATAAGAGGGGTAAACAACGGCCCAGGAGAACACCTGCCTAAGACAAGGGATGTTTCAACACACAATGTCTTTCTTCCTTAGATAATCTCATAATTTAGACAGTACTAGCATTGCAGTACTTCTTCAAGATGAGCCTAGAGTGTTGGCTCAAGCCTATCAGCTTCACGAGTGGCTCTGATTTTCCAATCGAGTGCTTTTATGTTGTCATCTAAACACCCTGGAGGCCCAGAGTCAGCTGTCTTCGGAGTAGGAGAGCGACATTCTGTCCACTGTGCTTGTAATTAATTATTGTTTCAATAAGAGAACATTTACCATTAACTGACTGTAACACCATCAGTTGGTTTCAAGGGAAGTCAATCACCTCCTACGTGGGTGGGCCTTGTTCAGTCAGTTGAGGGCCTGAAGAGCAAAGATTGAGGTTTCCCAAAGAAGAAGTAAAATTTGCCTCAAGTCTGCAACCGAGAAATCCTGACTGAATTTCCAGGCTGCCGGCCTGCCCTGTAGATTTCAGACTCAAGACTGTAATATCAACTCTTTCCTGAATTTCCAGTCTCCCGACTTGCCACCGTCAAATGAGCCAAGTTCATTAAAGTCTCTCTCTTTCTCCACCCCTGCCCCAACCTACCTTCTCTCTCTTCTCTTCTCTTCTTGTAAGGACACCAGTCATACTGGATTAGGTCCCAACCCTATTACCTCATTCAACCTTAATTACCTCTTTAAAGTCTCTTTCTCCGACTAAAGTCATATTCTGAGGTGCTGGGGAATTAGAACTTCCATGTATGAATTTTGAAGGAACACCGTTCAGCCCATAACACCCTTTTTCACATAATAGTTACACAGACTCACTTAATAACATGCCCAAAGCCATCGAGGAACTGTAAGACATAGAATAGAAATCCAGGGATGTTGTCACCAGTACATACACTCTTTTTTTTTTTTTTGTGGTACGCGGACCTCTCACTGTTGTGGCCTCTCCCGTTGTGGAACAACAGGTTCCGGACGCGCAGGCTCAGCGGCCATGGCTCATGGGCCCAGCCGCTCCGCGGCATGTGGGATCCTCCCGGACCGGGGCGTGAACCCACGTCCCCTGCATCGGCAGGCGGACTCCCAACCACTGTGCCACCAGCGAAGCCCCAGTACATACACTCTTAATGTCTATGAATAAAAGTATTGAAAGCAATACCTTATGATCATGGAATTTAAATTGTTCTCGATGTTTGGAAATCCTCAGAAACTAATTTCAAGTCGGTAGGTTTTTTTCAAAGTCTGAAATGTGGTATGTCTCAAAATAGGTTAAGATTGCATTTGACATACAGTATTTCTTAAGACTAGACCCTGTCAGAAATCACATCACAACTCCTATGTACTGGATGAGTTGAAGATCCCCTGCCCACAATTTATTTAACATCTAGAGACTCTGCCGAGTGAAGCCCCCCATCTTTGTTAGTGACCTTCTCCTCCACACCTTTTTGGTTTCTAAGTGTGTCTGGCGTCCAGTGTATCTTGAGAGTCAGCTCCTTTCAACTTGGATAATTACAGAAACAAGGTGCCCTGGAAGCAGCCTGTGTACGCATGTGTATGACTCTGCATTGTGGGCGAACTGAACTTAGGTGCCTGATCCTCCAGTTATGTCCACATCATGAGGTACAGTAAAAGAATCTGGAAATCTTTTAATATACTGTTTACTCTAAAGAAATAAAAAAGCAGTAATCCCTTTTCATTTCACAGCATTGATCTCAGGACCACAGCCACTATCACTTTCTTTTCCTAGAATAATAATGGATGGGAAGAACAAACGTATCTGCAATCATAGAGTGCCAGACACACGTGTAAACCAGTAAATAAGTTTACAGAGTTTGCGACTGAAATTTGAGAACAAAACTTTTTTTTTGGTTATACCCACAATTCAGCCAAACTTTCTTGTTAATAAAATGAGATACATGACTAAACTAATAAACTAATACAATTCTGTTGTATGTGGATGGATGTACCCACTACTGAGTTCCCTGGATCACCTAACTGCGTTACCGGAAAAATACATAAGTGTATTTTGAGGCATAATACATGTAGGATACATGCAATAAAAGGACAAAAATATGCTTTTTGCTGTCAATTAAATATAGTCAGTAAAGCTCTCATGTTTGAAACCAAGATAAATGCATATTTACTCTTAAGAACTGCATGACTGCTACTAATGTACATGGGAAAGGAAGTAATTATCTTTCACATTTCTGACCTTGAAAATAGAAATTGCTATATTCTAATTCTATTTATATTTCCGTCCACAGATGCGTGTGGTGTGTGTGTGTGTATGTGTTGATGCAGGTGTGTAGAAATGGAAGGAGGAGTAACAGAAGATGTCTGTGTATAAAATCAAGAGGAAGGTAAGCGACGGTACCAGAAGTTTGCTATGCGTGTCTATGCTTTTGCAATGTTCCCACTGGGCACCACCAACTACAGATTTCTCAGTTACTGCTGGCAATAACTAGTGCTCTTTGACATATTAGTCACCGTATGCTCCACTTATTAAAAATTAAACGACACACCATTTATTCAGGATTTTTAAACGTTTTGTTCTAAGTAAATTATTTCCTAAGATGTATTTTCTACTATGTGTGAGAGAATAAGCAGTGATCTCGATGAGATGCTCAAGGATGCCTTAAGCATCAGCTTCTGGTGGAGAAGTTAAATCAAGAGAAACATGCACTGTATCTACGTACGCAATACACTAACTCATTAGCAAGTTGAGAACCTTGACAGGATGTATGTTAATTAGTTTATTAATTAACTCTGCCTAGAAACAATAGCTCTTTTGCTTGACATTTCCTGCCAGTATGTTCCTGGACCTTTTACCAACAAGAGGGATTTTCAATCCAGGCTTCACAAATCTTAGTTACAAGAATACGAACTTATTCTACACAGATGTTATGAAAATTAAATGAGATTATACATGAAAATCGCTCAGCAGTGGGTTGTAAATATGAAATAAGCGTTAGCTATTATAAGCTGACAGACGGTATCTATGGCACAGGATTAAAAATATTAAGTTTTTTGGTCTTAATGATTGGCTAATATATAGTGTATTCATCCACAATTACTGAGCACCTATTATATAGAAGTACTGTGCTATTTACAGAGAAGAGCATAAAGCTTTGCAATCTACAGCCTTTTCATAAGCTCCTCTAAAGGTAAGGGTGACCTGACAGTGACAGTTATCACTGAGCTCCATCACTGAGCGATGACTGTTTCAGCCTCTGTGGCTGATCTGATGGATGGATAATCTTGAGACCAACACCATGCGGTATCCATCGAACTGCATCCATGTACCTACTCCTAAGTGCATAGGAGGACCACATTTCCCACGGTCCCTTGTTCGCTTGGGCCATGATGGATTCCGGTCAATGAGATGTGGGTGGAAATGGTCCAAGCCCCCAAAGCCTGGCCCATAAAATCATCTCCCTCACAGGACCCCCTGCGCTCCAGCCACCACACCATGACCTTAGAAGCCACATACACCAGGGAGCAGTTCCAACATGATGAGCCCCTCCTGACATGTACTGAATTTACACGAGTGAGAAATAAGCCTGGATTTCTGTGAGGTCACCGAGATTCCTGTGCTCATCTGTTGCCACGGGATACCGTGGTTCCCAAGGTCTAATTCCCAGACCAGCAGGACTTGTGCCATCTGCATTCTTGTAAAAATGCACATGAATCACAGACTAATACCTATACCTGTCCTTTCTCTCTACTCTGTGTACTTGCTTCTTTGTTTGTTTTTTTTTGCAGTACGTGGGCCTCTCACTGTTGTGGCCTCTCCCGTTGCGGAGCACAGGCTCCGGACACGCAGGCTCAGCGGCCATGGCTCACGGGCCCAGCCGCTCCGCGGCATGTGGGATCTTCTCGGACCGGGGCACGAACCCGTGTCCCCTGCATCGGCAGGCGGACTCTCAACCACTGTGCCACCAGGGAAGCCCTGTACTTGCTTCTTAAAGCACTTTTTGATCTAAAATAAAGCTTTACTTATTCAATGTAAGAAAAATGATTCAAGGTATTAATTATACGTTACAAAGAAAATTGATGCCATACCTGTATTAAATATATCCTAATTACCTATCAAATGGAAAAAATACTTCATGTGATGTGAAAAAATACTTTCACATCCCAAAGATCACAATAGCATCCTTTTTCTCCTCTTAATAATTACAGCTGTGGTGTGTTTTCCTTTCTTTCTTTTTTTTTTTTTTGAACTTTTGATTTTGATTTTATTTATTTTTTATACAGCAGTCCTTATTAGTTATCTATTTTATACATATTACTGTATATATATCAATCCCAATCTCCCAATTCATCCCACCACCACCACCACCACCCGCCACTTTCCCCCCTTGGTTTTTCATCAGCTTTCAGAAATGGACCATCAGTACGGTTCAATAATAAATCAAAGTTAGCGTCTTTTTCATTTCATTAAAAGCTGTGTGCTGTTGGAACAATTTCATCACGGAAATGTAACAGATTCGTCTTGCTAAAGGACAGTTAGGTATCACGATAAGCATATACTCTGGGCTGGGTTATCTGGGATCAAACCCATACATACTTTCCTATGCAGGGTATTTAAACTCCTCTGTTTCATTCTCTTTATTGACAAAATTGGGATATTAATAACACTCACAAGTTTGCTTGTGAGTGGGATTAAATGCTAGCAGATATAAAGTACCAAGAAAAATGCCTATCACTTACTGCTATGTAAGTATTGAAATCAGGAAATCAGACTAGCTTTTCTGAAATAACTCTATAGATTCCAAAGAACACATTTGGAAAATATTTCAAAAGTTTATTGCAAAAATGAAAACTCACTTATAGACAGTTTTGTGTTTTGCAGATATATGTGATGTGATTCTATTGATATGTTTAAAGCACCTCAGACTCTCATTTTATAAAGATTTAGGGAAAAAAGTTTTGTGCTTCAAATTATGTCAACAAACATATAGAACAAATATTTTAGCCTTAAACTCATTAGAATTCTTTCAAATGAATCAAACCTTATTCCTTGCATAGAATTAGCACATACTCAAAATATTTGTATGTGAGTATTACTCATGAATTATATGTAAAGAGAATCTTAGTCTTTTTGAGGTTGATTTTCATGGAACTACCTCCAGGAGAGCTGAGCTGAGAGGTGGAGAAAACTTGGCTCCTTATGAAATCAGAGTCCCTGAAGTGTCCTGCCCTGAAGCGGTCCCTACCTGTGGACTTCTACTTATAACACATTTCCTTCTTGCATAAGCAAGTTGAAGTGAGATTCCTAGTGACTTGAAGCAAAGGTTCTCTAACCAACATAAAAGTGATGTCCACTGATGATGTTTGCACCCGGGAATTTTTTGGTATATGTAAGGTCAAGTTTACGAAAACAATATGCCAGTGAATACTTTCAATCCGTTGTAAAACAGCATAAAACAAAACAACAACAAAAACTGACATCTTGACTCATTCATTATTTAGAATGCTGGTAATAATAAAACATTAATTTGTAATTTTATATATGAAGATGGTATTCCCAGTGCTTTACAAGAAGTATCTTATTTAATCCTTACAACATGAGGAAGTACAGGCTCTTATTAATCTAGTCTTATAGTTGAAAAATTTGTAGTTGACAAAACTAAGTATTATGGTGCTATCAGAATTCTAGCTGAGGCTGTCTGATTAAATTACATGAGCAAAACCACTAGCATATACTGATTCTTCTTTGGAGTAATGATATATTTAAGGTTCATTAATTTAAATTTTTAAAAATCTTATGACAAAGTTTGTCTATTTTAAGCAAATGTCATCAGCTACATTTGCAAAATTAATTGGTGGCCTTTTAACCAAAGGAAACTGACATAAGTAGATACTAACTCCAAAAAGTGTCCCTCCCAAAAAGGAACATCAGATTGGATGGCAATCATATTAAATAATATTATTTGGTGGCTATGTAATTGCTATGTGCTCTTTCAAGAATTTCACACACACTATTCTGTTCAATGCTTGAAAGACATATAGAGGCAGATGCTATTATTATTCCCATTTCATGGATAAGAAGACCAAGGTGCTGAGATACGGAGTCACTTGCCCAATTTTCCACAGTCGGTAAGTGGATGAGTCTGGATTTCCACTGGCGTCAACCTCCATAAAGGGTGCTCAGCCCCTAGGTTTTCTACCTCGCATATTTGTTTATCAAAAGAAATATATATTTACCTCTAAATATGTCCTTTTGCCCTGATTCCTAAATTTATAAATGACTTATTATAAATTTAAAATGGGATAGAACTACCTAAGTTACTTTGCATTGGCAAAAATAAGTGATATGGGGCTTCCCTGGTGGCACAGTGGTTGAGAGTCCGCCTGCCGATGCAGGCGACACGGGTTCGTGCCCTGGTCCGGGAAGATCCCACATGCCGCGGAGCGGCTGGGCCCATGAGCCATGGCCGCTGAGCCTGCGCGTCCAGAGCCTGTGCTCCGCAACGGGAGAGGCCACAACAGTGAGAGGCCCGCGTACCGCAAAAAAAAAAAAAAAAAAAAAAAAAAAAGTGATATGTACATTACCAAACTGAATAAGCTGAATCATATTCTTTTTACAGTTCTAAGTGTTTCCATAGATCTATTATCTTAATGACAAATTTTGTTTGCTTACTTACTCTGGTGATTTGGAAACAGAATGTTCTGGAAGGTTCATGCACTTAGTGTTCTGTCTACAGAACCACGCCTCGGTTCACAGTATTTTAACGTTCAAAAATGTTACGTACAGTTAGTGTTTTCATTTCCCACACCGTAGCACAGAAATCATCTCTGCTTTACAGAAGACAATATAGTAAAAATACATTTTGTTCAATTTTTTTTAATGTCAATGCATTTTACTAAGTATTAGCAGAGTAAGGCGTCTGTCAGGTTCAGTTTGGAGTAATTTCTATGCAGTCTCATGACAAATTGATGGCATATTAGTTTGTGATTTACATGAATACCTTCTAAAATGTCAGTCGTGCGTCCTGGTGCCAAGGGAGAAATGTGGATTGCATTTCAGGTGTAAGACGTTTAGCCAATACAGATTTGGAAAAATTGGTGTAGAGCAGTGGCTCTCTGTTTTGGCTGCATTTTAGATGTGGACAGCTTTCAAAACTACCCCTGCCTGAATGCCTCTCCCAAAGCTTCTGATTCGGAGCCATCCCTGGGCTTTGGGGCTGTTAAAAGCTGTGTGGAATTTGATGTAAAGCCAAGGCTGAGAATCACTCCTGTAGAATAACTAGATAGGAGATAAATGCCTCCCTTGAAAGGGAGCCACCCCCAAATGGCTCGGTCATTAACATCTAAACATCAATACAAACTTGCTAAAGTGAAACCCAATCTTTAATTAAATAAATTGCAGGGGATTCATGGAACAAATGTGAAAAAAAATAGACGAACTTGGGTAAAGAGAGCAAAATATAAAGAGTAGAATAATTTCAGTGTCTTCTTTTACCATTATGTGCGACTTTCGAGCTTTCAAGTGAAACTCGTTGGCAGGAGGTTATTTTGCTGGTAATTTCCTGCTGTCAAAACATGCTGTAAGGAGACCCCCAGAATCCAAAGTGCTGCTTCAGGAAAGAGATCTCTTCCCTATGTACTAATCTCCCTAACTCTCCCTACTCCTGTTTCTCCTGGTGGATGATTCAAATTGAAGGAATGCTGGCCTGACCACGTCCGAGTGGGCCAGTCTCCAGCTGAAGGAGTCTGTACCTTTGGCATTTGTTTCCGCCCAAAGAATAAATGTAGGTGCCCCAGCAGATATGGGGAGCGAAAAAGAGTTTCCTGGGAAGACGTATAACGGGGGCAGACTCCTGAAGGCCCTTCGGTCTCTCTTATCAGTGTCTTCTTTCTCTGTAATGTCAAGACACAGGTTCCAGCAGACAAGTGACGGACTGGAGCGGACATTGTCGCTAGAAGTCCATGTGCATATATTCTGATATCCTGCACCATTCTTCCTTGTGAACATGCACTCCAAACGTCTTTAATCCCTGCGCTTTGACTATATCCTTCTTCTTTCTTATCCTTGTGCCTCTTGTGACACTATTTTCTTCTTCGTCTGGAAATAACCAACTAGGCCAAATTTCTTCTTGCTGAAGCCATTCTGTTTCTTCTAAGATTTCTTCTCATTAACCCTTAAGCACACGTTTTTCTATAGCTTTCAAATCGTGACCTTCTTCTCTCTGGCATCACTTGTGGTTTTACTGTTTTTAATTTGAATGCTTATGGGTTTTTTTTCTCCCCAGATAGACTGGAAGCATCTTGGTTGCAGAAAGCATACAGCATGCTTGATGTCACCACCAACAGCTCTCAAATCCCACTCCTGGTATATTTCTTGGTACATAAGGTCACTAAGAAAAGTCTAGTCAGTGCAGAGCGTAGGGCTTGTACAAACATACAAGGGCAGACAACATGCACCCACCTGCCAAGGCAGCTTTTAAACCATCGGATTGAAGATTACTAGCAAGAAGGTGCACTCTGACCCCAGACATCCATTCATTCTGGGACCATTCAGAGACCCAGCAGGCAGGACACTCGATTCTGGGGAAGGGACCCCACCTTTCAGCCTGTGGGGAATGTGAACTGCTTGAGTAAAGAAGCATGAGACCCTCTCCTGATGGGATCAGCGCTGGGATGTGACAGCACCATAAAGGGGCAGAGCCTTTCCTCCGGTCCTGACCTGCTGGATTCGGCCTGCAGTGCCATGGGAGGCTTCCATGCTACTAAGAGAGACTGGGTCACAATCATCCCGTCATGCCAGCTCAGCATCTTTCTGTGGAAGTAGAACATGGCTGTGGACTGGGGTCAGTCTTGGTGGTGAACATGATTGTTTACTAACACTGGGCTTTAAGTCACTTTCTAGGGGCATTTGTAGGAGGGAAGCTCCTTTCCTCAGACACTTTCCTACGTACATAAGATCCGTCTTGTATAAGATAGAGCTTCTCTCACGTTTATTATGTTAATCATGTGAAATTGCTGAAACTTGACCTTTTTTTGACCAACAAAATTCAGTGTTATAGGCTTAAATCTATTGCTTAGAGACAATATGCACATTTATACATGTAGTGTCAAATGTTATTAATGTTATTAATATATTTCAAACTTGGAATGATACTCTCCGATATGCTAGAGACATGTCAAATATGTTTTCCCTCCATTTAGATTAATTTTAACACAATCTCTTTTAAGACATTTTCTTTTCATATCAAAGCTCCCTGAAACATCCTCAGTTTCCTCCTCAAGGACATGGACCTAATATTCTGGGAAATGTAGAGATCGTATACAAACTCCTCTTTTGTTTGCATGCCTGAAAACCCCACAATAATCCGTGAATAAAATTCTGGTATTTGCTCTCTGTGCTTGATCATTTCCCAACTAAGGCACATTAAAAACCACAGCTCATAGCAGTGAGCTAAAACACCTTCGACGATGCCACTAAGAGTAGCGTCCCCACTGCAAGCCTTCTCTTGGCCCATCGACTATTTTTTTGTCTCACTTGGGTCAAAGGCACCTAATATTGAAGTGAGTCTTTTAAACTGACAATACTGAATGACATTTACTATCAATATTATTCTAAGTAGCCTTTCCCTGATTAGATTTGATTTGTAACAGTGTTGACTAGGAATTCCCTTAAAGTCTTTAAAATTTGGGTGTTGAATGGGATATCTAAGTCTGGGGCTGAGAAAACTCTGCTAATAGATCTTGGCTGAATAAGTAAGTTTGGTATCTGGATTTCTGTGGTTCAGTGTATGGGTCTTACACTATATAATTTTTGAAATATCTCTTAGCCCAAGATATTTGCCCATAACCCAAATAGTAAGGTAAGACATACAACACCCAGCATATTATACAAAACAATCATCATTAGTTTTTTGGTATATACAAATCAGTCTTTTGTGTGCACATGTAAATCATTCTCTATATTTAAAGAACACGTTGCTTTCTATACTTTTCCACTAGTATTTCCTTGAACCTTGAGAATTCCCAGATCCCTGACTTTCAAGCACATTTGTTAATAGTTGCCTCCATATTGTCACTTTTATGGATACTATGATAATCTGATTGACTGCAAATTTTCTCTTTTATGAGTAAAGTGGTGATAAACTTACTTGTACACAAATATTTTATTTTCTCAGAAAAATATCACACTCCTGTAAGTTGAATTATCAGGTCAAATGATGTGATCATAAAATTAATTTATGTAACAAAATGTAATTAGCCACAGTGAAACGTCCAAAAAATAGAGCTCTTTAAACCTGCATTCTGTAGCCACAATGAAATAAAGTTAAAAATAAAAAATAATAGCAACAACTAAATGGTTTAACCATTTTTGAATTAAGGAGAAAAAGAATCTTATAAAAAGGTTGGAAATTACCAAAATGAGAACACACTTTGTAATGCCTATGAAATGTGATTTCAACTATATTTTATTATTTAGAAAACAATTTTATTACATAAAAGCATTTAAAATAAATACAAGGTTTAAGAAATAGAAAAATGAAAATAGTGTTAAACTGAAAAATGGAGGTAATTGATAACAATGACAGCTAAAATCCATAAATTAAAATTAAAAATAGAACTGATAGTAAAACTAAATGCTGACTCCTTGAAAATAAAATAGCATTGGGTTTGGTGATGACTTTTTAGATACAACACCAAATGTGTGATCCTGGAAAGAAAAACTTATAAGCTGGATTTCATTAAAATTAAAAAAAAAAATTCTGCAATGCAAAAAACATTGCTAATACAATGAAAGACAAGCCACAGACTGGGAGAAAATATTTGCAAAAGATACATCAGATAAGAGACTATTTTCCAAAGCACAAAAACGACTCTTTAAAATTGAAAGATAGGAAGACAGACAAGTCTATTAAAAAATGGGACAAAGGCCTTAGCAGACCTCTTACCAAAGAAGAGAAACAGACAGCAAACAAGCATATGAAAATATGCAACACATCATATGTCATCAGAGAAAAGCAAATTAAAAACACAATGAGGTGCCACTATACACCTATGAGAATGGCCAAACTCCAGAACACTGCCTACAACAAATGCTGGTAAGGATATGGAACCGCAGGAACTCTTTTTTTTTTTTGCGGTACGTGGGCCTCTCACCGTTGGGGCCTCTCCCATTGCGGAGCACAGGCTCCGGATGCGCAGGCTCAGCGGCCATGGCTCACCGGCCTAGCTGCTCCGCGGCATGTGGGGTCTTCCAGGACCGGGGCACGAACCCGTGTCTCCTGCATCGGCAGGTGGGCTCTCAACAACTGCGCCACCAGGGAAGCCCCACAGAGGAGATTTAAGGCAGTAAAATTACTCTGTATCATACTATAATGGTGGAAACATGTCATTATACTTTGTCCAAACCTATAGAACATACAAGAATGATATAAACAAAATCCAGAATCTTAAATTTTAATAGAAAATGATATAGCATGGTCATTAATTTTAGTCCTTGGTTATTTGGAGAAGCCAATTCTACCTTCTGTTTGTTTCATTTTGTTTTGTGTGAGAAGCCTCCCCTTCGAGTTTGTAACAGGTGTTCTCAGGGTCACCCACAAAAACATTTTTCAAGAATAGCACATCATTGCATTTTCAGTTTTTGCAGGCAAATGTTAACGGCACCAAAATATACTAAGTAAACTTTTCATTAGAAAAGACTGAAAAGGAAAACTTAGTGTCCTACTAATTTCTCACTGTGTGGAGGTGGGTTCAGGCAATTCGTGGTTTCCAGAATCTTAAAAGTCCTTAACCCTTGGTCTTTCTACTGATAGTTCTAACTTAAAGCCTTTCGTGATTCTGTAAATTCAGAAAAGTTCACTTTCTACAATTCCTGCACCCAGAGACTTTTCATTGTAAGAGCTCAGCAAATGCTGAGGATTCAGATTTGGGGGCACAGAGTGGGAGGTGTAGATTTATTTATAAAAGCTGTTGAATGAACATTTCTAGTACCCTATTACACGGTTTCTGACCGGAACTATTAAAATTATACAGGGAACCAAATATAATGGCCAGTCTGAGAACGTAAAATTTTCTCCCCACTTTCAGTCTGAAATTCAATTTTATTCTGGCTTCGTCCTGAGGTCTTTAATACCAGCTGAGGTGGGAGCAGGATATTAGTGGTTTCCATTGCCTCAAAGCACCTCACCATTGCTCTGGCTGTTTCTGGGATAAAGCCTTTGGGACACCTCATGCAGAAGAGAGGTGGAGCCCCTCTGAAATAGTCAGGGCTCACATTAGTCTCTTTCTGTTACACAGGCTTCTCCTTATTCTCAGAGGAGTCCTGGTACCAACAGATAAGGTTGGAGATCTCCCGAAGCGAGAATTTCCTGGACCCACCTCACCTCCTTCCTAGATTTGACTCAGCAAAGTCCAAGAATTAGAATGATTATTACTGATGAAGTGCAGATTCATTGGCCAACGAGCTTTGCTCATTTTTTTCATGGCAATTCATAATGATAGATATAGACTTTGTTACATTCTGAAGTCAAGTTAATTTACAGGTTTGGGGCTACTTAAGGATTCCTATAAATTAATTACAAATGTAGAATCTTTTAATCATGTTGTAAATGTAGCACGAATAAATATCTTGTTGATCAACACTTAGCTCCCCTCACAGGTTATATGGGTACCGTGCCTCTGAGCATTTTTTTGAGATTTTAGGTAATATAAGGTATACCTTTTTAAAACACAAGACTATATTTCTTGCAGTATGTACTGAAACCACTCCACTTAATGTCACATCCAATAGCTAAAGTATTGAAGTAGTAACACATGAAGACACAGTCTTTAGAAAGGTTTGTCCATTTTGATTTAATAGAAAGTAAAGTACAGGAAACGAGGGACAAATTCCTTCAAAGAACAATTTACCTTTGTTTCATTCTTTCTTTTTTTATTTGACGGAACTAATTGCTTTAACTCTGGGCTTTATACTTTAGAGGGCCTGTCAATATCAAAATAACAAAATTCAAGTCACTAACTTTCTTTTAAGTTTATTGGAGGGACAACTGTAAAGGTCTTTTGTTCACACACATTGATGTAACAATGAAAATAGCCTTTTGCTTGCTACTTTCTTTGTGGTAAGTTTACATAGCATTTACCAATAGAGTGACTTTACTTGTGGAGCCGTTTCTTTGGCAATCAAACCAATGTAATTAAATACTCCTCCAAGGAATTCTGTCAGTCTTTATTACTAAGTAATTAGCCCACAATGTAATATTAAATATTTTAAAAATAGGCCACATTATTTCATGTTTAGGACTTAAGTTAAAAATAATAATACGCAGGGCTTCCCTTGTGGCGCAGTGGTTGAGAGTCCACCTGCCGATTCAGGGGACACGGGTTCGTGCCCCAGTCTGGGAAGGTCCCAAATGCCGCGGAGCGGCTGGGCCTGTGAGCCATGGCCACTGAGCCTGCGCGTCCGGAGCCTGTTGCTCCACAACAGGAGAGGCCACAACAGTGAGAGGCCCACGTACTGCAAAAAATAATAATAATAATAATAATAATACGCAGAAGGAAATGTGTGAAGAAAACAGTCACAGTCCTCAATTAAATTCTGTTATGAGGTTTTATTTTTTTAAGCATAGAGTAAATTTTGCATTTATTGCAAAAGAAAATATGTATTGTTCTTTAAGAATAGTATATAACTTCTGTGAGTGCCATTTATAAAATCTAATAAACTCCTCTGTAGTACCTGTAAATCAGCATAAACTTGACATTACTGCAAAAGGTTGATATGATTTTGCATAACTTGAAGAATATTTAGATCAATCCCTGGGCATTATTTGTTGTAATTTGTGCACTTTCTGTAGATATGTGGTATTCAAATCAGTAATCAACTTGAAAAAAAGTCACCTTTCTGGAATGAAGGAATATGAATTGTCTATTTATTTACCAGTAAACCATTTATCCAGCATACTGCTTCAAAAGGAAAATCATCTGAATTCATTTTTGTCTTTTAATTATAAGTAATTATTTATAATATGTACGGTTTTATCCATCATTTTGTAATAGGAAGCTGAAGCTGATATTTACTGTCAGCTCAGAACATTTCTAAATTTCTAAATCTAATATTGATGTCCTTCAATGGGTTTTAACTTCGCTTTGGGCTTTGTGTGATGCCAAAGAACAAGGAAGATTTCTTTAACTGAACATGCAGACAAAGTCTTATTCACAGTCTAAACAAAAAGTAATAATTTTATTATAAGCAGATGATTTATTTGGCCCAATTACCTCTTATTGGCAACTTGTGTTACTAACACTTTTCACACTCAGTCCTTCAAGTGGCCCCATTTCCCCTCTTCTCTTTCCTCTAGATCAGGAGGAAAATGGAAAAACTACCAGCCATCTGAGGACCAAGGTGGAGCAACTGACTCTATGCCCAAAGAAAGGGCACAGCTAGAAGTGGGAGAGGAGCACAGGTTTGGAGGCTAGTTCATGTAGGCACAGTGGGAGGGGAGGCGCAAGGTGCAAGGAGACGGAAAAATCCAGCCAAGTTCAACTAGGACTCGCTTTGGCTGTTTACTAGCCAGTGGTGTGTCAGTGGACAGACCCAAGATAAAGCAACTACTCAGAACCTAACTAACCAACTGTACAGACTTTTGGACTGAAATGGCTTAATGACATCTACTCTTGACACCTGTGAATGAACCCAATTATCCTTCCACCCGGATAATGATTGGTTTGGTAGCCAGGCCATCACAGCATCCCTCAAAAATGCTTCTGTGGTGTGTGCAGGGATGGTTTATACTTTTGTAAAGAGGAAGTGGACGTGAGCTTGACTTGGGAGATAGAGTCTTATCCGAGGATGTGTTTGTCAGAGCCAGTAATGTTCAGATTTCTGCTAATGACTGAGAGGCTTCACTAAGAAGCTTGCAGAAAGGTAGAAGTGAGGTTTCCTACTCACCAGTGAGACTGCTGGCAGCTGGGCGTCTGCCCACAGTGACCTTCTTCACCATCAATCCATAGGAACAATGATGTCACAAAACCACCACAAGCACTGCCCTGTATCAGAATCAATGCACAACCTTGGCCTCTAACTTCTATAAATCTACCCCTTACTAGCAGATCCCAGAAATATAAATGTGGGAATCAGAGAGTTCTGGAAAACCCACCCATAAAATAGGAGCAATTTATAAGAAATAAAATCAGCCTTCCCAGAGCCTCAGTGATACACTCTCCCATCACTATAGTCTATGATCTCTGTAGCTTTGGGCTTATTAGAGATGAGTTTCTCCCTTGGTAAAGCTGAGAATCTGCAGATCTCCTCACGCTCTCCACATTTCGGAGCAGGACAGGTCTCTCTAGCCAACTTGCAGTGGTTAAGTCCCAGCTCTACTGGTTACTTGCTATCTGTCTTCAGTTAATTAACTTGTGTCTCAACTCAGCTTTAAAATGGATATCAGGTTACTTTCCTAATTACTATGTTATGAGGATTAAATTCGATAATATTCTCAAGCCTTAGAAAAGCACTTGACATTTAGTAAGACCTAAAAAAAAAAAAACCAATATGTATTATCCTGCCAATACTGTGTCCCTTTTCAGTTAAGAAAGAATGGCAATGGCTTGCATAGCTCTTGTCTGGGGGACACAAGATGCTCTGTAGGATGGAAATGGGCTGTTAATATTCTTACTTTCAATCCTTTGATGCCAGACAGATGTCAGTTCTAGCACCTAGGAAATATTCTGGAAATGTCAACTCTGCAAGATTTCTGTGTTGTTACCCACATTAGTCCAGTACCAAGCTCATCACAAGGATTTTCTTCAACTACTTCAGTTATTTGAGGAGAAAAAGCCACCCACCTTCTACTACTTCCCATCCCCCACTCCAAAAAAAACCTCTTGGTAATGGAGAAACTAATTAAATTAGAATTTTATATGACTATTTTTGCCAGTTACTATATTCATTTATCAAACTAAATGTGAGGGGGAAGAGAGGAAATCAGGGATAAATGTTTGAACCAAAGATGAATGGCAGGTGGTGTAGCTGATGACAGGAAATTCAATCCAGGCGTTATTAGCGGTGATGCAGGTCCGGTTACCTAGAAGCGGCAAAGACAAAGAGTCCTAGTGGCAGAAAAGCTGTTTCAGAAAATAATGATAATAAATTTTAAAAACTTCTACCTAAGATTATTGATGGAGAAACTGTATTCTCAAGAGAAATACAGATTTTGGTTAAAATAAGAAAGTTAAGGGAATGTTCATATAAATGGAAGCACACACTATGTGGTCCTTTGGGACTGGCTTCTTTCACTCAGCATAATCTTTTCAAAGTTCTTCTATGTTGTATGTATCAGTACTTTCATCTCTCTATTCCTCAGTTGATGGACATTGGGCTGTTTCTACTTACTGGCTACTAGGAGTAAACCTTGTATGAATACTTGTGTACGGGCTGTTGTATGGGCATATATTTTTGTTTTGTCTTGAGTATGCACCCAGAAGTGAACTTGCTGAGTCATAATGGTAAGTTTATGATCATCATTTGAAGGAATTTCTATTTTCCAAAGTTGCTGTACCATTTTGTATTCCCACTAGCAATGTACGGGAGGATCCAATTTCTCAAAATCTTCAACACTTTTTTTTTTTTTTTTTGCGGTACGCGGGCCTCTCACTGTTGTGGCCTCTCCCGTTGCGGAGCAACAGGCTCCGGACGCGCAGGCTCAGCGGCCATGGCTCACGGGCCCAGCCACTCCGCGGCACGTGGGACCTTCCCAGACCAGGGCACGAACCCGCGTCCCCTGCATCGGCAGGCGGACTCTCGACCACTGCGCCACCGGGGAAGCCCTGGAATAGTTTTTTTTGAATGTCGAAATATCTACTTATATTTTTACTTGTGAAATATTAATGAAAATATAAGCTGGGTACGTTGGAGTCTGAGCGAATACTGTTTCTCTGCTGCGAGCCTGCACATTGACACGTAATTGGCAAGAAACCAACCAAAGCTAGTTTCAGGTGATGCCTGGCTGGCCCTTCCCTACCTGTGCCTCTGTGGACAGACCCAAGGACCTGTGCTCATCTCACAGTTCCAGCTGTGCTCTTTTTGGCAGAGATTCAGCTTCTCCTTGGTGCTCAGAGGGTTGGGTAAAATTTCTTCACACATCTTCTGGTTCCAATCCATCTGCTATGTGATTCTAAGCTCCACTTAAAACCACAGATCTATAATTATCTCCAAACTCATCAAGTTGTACACAGTAAATACGCACAGCTTTTATATGTCAATCACACCTCAATAAAGAGATTACAACATCATGCAGGCCACTTTACTAGATAGTAGGGAATTAAAACACCATCTGAAATCCCCGTTATCAGGATCCCCTGGGATTCATTGTCATCATTCTCATTCTTGATCTCATCAGTTCCTCATAGATTCTGACATTGTTCACTCAGCCTTAATCCATCCCTGTTTTCAGGTGGTAACCCAGACAGAGCTGGTTGGCTTTGTTTGTGTCCTGGTATGACTTGTTGATCAAATGCACAAGCACTCTTTGCAAGAGAATCTCTTAATCCCCACAGACAGCAGATTTTAGATTCATATTAATAAATAGAAATATTTTCCCAATGGCAAGTTAATCCACGGAAAAAAGAAACTTCTTAAGTTCCTCACAAGAACTAATTACCAATTATTACTATTAATTTTTACTGTTAATTTTAAAAATCATTTTTATAAACACAAGAATAATGTCCAGGACTGAGATCTCATAAGATTTCTTTGGATTCAATCCTATTTCAAAAGTTCAAGATTAACAGCTAGTTTTGGTGGTTTTGTCATATCAATTGTTAGTAGTAAACGGACTTCTGTTTCCACTCCCAACACACACAAACTTACACATTTATACTGTCACTATTATTACTGCTACACATATATACACACATACTTCATATGTAATTAAGTCCTCTGAAAAAAAGACAGCTGTTCTAATTAACATAGAGCACTGTATTTCATATGTATACACATTAAAATATTAATTATTATAAGCTTAGTTTAAAAGAATGGTTTGGTACTGCAAAGAGATACACCTACAACTAAAGAAAAATGACATTCCACCCAAAATAACGCTGACTTGGTTTATTGTCAAGAAGTCAAACATGACTCAGTTGCACAGGGAAGTGATGTTACGTTGTTCATATATCAGCATTGTTTATCAATATTTCTAATTCATGTCTTCAAATGATAATGATTACAGAGACACACCCTTTCCCTTCAAAATATTTTTTTCAGGTCCCTGATAACATGTTTATTTGGTGTCACACTTGAAATGAACATTTTATAATTGAATATTGTGAACAGAAACATCTCAACGATTCTAGTTGTAATTGGCAGATGAGTCATTTAGTGGATTCATTAGAACGGAATGAAACTTAAGAATTTGAGACATTTACTAATATAATTAACAAAATTCTTTACATTAGATGATATTGTAAAAATATGAAACTGTATCAAAATGTTATAGAAATAAATAATTTGAGAGCAAATTAGTTTTGATATTTTCCTAAAGTCACATTTCCTTTCCTTTCCATTGTAAGTTACTAACCCAAGGTGAACTTTACACCGAGGATACAGGACTCATCAGAAGGGGAGTCAGTAACGTGCTTCTGTAGTTGATTAGGAGTTGTTTGGGGGGCTTGTTTTCCTGCCCCAGGAGAATCAGTTCTGTGGTTGTCATTTTAGGATATAATCGCTCTCCTTGTAAGCAATACTCGCTGACTGTATTAATAAGGTGTGCTATTGATAGATACGCAATGGACCTACAATGGCTGTCACTTCCCATTGCAACCTCAAATCCCATTCCTTTATTAGTGCTCTTATTTCCCAGCTATTGATTTAGCCTCAGATAACTCTGGTTTGGGCAGAACCACTACATATTACTCTGATTTTGAGTACTACTAGATGTTCGATATTACTGAGTACATGTAACACAGAACCCATCTGTAAGAGCCATGCTGGATTTGGGCAAAAGAAGAAAATTCCAAAATGCTTGCATTACTTAAAAGGTGATGGATTGTTGTTGAAGTTTTGAGTGTGATATCTCCAGTTAACAGAATCATGGAGCAATGAATTCTAATCCTGCAGAGGACGTTTCATGGGTGTCTGCTACATTCCAGCCTCTCTCCTTATGTCAACTCAACTGGACCTCCCAACAATCCCATGAGCTTGGAATTTCTAGATGGTTTAATGCTCAAAGAAACTCGCCTTAAAGCAGAGATCGTGGGTGGTGGAGTTGGATTTGAAGTCCAGTCTGCTTCCCAAGTCTCTGATTCAATCCTACCCCTCTTCCCCTGCCAACCTTCTATTGATAACTATCGCTATCATCATCATCACCACTATTTGAGTATACATTTTATTTCAGCTTTCTGCACATAACGTTTTGCATATACTGTCTATTTCAACAATCACACAGGCTATATATACGCCAGCTATTTCACTCTTCTGCACAATTCCAGAGGGAAGTTTTCACTCAAAAAATAATGCTACATCTTAGGTGGTGCCAGCTTTTACCTTCTGGAAACCCAGCCCCAGTGATTTGTAGTAATGGGCCCGTCTTCACTTTGCAGAAAGGCCAACAGACATGCAGAACGTCTAATTAATTGCTTGTTTCACACACCTAGTAAATGGTGACCCTGAATTTTAAGGGCTGGGTTCTTAACTTGAATACCACTTGTAGACAACTGTTTTGTATTAATTTCCCTTTACTGCTGTAACAAATGACTATAAATATAGTGGCTTAAAAATTTATTATCTGACGTTTCTGGAGGTCAGAAGTCTAAAATGGGAGAGCTGGGCTGCATTACTTCTGGAGTCTCTAGGGGAGAATCTGTTTCCTTGTCTTTTCCGGCTCCTACATGTCTAATGGCTCCACGTCATTGTAACCTCCGCCTCTGGGCTCACATTTGACTCCGATCCTCCTATTTCCCTCTTTCCCTTATAGGGACCTTTGTGATCCATTGGGCCCACTCTGACCATCAGCTTAATCTCGCCATTTCAAGGCCAGCTGATTGGCAGCCTTAATTCCATCTGCAACTTTAATTCCTCTTTGCCATGGAACATACCATTTTCACATGTTCAGGTAGGCATCTTGATGGGGCCGTTTTTCTGCATACCACAGATTCCTAGTTACACTGAGATGTGCTTGATTTCATGATTAGTTCACAAATTAATGGAGCCAGACTGGTTGGGGTTGAATTCTAGCTCTACCATTTACGAGTTGTGCATCCCTAAACGTATTAGTGAACCTCTCTGTTCCTCAGTTCTCTCTTCTGTAAAATAGAGATAACACCCCCATCTTCCTCTCGGATTGAGGAGGAATACAGTGATTGAGTATTTGTAAAACATTTAAAATAGTATCCGGTACTTAGTAAGTGCCATATAATTCTTAGTTAAAAAAATAAGAATAATTCCTCTATTGATGAGTTGTAAATGCAAGGCATCACTGTTACTTAAGCCACATAAATGTTTGATTGTATTGATCTGAGACAGATACATATAATTATAAGCTTTAGGTAATGATTAAACTATGTACGACTTTTCAATTCCCGATTTAAATCTAGCAATAAGAAAACAATACCTACCTACAAGGAGGAACTACGGTTATTCAATTTAGGAAGATATACAGCTTGTCAGGAAGACCAGGAGGAATGGGAGACCTAATAAGATTTTCTGCCTGAGGCAAGGCTTCTGTCCTAGAAACCAGGAACCATGCCCCTGAGAGCAGAAAGCAGCTCTAGGAGATGATTCATTTGACTGCCTATCCCGTAATAATAAGCAAGCAAAGTTTCCATCCTCCCAGAAACCAGACCAGCTTCCCTCTTCACACAGAAGGGGATACTGCTGGGGGCAGGGCAGTGTGTGAGGGAGTCCCATGTCACCTTCCTCACTGGCACCAAATACACACACACACACACACACACACACACACACACACACACACACTCCGCACAGGTCTCTATGCACGGTGGAAGGAGGAAAGCAGGAAACCTGGGGGAATCAGAATTGCCGGGGAGACTATATACTTCTCCAAATTCTCAGAAATTGAATTAGGAAGACCACCTCTCCTGCAGGAGAATGATCCCTTGATGACTCTGTTCCACCTGTAGTGGAATTGGACATGTGACCCCCTTCTTTCCCTCCTTTAGATGTTCCAGAGACTCGCTCTGTAAGCTCTGTGGTGTGTCCAAATTAGTGAGTAGATTTAAAATCATATAGCTCCCTGCTCCCTACCTCAAACCCACTTTCTAGATATCTGCTGAGAACTGCAGCTATAGAAAGCATCATTCAGTAATTTGTTTTCTTAAATAGAAGTGTGATGGAGAGGAAAAGACATTGGAGGTGGAATAAGCCTGGGTTGTGAACCCAACTGTCACATTCTAACAAGGTGACCTTGGGTAGGATACATGATTCAAAACCTTGAGTCTGAATTTCCTATGTGTCTAGAGGAGAAAACAATACCCAGCATGCAGATTTATTATGGATTTAGAGCTCATCTATATAAAATGCCTATAACAGGGTCAGGGGTGTAAACACGCAAAATACATCATCTACTATTAAAAGAGTGGAAAAGAAATCCTTGAGTGAAAGTAGTCATTGACCGATCTTTAACAATGATAACTGGTCCAGTGTGTGTGATATGTGTAATTCCACACACACATATATATATAATTAGATATATGCTATCAGTCTAATGAATATGATAATAGTTTCTAATAGGTGGCTTCTAGATATTCTTTTAAATAATGCACAATATACACAAGAGGACCAAGGTACTTTATCTTGGTTTTTATGATTCCAGAACATTCCATATATGTAGTGAACCCTAAATGTGTTATGCAACATTTTATCTGTATATGAATTTTCTAGGAAAGCATCTATAGCATTTATTAAATTATCAGTGATAACTTTTACATGCTGACCAACTTCTAAGACTCCTAACACTGGCCTAGATCCTTTTATATAGCAAATAGACATTTTAGAAATAGGTATAGAAGAACATTCAAAGATAAATTTGGCCTTGAGTCAAAATTAGCCTTAGAATAAAATTCCAGAATGACATTATATTAGAGTTAAAAGGAACCATTGAAGAAGCAAATCCAGAGAAATAAATGGACTGATCTAAGTGGACAGCTAGTGATCAGCATAGCTAACGTCAGAATTCAGGTTGTCAGAATCCTGGTCCCAAAGTTTTCTACTTCTTTTTGGTGTATATCTCCAAAGACGGACCCAGATACCTATGAAAAATGACTATGGTCTCAGAAAAAAGTGTGAATACATTCTTTTAACAGTACCTATAAAAACAGCTGCTATCATACGGCAAGCATAAGGAAGATTGTGGATGTCTAGCAAATTAACACTTGACAATTCAAAGTGCCAACCAGTGCTAATTTCATTTACCGTAGTACTGTAAATGGTGTAGGTATTTGGCAGGCTAGGACTTAATACCATCTGGCCTGAAAAATTTATGATTCATTTACACAGCTAGACTTTTTTAAAGTTTTATTTTGTTTTTGGTTAGAGAACGCACTTGAATGCTGGTTTGAAGGGCAGTGATGTGAGGCTTTTCAAATTGAATCATCACACTTTTATATAGGGCAACTGGAGTTTTTTTCCGGGAGTATATGTGACTATCATAATTTTTGGTGAGCACTAATATTTGCAACAGGGATAAACTATGAAAATATTCAATATTAATCTGTTGTCTTCTGGTTTTCCTTTTCTCTATCATGTTTTCATTCAACCCTCCACTCTGGCTAAATCATGAAACTTATTGTCACAGGGAATGAGAGAAACATTCCATTTGGGCCAGAGATGCTGTTTATGAACCCTGAGTATCAATTCTGACTCGTGTTTAAATAAGAGAAGAGTTTCTCTTTGGGCTGAGAGGAACTCCTCAACAATCATGTTTTCCCTTCAGTGGTAGATACGGAGGTTTGGATAACAGAGTGCAAGTGTAGGTCCCATTAGTCTTGAAAATTTAGGATGAAAAATGTAGGAAGTGGAAAGTCACTTCTTGCAGTTTTAGACTGTTTTAGACTAAAATGAGTGGACCTAAGGAATTAAAAGGGGTGAAACTAAGGAGCCCATCCATGAGATCACATAAGCTCTTGCCCTTCCTCTTATAGACCCAGACACCATATTGGAAGGGAGCACAATGCATTTGAGGTGTCTGAAGGCTTGGACCTGGACATGTGTGGAATATAAATTAAATACCTAAAGAAACTTATATATACATTTAAATACTTCAAATTATTGACTAGGAACAAGATTACCGGGTTAGACTAACTACACATAGACAAAGGTAGGTATAGATAGATAGTATATAGATTTGCCCCTCACCCCAGGGAGACAGAAAGATAATTAGGATGATTAAACTGTAGAAAGAAAAATAAAGCTCATTGTTTTTATACAACTAAGAATAGCTCAAGTAAATATTCAAAACCACAAAATAGCTATCCTTTATTGAGGAATTATTTGGAAGGATGGTTTGTACTAGGTATCTTGTATACATTATTTCACTTGATATCAACAATTACTCAATGAGATTAATATTAACATGTGTTAAAGCTGACTTCAAATACCTATAAAAAATGCCAAAATCTATTATGCAGAATGTGCCCTTGGTAAAAAAAATGTGACATTTATTTGCCTTTAGTGACCTTCCCCTTGTGACATCACTACTCATTGACTTTGAACTCATTCAGACAGGCGAGCAGAAAGCATCCCCAGATTAGCCAGAAATACTAGATGCCATTCTTGTCTTTTTCTTCTGATTTTTTTCTGACATTAAATATTTCTATCTTCAGTGAATTTCCCTGAGAGTGCTGCACTTAGATTTGAAAAATAAATTTAAAAAATATTACTTATACCAGATAATATATTTCTTTTATCACAGTTTTCCTGAATGAATCATTCAAACAGAATTGAACACAATAGGAATCTCAGCAGAGGAAGAAATGTTTGTACAAGGGGGATATCCTGGCACACTTTAAAATACTCCACCTCAGTCTTGTCTGCCTGACTTTCAGTTTAACCTTAGACTAGCTCGTATTTCTCAGAACTTGTACAGTTTATGATATAATAGAAAGACAACTTTATTTTCTAGGAAATCTCTTAGACAAAAGCTCTATAAAATGCTCATTGCAAACTCTCCACTTATCATCATTATACGTGTGCTCAATTATTTATAGAACAGAACATTTCTCCTCAATCTCTTTCCATTTAATCCATCATGAAACAATTTTAAGATGATCTTTTGGTCCATGTGGCTGGAGCACACATGTGTGACAATGCTAGCTCCCCATTAAGGGATGATCAAGATTTTACCTAGGGAAGAAAACTTTTCATGAAGTGAATTCCAAGATTAAGAACAAAAGAGAGTATCATAAATTAATATAACAAGTTCTATGTTTTGATACTTAGTTAAAGGATAAAAATGCGTATCTGTGAATATAAATTTACAAACATGTATGGAGATGCATACGTTTTGGTAGCTTCCTCTTCACCCTGTTGGGGAAGGAGGGATTACTGCCGTAGGGTTATGGGAACCACCGGATACATGACAATGACCCTGGACAGATGAGACTGAAGGCAGTTTATTAGACACATATATTCATAGCCTAGGAGAGCAGGGCACTACATGGTTTGTAGGATCACACAGGGGTTGCACTCAGGAACAGAGTGAACAAGCAGCAATGGTGACAGGTAGACTCTGTAGTAACAATAGAGTGAGGTGGTCCCTGGTTCCCAGAGGACAAGGTTGCCTTGAATAATTCTGTGGGCTGTCAGGGAACTGAACCCACTACTTAGGGATAAGCAGGCACTATAATTGGTTTCCATGGCAAGGATTGGCTAGGAGACCTTTCCTGTGAGTAGAGAGGGCAATGTAACTTGTGGTTGGGCCATTTCAAGCCCTCCCCCCAACCGAGTTTTCCCCGGATATCAAAGCACACGTCTCATCAGGCCTTGATTTCAAGCCTCATACCACAGCACAGTATAGGTACACACAGACACACACAGGCACAAGCAGACTTTGTTGCCGTATCTCATGGTCTTGCTTATTTGTTTCTCTTTCCACCGATGGCAACCAAAAATCACACCAAATTTTGTTAAACTTGGCTGCAAAATAATTAGTTATGTATGGATGCTGCTAAATCACAGACAGCAGGTATTTTCATGTTATTCTAAGTTTTACACATTTTGTTACATCGTAAGCATTTGGTTAACACTGTTTACAAAAACAGGAGAAAGTGCCAGGAAAAAATATCTTTATCATTTAATTTCATTATTTGACATAATTTTGCAGTAAAATTTGATCCGAGGGAATGTCTCAAGAGGGTTATAACTAGATCATATGATTTTGTATGTAACACTCTTTTATTCTCCAAAGAACTTTTTTGGAGGATGTGTCCAAATGCTGATCACACATTTAGCCTCTGCTATACCACAAAGGTAAGGGGCCCTATTTTCTAGCAAAGGGCAGGACTCCAGGGCCAGTGCAAAGTCACGTCCAGCTCCAAAAAGCAAGGGATTTTCAACAGGCACACGTGGAGGCTTAAAAAAGAAGTGAGATAGGACCAGCCCCTTGGCTAATTCTAGAAAATATCAAATCAGGAGTGTGGTGGACTGAACGGAGAGCTTACAAAATCTAAACGCATACCTGTTTGGAAAGACAAATCTCATGCTATCGCTTATATGTGGAATCTAAAAAAATGGTACAGAATAACTTATTTACAAAACAGAAATAGAGTCACAGATGTAAAAAATAAACTTATGGTTACTGGCGGGAAAAGGGGTGGGGAGGCATAAACTGGGAGATTGGGATTTACACACACTACCATATATGAAATAGATAATTAATAGGACCTACTGTAGAGCGCAGGAAACTCCCCTCAATACTCTGTAATGACCTATATGGGAAAAGAATCTAAAACAGAGTGGATATATGTATATGTATAACTAATTCACTTTGCTGTACAGCAGAAAATAACACAACATTGTAAATTAACTATACTCCAATAAAAAAAAAAATAAGAGTTCCTGTTCACCAAACTCACTGGCAGCACATATAGTGTTAAAAAAACTATTTCAGAAATAATATAAAGCCATTCTGAATCTTGACACATGGGAGCATTGAGACAGAGGAAGGAGGTTAGATGAGTACCCAGAGGGATTTTCTTAACTAGAGCTGCAAGGAAGCCTAAAATATTCCATTTCTCTCCAGCCCCCAGAAAGCTGTAAGAGGAATACCTCATCATAATTTTATGAAGATGAAGATTATTTTTCTTTGTTTTAAAAAAAGCAGAGTCAAGCTCTTTTCTTTAGCTATAGCCCTGTCGTGGAGATTTAGATCCTAGTGATGGCATCTAAGTGAATGTGTACAGCTGCGATCCTAATTAATGGCTATCCTATTTAATTTACCCTACAGCACTAGGGTAAAAACCTGATTAAAAAGGGTGCCCTGAAGGCTATGAGGTTGGTTCACTGTTGGACCAGGAGAGAACATTTCAAAAGTACAACTCTAGCTGGAAACTTTTCTAGTGCCTCATAATTGAAATATGGAAATTGATCGCATAGGGGACAGAGAAATTATATTTGATTACTAAGTGCAGCAGCATTTCCATGAGAGAAAATCCATAAAATCTCCTGGACCAGAGGTGCTCTGGTGCCAGTATGACCTGCCAACATTTGAGTACCTCTGAAGGTTCGTGGACCATAATCTATACATACACCAGGTCCACAAAAGTCTCTGAAGGTTCGTGGACCATAATCTATACATACACCAGGTCCACAAAAGTCTCTGAAGGTTCGTGGACCATAATCTATAAATACACCAGGTCCACAAAAGTCTCTGAAGGTTCGTGGACCATAATCTATACATACACCAGGTCCACAGAAGTCTCTGAAGTTTCGTGGACCATAATCTATACATACACCAGGTCCACAGAAGTCTCTGAAGGTTCGTGGACCATAATCTATACATACACCAGGTCCACAAAAGTCTCTGCTAACATTCAGAATTATCCTCTTCAGAACCAATTTTACTCTAAGAAACTCTCAGGCAGATAAGGCAAGTGAGGTCTCTGTGAAGTTTGCTTGACATCACTTTCTAGGGCTTCCTCAGAAACCCAGGCTTGGATATGGCTCTTCAGGACATTTTCTGTTCCTAACTAACTAACTGTGGAAGAAGGAGCATTTGAGCACCCAGTGGCATGTACACAGGGAAAAGTGCGTTGAAATTAAGAAGATACTGTAATAGCAGTTGACAGTGGAAGATGGCAAGGACCACCGGGGACCTTGGAGTAGAGAGGCTGCCATTGACTAGGTTTGGAGGACCATCTGGATATCAAAATATTGGATTTTTATTCATTTGTTATTCTTTCGATAATGCCCTGGTAAGCCCTTACTATGTCAATGGACTTGTTGATGTAGTTTAAGAGTATCTTTGCCATGAAAGTTTGATCTGCACATTTCTTGACTGTGGTGCATCACCACAGGCGTATGCCTATGTCCAATCTCATCAAATTGCGTACAATAAGTATGTGCAGATTTTGTGTATCAATTATACCTCAATAAGGCTATAATATAAAAAAAAGATTCCATGCATTTTGAAAAAGGAATGGTTTATTGTAGAATAAATAATTATTCTGTTTTCTATTCTGACTCAGGCAGACACATAAAGATTATTAACTTAAATTTTATATTTTGGAATAAAAGGTGAGAGATAAAGATAAACCCTTGTGTGATCCAGTAAAGGACTGAGAGTATGATATATGCTAAAACACTTATTTTCCAGAACAACAATGATTATGTCTTCAATGACTAAGATTTTTTGTTATTTTTGTTTGTTTTTTTAGGGGTTTTTTTGGCCGTGTTGCACGGCTTGTGGGATCTTACTTCCCCACCAGAGATCGAACCCGTGCCCCCTGCAGTGGAAGCACAGAATCCTAACCACTAGACTGCCAGGGAATTCCTTCAATGACTAAGATTTTGTTTCTGTGATGAAGAAATAACATCTCTCCTACTCATCCTATGAGAAGGTGGTAATGAGACTTTAAATTAGAAGATTTTTGTTAAAAGTGTTTTGAAATTATAAATGGTAATATTCATAAAATATATTATTACATATTATTAAAATTGGAAAAATGGTTTTCCTTAAATCTTATCAAAGCTTCTATTTTATTGACTTGTTTCCATCATTTTCCAGCCTATCCCCTGATATCACCGAAAAGATGGATCAGAAAGAAGAATGAAGCAAAGACTATGGAGAAAACCAGAAAACAGATAAAAGAGAGAGAATAAAGAGAAGATGAGGAGGATTTGGTACAACCTATTCAGCTGCTTGTGGGAATTACACAAGGAGCATTTCTGTTTCATAAAAAACATTTATAAGATTGCTAGTATAAATCCTTTGAAGATGGTGGTAGCAATTCTGAGAGCAGTTAAAATGCATGCAAAGAAACGTGCTGTATTTTCTTTTAAGAGATGAGTGATACATACAGCCTTCACCAACTACAGAGTGTTCAGAAGATGTTCCTGTGTCAGAATTCCTTTTTTTTTTTTTCGCAGTACGCGGGCCTCTCACTGTTGTGGCCTCTCCCGTTGCGGAGCACAGGCTCCGGACGCGCAGGCTCAGCGGCCATGGCTCACGGGCCCAGCCGCTCCACAGCATGTGGGATCTTCCCGGACCGGGGCATGAACCCGTGTCCCCTGCATCAGCAGGCGGACTCTCAACCACTGCACCACCAGGGAAACCCCAGAATTCCATTTTTAACTTTTAGTTGTTGGAGGTCGTTCTGTCCTTCATTACTTGTAACCCCAGTGTCGGAATCACATGAAATAGTTTTAATCTTGCTTCCAGAGTATGACACGGGCTCCTCCTTCTCACCATTCTTTACTTCCTTCTTTGATGCCATGAGTTTTAAAAGTTCTTAAGTGCCTGGCATCTAAATGTTACACGTCTTGATTCTTATCCTGTTCCCTGTGCCACAAAATAAAGCGTTGCTACAACTTATGTGTCATCCCTCAAATGGTGTCCCTCTGCATATTGTGAGAAACAGGAACTAACATAACTTTTCAATGTTCACTATGAATTTTAGAGGCTATTTACGGGTGGGGGAAAAAGGCTGATACTGGCTTTCACTTCTGGAGGTAATCACATATGTTCTCTCCGGATCACTAAAAAACATCATTCATTTTTTCGCTCAATCATTTATTCAGGACAGTCATCGAAATCTTCCTATATGCTGAGGTCAAGGAGCTGAGCACGAGACAAAGTCCTTGAGATGGCCGCAGGAAACAAATACACAAATACAAAACCTGGAGTTTTCTTTAGTGACAGATGAAGAAAATGAGGCAAAATAAGGTCATAGATGTTATAGGGGTAGAGGCAGGAGTTGTTATTTAAATAAGGAGATTGTGAGAGCCTTTCTGAGCAGAGACCCAAATGGTGTGAACTTGCAAACCATCTAAAATTGATCCAGAGATGTTTCAGGCAGAAGGCACAGCAACTATGAAGTTCCTGAGATAAGGTCAAGTTTGAAGGTACAGAAAATGGGGCAAAGTGGTAAGGGGTGAGGTCAGAGAAGTAGGCGGGGCTCTACTGATTTTATTCAGGGTGTGATCTGAATACACAGGAGCCTGGAAGTGATATAATACGACTTAGGTTTTATCAGATCAATCTGACTGGTCCATGCACTATAAAGTAATAGGGTGAAAAGCAGCAACAGTGGAGGCAGGGAGACAGCTTAGGAGGCAGTAGGAGAGTTGAGGCTGGAGTGGTGACATCAGGGGTTTTTTTTTTATGTTTTATTTTTATTCTTATTCCTTTTTATTTTTTTTACTGTTGTGGTTCCTTTTAAAAAATTTTTTTATTGGAGTATAGTTGTTTTACAAGGTTGTGTTAGTTTCTACTGTACAGTGAAGTGAATCAGCCATATGTACACATATATCCCCTCTTTTTTGGATTTCCTTCCCATTTAGGTCACCACAGAGCAGTGAGTAGAGTTCCCTGTGCTCTACAGCAGGTTCTCATTAGTTATCTATTTTATACATAGTAGTGTATATATGTCAATCCCAATCTCCCAATTCATCTCACCCTCTCTTTCCCCCCTTGGTGCCCATATGTTTGTTCTCTATGCCTGTGTCTCTATTTACACCTTACAAGCAGGTTCATCTGTACCATTTTTCTACATTCCACATATATGCCTCAATATACGATATTTGTTTTCTCATGCTGACTTACTTCACTCTGTATGACAGTCTCTAGATCCATCCACATCTCTACAAAGGATGCAATTTTGATCCTTTTTATGGCTGAATAATATACCATTGTATACATGTACCTCATCTTCTTTATCCATTCATCTGTCAGTGGGCATTTACACTGCTTCCATGACCTGGCTATTGTAAAGAGTGCTCCAATGAACATTGGGGTGCATGTGTCTTTTTACTTATTTATTTTTATTATTTCATTTATTTATTTATTTGTTGAGATGTTGAAACATCTTTTATTAAGGCATTGTAAGATTATAAATTCTTCCCAAAGTTACTTGAGAACTGGAACAGTTGCTGCAATGATTAGAGTAATGAATTTTATATGCACAAATGAATATACTTTAAGTATATAAAATGAATATACAACAAAAAGCACTAACATCCTCTCTTTTGCATTCCTGATAAATAATTTCAAGTAGTTCAAAGATAAATTGGGCTACATGAAAACAAAATATATGGAACCACCATAGAAAGAAACCACATCACAATACAGTCATCAAAACAGTTTTTAAAACATGGTAATGTTTATTATAATACAGTTATCAAAAATATTTTGATAACTGTACTGCAATACAATTGATTTCTACGGTAATTCCACACACCCTGCCCTCATGCAGCCCAATTTATATATTTTTTCTTTTGACACTCTTGCTTTTGCTGTTCTAGTTTTTTTTTTAACATCTTTATTGGAGTATAATTGCTTTACAACCTTGTGTTAGTTTCTGCAGCATAACAAAGTGAACCAGCTGTATGTATACATATATCCCCGTATCCCCTCCCTCTTGGTCTCTCTCCCACCCTCCCTATCTCACCCCTCTAGGTGGTCACAAAGCAGCAGCTGCTTCCCACTAGCTATGGATTTTATATTTGGTACTGTATATATGTCAGTGCTACTCACACACTTCGTCCCAGCTTACCCTTCCCCCACCCCATGTCTGCAAGACCATTCTCTAAGTCTGCATCTTTATTCCTGTCCCGCCCCTAGGTTCACCAGAACCATTTTTTTTAAGGTTCCATAAATATGTGTTAGCATACAGTATTTGTTTTTCTCTTTCTGACTTACTTCACTGTTTGACAGACTCTAAGTCCATCCACCTCATTACAAATAACTCAATTTCATTTTTTGTGGCTGAGTAATATTCCATTGCATATATGTGCCACATCTTCCTTATCCATTCATCTGTCGATGGACACTTAGGTTGCTTCCATGTCCTGGCTATTGTAAATAGTGCTGCAAGGAACATTCTGGTATATGACTCTTTTTGAATTATGGTTTTCTCAGTGTGTATGCCTAGTAGTGGGATTACTGGGTCACATGGTAGCTCTATTTTTAGTTTTTTAAGAAACCTCCATACTGTTCTCCATAGTGGCTGTATCAATTTACATTCCCACCAACAGTGCAAGAGTGTTCCCTTTTCTCCACACCCTCTCCAGCATTTATTGTTTCTAGATTTTTTGATGATGGCCATTCTGACCGGTGTGAGGTGATACCTCATTGTAGTTTTGATTTGCATTTCTCTAATGATTAGTGATGTTGAGCATCTTTTCATGTGTTTGTTGGCCATCTGTATGTCTTCTTTGGAGAAACGTCTATTTAGGTCTTCTGCCCAGTTTTTGACTGGGTTGTTTGTTTTTTTGATATTGAGCTGCATGAGCTGTTTGAATATTTTGGAGTTAATCCCTTTTCTGTTGCTTCATTTGCAAATATTTTCTTCCATTCTGAGGGTTGTCTTTTTATCTGTTTATGGTTTCCTTTGCTCAGCAAACGCTTTTAGGTTTAATTAAGTCCCATCTGTTTCTTCTTGTTTTTAACTTCATTACTCTATGAGGTGGGTCAAAATGATCTTGCTGTGATTTATGTCAAAGAGTGTTCTGCCTATGTTTTCCTCTAAGAGTTTTTTTGTGTCTGGTCTTACATTTAGGTCTTTAATCCATTTTGCGTTTATTTTTGTGTATGGTGTTAGGGAGTGTTCTAATTTCATTCTTTTATGTAGCTGTGAATTTACTGAGATAAGGCCAAGTCTGAAGTGCATGAGGGACAGAAAATGGGGCAGAGTGGTAAGGGGTGAGGTCAGAGAAGTAGGCAGAGCTCCATTGTCTGGAGCTTTGCAAGTTGGGTTAAGGGGATTGATTTTATTCAGGGTGTGCTTTGAATACACAGGAGCACAGGAGCCTGGAAGTGATATAATACGAACTAGGTTTTATCAGATCAATGTGGCTGGTCAATGCACTATAAAGTAATAGGTTGTAAAGTATCAGTGGTGGAAGCAGGGAAACCTGTTAGGAGGCAGTAAGATTGTTGAGGCTGGAGTGATGACATCAGGAGTTTTTGAAGGAGTGCTCATGGATTGCAGTGGGATGTGAGAGAAATGCAGGAATGACACCAGAGCTATGTGTTTTGCACGTGGAAGGGCGATGAGGCCAAGCAGAAGCTTGTTGGAGGGGTAGAGTTCAAGACTGTTCTGGTTAGGATTCAGTTGCAGACAACAGAGACCATTCTGGCTGGTCCCTGCGGAGACGGATTTCATAATTTGTATTAGGTAACAGACAAAAGCTTCAGCAGGGCTTGAGGATCAACATTCATGCTGAGCTTTCTGGGAAAATGCCCCACTCTTAGCATCGCTCTCCCTTTGCCAGGACTGAAGAAGTGCCACTGCCACTGAGGAAAGCCATGGGATCAGGAACCTGTGTCCTTTGTCATGAACCGTGACTGTGTATGCATCATATAACTCCATTCCCAACCTAAGCCTGTGCAAGGAGATCTGATGGGCAGAGCTTGAATTCCATAAGGAAGACTGCCTGTAAGGAAGTTTTGACAAGTTTAGTTGCAGCTTCTCAGCCTTCATGGTGCAGAAGAGTATATCATGAAAAGGATTGCAAAGGATATAGAACAATGTAACCAACAATGCAGCAGGGGATGGAGCAATGTGTCTTAGACATATTAAATATAGGCTGCCTGTGTGACATACTTGGAAGGATACTGAGTAGTATAATAGATGGCAAACTACTGAAGGCTGGAACTTGTGGAAGGAATCGTGAATGAGAGATGAAAGGTAAGCATCATCAGTATATGGGTGGTACGTAAAGCTGGGATGTACTGAGATCACCCAGGGAATGAATACAGATAGAAAAGAGGATAAGGCCATGTGTCATTGAGAGGTCAGAGGGAGATGCTCAAAAGAGGCTAAGAAAGAGAGGTAAGTGGGACAGAAGGAAATGGGGAGAAGATGGAATCCTGCAAAGCAAGCAGAAATGATTTTAAGAAGGAGGTGTGATCACTCATACAGAATGACTGGGAATTTCATGCTATATCAACAAAGACTTGAACATAATATTTGGCTAGACAAGTCCTATTTCAGTCTGAGGAACTGAATAAAGAAAGAATGGGAGACGAGGAACTGGAAACAGTGAGTATAAACAACACTTTAGGGAAATCTCACTGCATGCATTTGAGATTAGGAAAACCATCTGAACTAGCTTTTAGCTGGAGGGGGACAGAGGACCAAAGGGACAACCTAAAAAATTAATAATAAGCAATACTGCACAATGTTTCACAGAGATCTCTTTCACTGAGCAAGAGACATCCAACAACTTTGGGAGAAAAATTAATTATCATCCAAAGTAGAACAGGCTGTATTTATATATATATAGTTTATATATACAATTATATATATAACTTATTATGCTATTGCAATGATTATTTATACTTTTTTTCTTGGTGTGGAAGTATTTATTATAGTTTAAAACAAATAAATCATATTATAGGGAAAATAATAAAGTCCAGTTATATTTTCTCTATATAATTTACTTTTTTGGAAATAAATCACTGAGAACTTTATGTCCAGATTAGCCTGCCAATGACTCAGCTTACTTTGTTGTCATGCCCAAACATGGTAAACGCTTTAAGTTTTGTTTCAAACTTGGATTTGAATCTGATGAATGCATTTTCAATTTTTGACATCTGTGACTCTTGGGAGGTTACCCAACTTCTCAGATCTTTAATGTATTTCTGTAAAGATGGACAGGGTAATATCTGTCTCACAGCATTGTTGTTAGGGCCAGTGCACTAATAAATTGTTGTGAAAACTCTCCGTGGTGGTGAAAAGAGAGGAGAAAGAGTAAGGCAGCATGATACGAGGCAAACACGTAAACTCTGGGGCTGCATGTGCATTGGTTTGAATCCTAACTCTGTCTCGTAACTAGTTTGTGAGCTGTAAGTTAATGTGCAAACTGTATTCACAGGGTGCTCGTGAAGGTAAAATAAGATAATAGGTGTGAAACTCATTGTATAAAGTAGAACAACTTCTCTCTATTTTTCTAATTATGTCCCTTTAACTATGTTGCACAACAAACTTGTAATAGTTTGGTTCTGTAAATGCAGAGAGGTTTGCCTCATGGTTGACAAGGATAATGGGAGGAAGGTGAGATCCTTCTAAATTATCCACCAATGTTTGCGCAAACATTCTCTGCTGCTTCAAAACTAGTTTTCCATAGATTGTCCCTCATTAGATTGGTAGACTGCCTTTTCCAGACTCCCATTGCCTCTCCTCCCCCCAGCATGAGGTTGAATTAAGAGAACTATGGATGTTCCCCAAAACAGTGGTTTAGGAGAAAGAAACTGTGAGTCAACAAGAATGATAAAAGTCAATATATGTATGTGTATAACTGATTCACTTTGCTGTATGGTAGAAAGTAACAGAACATTGTAAATCAACTATACTCCAATAAAAATTTTTAAAAAAATAAAAATAAGGCAACAAAGGCCAATATAAATAAGCATCTACTGTGTTTTAGGCTGCGATGGAAGTAGTGAAAAGAATGGTTTTATCTCATGTTCTTGTAGAAATTCTTCTACTACCCAAGGCTGGGCCCTGCAGAGTTGGCCCTTTTGGCACCTGGACCCTGGCTACTGGCTTGGAGGGAAAAGTCAAGTATGCATACCTCGGGCCATGATCAGCCTGTTAGCCTTGCCGAGTGAAAACTACACCAGATAAAGTTAAACACATAAAGGAGACTTTCCCTAGAACAATAGGGGAGAGAGATTAATCCCACCTCCTCTGAAACAAAAGTCTCCAAGAAAGAGGAGGTAAGGGACCCATATAAGGAAGAAACTTGTCTAAAGATTAGTCAAGCTGAGGGGAACATTAAGGCGATCTGGTCAGCCTTGTGGTCTTGAATAATGAAACCTGCAGGGGGCCTTGATAGTATGCAGTGTGGCTAGAAAACTCAACAGATGATATAAAAAGACAATTGAGAGAGCTTGTCATTCATCGTTTGTCACAATACAGCATCCCCTACATTATTTCTCTCTACAAAGTAGCCCTCCTGCCCATGCTAGCATCAGTACCAACTCTAGGAGCCACAGAAGTAGACCTTATGCTAAGCCTTAATATTAACCCAATAGATTGGCTGAGTAAATCATCTTCAGCATGCATATATGTTTTCCAAGTCTTTCCAAACACGCCAAATGTTGGATGGGCCCCTTTGAGGACGTTATCACAGCCCTGACCCCCCTCAGCAATGAGTGAATCGGCTTCAGGTCAGAGCACTCAGGGCATTTTGTATTCATCTTTATCAGCATTCTGCTCTGGTGCTTTTAGAGGTTGATGTTCTGGATGACGGAGGCCATGTCTAGTGCATACATGTCTGAAGCCCCCAGTGCAGTGTGGGGTGTGGGACACCAGTAAGCACTCAGTTCCTTTGTGAGGGCTTGTGCAGTGTGGGAAGGATACCGCTCTTGTGGACTGAGTTGCATCCCTCCCACACCCTCACCCCCAATTTATTTATATGTTGAAACCCTGTCCCCCAGTGTGACTCTATTTGGAGACAGGGCCTTTAAAGAGGTAATTAAGGTTAAATGAAATCATAAAGGTGGGGCCCTGACCCAATATGACTGGTGTCCTTATAAGAAGAGAAAAAGACCCCGGGGATGTGCACACAGAGAAGTGCCATCTGAGGACAGAGCAAGTAAGTGTCCTACAGTCAGCCAAGGAGGGAATCCTCAGGTGAAACGAGCCACCTCTGCCGACACCTTGATCTTGGATTTCCAGTCCCCAGAACTGTGAGAAAATAAATTGCTGTTGTTTAAGCTACCCAGTCTGTGATGTGTTATGGCAGTCTAAGCAAACAGATACAACCACCTTTGTTATCAGAGAGACTTGGACTTCAGTACTAGTTCTGCCGATGACTAGCCGTACCTAATTTAACCTCTCTAAGCTCTGATGTTCTGTTTTGTCAAATAGCAATATTTCCTCTCCTGGAAGAATGTGGAGAAGATGAAATTAAAATATTAATATTTTATCAAAATATTAATAAATAATACTTATTTTAATAAATGTTATTTATAAAATTTAAATAAAATAACAAATAATATTTATTTTAATATTATTTAATAATATTATGTGTTCATAGTTTTTAACATAATAAGTGCTCTGAACACTTAGATTATTTTATTCATCAAAATTGTTTTGCCAGATGAATGAGAACAAGACCATGATCAAGACATTTTATAGATATATACACACACACACACACACACATACACACATACACACTGTTTTCTTTTCCTCCCTAGTAAATGTACTTTTATTATGCCAAATAAAGTTTTTCCTTTGCTCGAGAGATTTTTTTCTCTAAGTTGGTTTAGCGCACTTCAAAAACCATAAGGTAAATTTACAAACAGGTACCTGCTTCCACCAGACACTCTCAGTGGTAATTTGGGAAGGAAAATGCTGGCTAAAATGACAATGATCCTGATGCATGATGGCAGGTCTAAAAGACCAGGACCACAAATTGATGCAGGTATGCCTTCCATGTTAATGGCTGTTCGCTTACTCAGGTCATAGACAATAAATTCAGTGGTGTGACTGGTGACCTCACAGTAGATACCTTGACCAGTCTGGAGCTGATGTTTTATTCATGTTTAAGTCAAGTGCTTTTTAAAAATGAAAAAAATAGCAGAAAATTTGTTTGAAATTATCCATCATTTAAATCTAAGCCCTTTTAAAGTTTTCTAGTTTTTGAAGTGATCTTGCTATTCAAAGAATGATAGGGAATCACAGTCATGCAGTTTATTTGTTGTCAATTAATTCTAAGCAGGTTCTTTTTCATAGTTATGGGTGAGATGTATAACTGGGTTATGTATGCAAGCCGTTGCTTAATTTACCTGCTAAAGGGCGGTTTAAAATTCTCCTCACTGGATCTGTTTTAAAAATGTCATTCCAAATTAATCTAATAGTTAAATACAACTAGTAACTCAAAATAAAATGCAATTTAGCATGACGCTATTCTAGTCAGATTTAACCACAGGAGATCAGATAAAAGGAAGTCTGATCAGCTTGGGTTTAGTAGCATTGTAGACAGTTAATCACTCCATCCTTCCGCTACCTGTGCCCGTGCAAGGCAGCAAAAGATAGAGAGATAAGTATAATTTGAACTATTAAAAAGTATTAAATGCCTTCGAGTGTAGGAAAGACAAAAACATTAATAATGGGTAATAATGGGTGTCTTGATTTTGTTTCCTATTTTTGCATCTAAAATATTCTTAGTAATATTTATGCAGTAGTGAAAAACCATTTGTTGACAGTTATCTTTCAGTAAAGAAAAACACTAACATCAAAGAGAATTATGGGATGATTTCATATAGGTTTGCCAATAATCCAGTGTTATTCTGGGCTCTTTAGACTCAGGAATACATAGGCACTCACTGAAGCAAACAGCTCGACTCTCTGGCAACTGAGCGACAGGTAATAGGTTACAGAACTCTTTGCAATATCAGAATACAGGTCCCAACGAACATGGTAAAAATGGAGTATGTCTTGTTTTATACTTCACACTTACATATTTTAATTTTTCTTTGAAAGGTAACCGGGTATCACAGAACACAGGAATGCAGCTGCTTCGTTATTTTTACTGAATCCAAACATTTAAACTAAGTTGATGCTTCAATTTTTGCCCTCCTGGACCTCTTGCTCAATTTAAATACTGTGAATTGAGGATTGTTCTTACTGCGATAAAATAAACTAGGTATGGCACATTATATGAGGACATTGCTAGTAGTAGTGTAGCTTCAGCATAATTTCGTTCGTATGTCCACCACGAAGCATAGCAAAGGCAAACAGAACCATGTTAGAAAACTTTAAAAAAAAGTAAAATGTATCAGAGTTAATTAATTATAGTTCTAAAATGAGGTTATGATGATATGATGTATATTGATTTGCAGGTTTGTTTAGCACAGAACATAAACTTGCTTTAGGGAAAGAAGTAGCTTAACATTGACATATTGTGTCCTCAAAATCAATATATCATTGACCAAGTTTTCTTGGGGAAAAAGCTGCATAAGCCTTTTTTTCTCTGGAAGTTTACAATCTTGACAAATTGAAGAGCAAGAGACTATGATGTAAAGAGTTGTATTTTATGCTCCTATGAAAAGCTAATAAAACCCTTTCAAATAACCCTGTCTGATAATAGACCTTGAATGTTGGTTGTAGAGCTACTTATTTCTAGCTGGGCTCTTCCAGCTTTTATGCAAATTCCTTTAGTCTCCTAGCTTTTCCCATGATAATGTTTTGAGTTAAGATCTAAATAATGTCACATATATTATCCACATAATGGCTCCATTTGATACTGCTTGATTTCATTAGCTTGGTGCCATCTTTTTTTTTTTAAAGTATAATTGCTATATAATATTAAGCTTGGTGCCATCTTAAGGACTTATTTATAATGGTATTTCCCCTTCTACATATAACACTTTCTTCAGAAATATTGATATCATTATATCTGTTCAGACAAAATATTGTTAAAATAAAATTGGAGAAATGAAACAAAGAGGTCCAATTTTGTGAAAATAAACTTTCAAGTGAAGTGATAATGCCAATTATTTTATTAGGAAGAAACTTTTCTGACGGAAATGATGAGGTGCCTCCCATGACCCTCTACTACTCGCCAAAGTACAGGAACAATGTCATTGGAAAATCCACCATGTTGGGGGATATGGCGGGGACAGAGATGTAGCAGAGAGAACGCCGGTCTTCAAGAAATGTAAAATCTGATAATTAATATATAGTAGCAACAACAACTACATGAAGACAAAATATCAATATTTAAAATAATAAGGCATACTTGACAGAGAAAGACAAATATCATATGCTATCACTTATATGTGGAATCTAAAAAATGATGTAAATGAACTTATTTACGAAACAGAAAGAGACTCACAGACATAGAAAACACACTTATGGTTACCAAAGGGGGAAAAGGGGAGAGGGAGAAATTAAGACTTTGGGATTAACAGATACACACTACTATATATAAAATAGATAAACAAGGACCTACTGTATAGCACAGGGAACTATATTTAATATCTTATAATAACGTATAATGGAAAAGAATCTGAAAAATAATGTATACATGTATACGTATATATACATACATAGCTGAATCACTTTGCTATACACCTGAAACTAACACAGCATTGTAAATCAACTATACTCTAATAAAAAAAAACAACACATACTACCTACAGAAAATTTCACAAAATTGATGAGTATCTAACATCATTATTTTACAGACAACATTTCACAGATTTGAAAATGTCACTTCAAGCTATGTGGAACAGGGATGACTTCTGGGGAATGTGGGTTAATTATTAGTGTTTCTTCATGACTTAGATTGACCTTAGTGCAGAGAACAGAGTGGACAAGGCAGGCAGAATCGTTCTGAGAGGGAAGTGTGCCGTACGAATAGAGAATGAACATCTCTTTGACATGAGGGGGGCTCAGGTGGAGGAGACATGTCTGGGCAGGTAGATTGGGACCCACCATGAAAGACAATATGCATCCATCCAACACGTACACAATCTCATTCTGCAGAAAACAGGGAACTACTGACTGTGTTACAGTAGAGCTTCATAAACTGTGGGCATCTGTCTACACATGGTTGTAGCACGACGAATGCTATTTGAGTCACAGGAGGTAGGAGGATAATTTAGAAAACGATTACACTCTATTAAAAGTTACAACACTGTCTTGATATTTTTATTTTCTAATTATGTTTATCTTTATAGTAAAGTGCAATAGTTTGTTTTACCTTTTTACATATAGTAGAATTGAAGCACTCTTTTCATAAATGGTTACAGAGAAATTCATGATGTGATACTCTTTTTTTCATACTGTGCTGAAAAAACTCTACATGAAACGATGAAAAAATAGCAAAAACAGTCTATTTTAACTTGTGAACTGCATTAAATAGAGACACTGAAATTCATTATTTGTGTGCAATGTCTTTGGCCATGGGCACAAAGCAGGTCACGGTTTCAAGACCTGCTGTGAATTGTATTAAAATATTTACCAAATACAATGGCCATACAAGGCACGTCCTGGGAGAGAATAAACTACCTTTACAGATTATTCATTTTAGAGTGACTGATGTAAAACATCTATTAAGAGGTGAATATTCTCATAAAATCCCTGGATGTTTGGTGTGGTGGGCAGAATAATAGCCCCTGGAAGACGTCCACATCCTAATTCCCAGACCCTGCGAATGCGCCATGTTGCTTGGTGAGGGGGAATTGAGGTTGCAGATGGAATAAAAGTTACTAATTAGCTGATTTTAAAATAGGAAGATTGGCTGGGATTATTCAGGGGGGCCCAGTGTAATCACAGGAGCTTTTAAATTTGGAAAAATGTGACAGGAGAGTGGAACCTCAGAGAGAAATGTGACATCAGAAAAAGGGTGAGATGCTAGCTTAAGATGGAGGAAGAGGACCATGGGTCAAGGCATGTGGTCACTCCCTAAAAGCTAGAAAGGGGAAGGGAAGAAATTCTCCCCTTGACCCTGCATAAGAAAGGAATGTAGCCCTGCAGAACCTGGGTTTTAGAGCAATAGACCCATGTCTGACTCTGAACTATACACTGTAAGATGATAAAAGTGTGTAGTTTAATCCACTAGATTTATCGTAATTGGTTATGGCAGTGATAGAAAACTGATACAGTTGGTAAATATTTTTATTGGGACATATTTTTAAATCCAAAACACTCCCCTCTGGAACTGTTGAATTTTCCAAGATATTTCTTGGAATGATGGGAACAATTTTCCAACATTCTAGTAACATGACTTCTTGGAATTAAAAATGGATTCTTTCAAGAACAACTAAATAAACAATTCCTAGTTATTAGATCAGATTAAGTATTTTTATTTTGAAAAATAATTTTCAATTCATTGTTATAGCTGTGGACAACTCTGTTTTAAAAATCTGTGTAAAAACATAAACCATTTAAGTAACAAAGAGGCATCTGAGAGAAGATTTTAGCTGGTCTTCACAGTGCAGAGAACTAAGAAATTTAAAGTTTTGCCTTCTGTCTCTTGGAAATATACTTACATCTGGCCATCCTTCACACCAGTGTTACTACATATAAAGTTAATACCATCCCTATTCTTTCAAATAAAAGTGTTACATTGTATGAATTCATCAAACTCTCCATTTCCCATTGGCTTTGAGACTTTAAAAAATTTCTAGTTTAAACAATACTGGTAACTAACTATAACATCCACTTAGGAATAATGAAGACAGAAGCTATTTATCTCTTTCTTTTGATAAACACAGAAGTCTTCGCCAACGTGTCGCTAGTAACCATGGCAGAGGCTGCCTCATTAGACTGTTGACTATCTTACAGCCCCGTTTGGTTCTGTGAGATCTTTTATGTTCTTGAAACGTACCCGCTAAAAAATTACCTGCACTAAGATATATACCAGATGCAGAAGGGCCCATTGGGACGAATGCATCATAGACCAGAATTCATCGCAGCCTGACAGTGTCTTTATTTTGCTCACCTGCTCACGTGGAGCGCACCTGTGGCTCTCTGGCCTCCGTGTGCAAGCTGTTTGGGAGACTTCCAAGATTAAAGCTGCCGTTAGATATTTCTTCTTTCAGATAAAGCCTTTTGATTTTTTTCCCCGTCACTATTAAGAGTCCGGATCCTAATTTCAATTCCTTTTACTGTTTTTCCATCTTTCTTTTCAAAAAAATCTGCTGCAGGGCTCCAAAGAGAAGACCAACCATTGCAACTTAAATATCCTTTTTTCTAAGAGGATCAGTGTGGAAATGACATTGCTGTGCTTTCCTCCACTCTGGACACTTTCACGCAAGGATCCTGAAGCACTTTGACTTGCTTTCCTAGTATTGCTTCAGAGGAAATGAGGACTTAAAAAGGAATCAATTGAAATCACGCTGAAGTGTGATCCTTTCTGCGGAGAGTGGTCTCGGAAACACAATAGCAGTTTACAGATATTGTTTTTTGTCCAGAGTATTTTAGAATTGAGATTTTTTTTAAAGCATTAATGCATTCAACCTCCAAATATTTTTATCCCGTACTTAGTGTATTCTAGGCTCTCTACCAGGGAATAGGTACAATCACTGTCCTTACACATCATACAGTGTAAAGCTCTGGGTGTCGAACTTGATATGCGTCAGACTCCCCTGGGGGGCTTGTTAACAGGACAGACTACTGGGTCCGACTCACAGCGTTTCTGATGCAGTAGGTCTGGAACAGGAGTGGGAAGATGCCAGTGGTCTTTGAGAACCACTGGATGGATAATTGTATATTCTACAGTGATTGTATACTTCAGTATGTGGTCAGATCAAATGCAAATGCTCTCTTAAGGAAGGAAGGAGGGGAAAAAAAGAAGAGCATGTGAGCAAGGTCACATTTGAGCCTGTTTGTTTTCAAAAGCATCTTGGAAAGTTGAAACCGAGTGTGGAAAACCATCAGATTCACCAAGGCAACAAAATTCCAGAGGATGGAAAAGGATTGAAAGTTAAAATCAGGTTGGGATATTGCTGGCTATTGGACTTTAGGGGAGGCTAAGAGAAAATTTAGAGTAAATAATCAAGGGCAGGGGCTTCCCTGGTGGCATGGTGGTTAAGAACCCACCTGCCAATGCAGGGGACAGGGGTTCGAGCCCTGATCTGGGAAGATCCCACATGCTGCGGAGCAACTAAGCCCGTGTGCCGCAACTACTGAGCCTGCGATCTAGAGCCCGTGGGCCACAACTACTGAGCCCACATGCCTAGAGCCCCTGCTCAGCAACAAGAGAAGCCACCGCAATGAGAAGCCCGCTCACCACAACGAAGAGTAACCCCTGCTCGCCGCAACTAGAGAAAGCCTGCGCAGCAGTGAAGACCCAACGCAGCCAAAAATAGATAAATTAAAAAAAAAAAAAATCAAGGGAAGTTTATTGGTATTATTTGGATTTAAAAATTAATTTAAGGTCAACTAAATCTACAGATACTTGTTTTGCCTCTGATTGGGCAGATATAAAGGGCAGAAGGAGATGCAAATACAGATCGTACTTCACCGTTTCACCTTGGGCTAATCTTTTGTTGAAAGATATGGATCTTACAAAAATTAATTCCCTTTATAGTGATGTATTTATGTTTCTCTGAAAGATTTACTCAGAGGGGTGCTGGTAAATATTTGATAACTGGCAGGGTTTTGGGTGTGAAGAGGCGGCCCTCTTTCATAGTGTTTGCCCAGAGCCAATTTTAAGTTATCACTGTTTTAAAATCTAACTCTCCCCAAGTTCTTGAAAATTAAACAATTAACTGTTGTGATCCATCCTAAATTGGCCGCAGATCAATCATTACCCTGAAGTTGTGTACTTAGCTGTTACCTTTGAACTTCCCTTCACTGCATTCCTGTTGTTTATTCAACTGTTTCTTGGGGTCCACACTTTTCCTCTTTTCCATTGACATCTTTGTTTTCGCTTTACCATCTCCACAATAAACTTCCTTAGAAAGGCCACGCGTTAAGTATTCTCCCTTTTGGTACACCTGAAAAACTTTATTTGATACTGACATTGAATTATAGTGTGGCTGAACAGGCAATTGTAGATTATTTACACTCTCATTAAATTGAAGGGAGTTATTCCTTGACTTTTAGCACACCGTGTTGCTTGTGAGAAGTCTGACGCGTCCCTGTTTTGGTCATTGCTTTTATTTATTATTGCTGTTGTTATTGTTGTTTTCTTTCTGAAAACTTGTAGAATTGTCCTTATGTTCTCAGTTTTATGTGAATATGTACTAGAGATTCTTTTGGTTTAGACAGATCCTTTACATCCTCTCATCTTTTTGACCATAACACTTAAAGGTTAGAGGGCCACTATTTTTTTAGAACGCCACTCCTTTTGGGTTTCTCAGATGTGTTCTCATGATTAGATTCAGGTGATGCACTTTTGGCAGGAATATCACAGGGTACGAGTGATACGGTGTTCTTTTCATGATAAGATTTCCTTTTGTGCCGTTATTTATTGGTGTCACTTTGATGGCTTGATTAAGGTGATATCTACAAGGTGAATTTGCTGTGAAGTTACTCTTTTACTCTTTGTAATTAAATATGTATTTTATGGGGAGGTAATGTGAAACTCTGTTAATATTCCATTTCTTATGAAACTGTCAATCTCTTTATATCAATATGGACTCAGAGATTCTTATTTTATTCATCAAGTATAATCAAATGTTATTATATATTTGGATGCCCCAATTTTAGGAGATATGGTTAAGCTGTTTGGGGTATCAATTTTACACACTGCCATCATTCTACGAGCACATCCTTGCTCTCTGGCTGATATGGGTCTCCTCTTGAACTTTTTTTGTACCCGTTCTATAACTGGTCATTTTTACAAGGATTCCTGGTTCCTTTTAGTGGGGAATGGTATGGAGAGGGCCAAGATCAGAAGGCTAGGTGTGTGTTGCTATTGGTTTTTCCCTGTTCCTAAGCATCTAAGTACATAATTGTGCACTGAAATTCAGTTCGTTGTGAGAAGGAGTGGGAGAATAGGAAAACTTTCTCGGGAAGGTCATGAGATAAAAAAACTTTCCTTAGGATTTGTATTTATTTGAGATGGAGCAGTTATCAAACTATATGTTTTAAGAAAGTCATAATGTTCTCCCAGCACTGAAAGAATGGATGTTTACATTTATTAAATATCTCACTCTGTATTCACATATTGGTCTCTATTCAAAAATATTTCTGCTATATAGATATTCATAAATATCTCTGAATTTGTAAAGTCCAACCTTTAAATAAAGACAAAAATATAGGCATCAGAATAAAGTATGCTGCTTTTAAATGTCTTGACTCATTCAGTGAATGGGAGTACCTATTGGTTTGTTATGGTTCAGTTTTATACATAAATGGAAAATTCACAATGGCTAGAAAAGGTATTTTAAACAAACAAGCATTTTTCTTTGCTACCCAACAGATGTTTGTTAATATAGATGTAAATTCTTTTTAGCTTACTTTCACCAATCAAATAAGAAAACGAATAAAATACTCCCTGTTTATCCTTATATAGTCAGTACTCTCAATATATGTACCTTTTTGGTAGCATAGAAACATTGAATGCAGATATTTATTCAAGCATCCAGAAATATTGTGTGGTCTCAGCCAATTTCTAATCAAATTGTTGATTTAAGCATAATTATGGCCATTTAAATACATATAAGGCCTTAGAAGATGGTGGAAAATGAAATACCTATTCAAAGCCATAAATCAAACAGAATGAGCATAAGAGAGTCACTAGGTTTTCCGTCATCCCTGATCTATCAGTAAACTATCAGTAAACAATCTCCCTTTGTTTTCAGCCTCTGAGGATGTTCACACTCAAGAAACTACTCTTGGAATTTCAAAGTTATTCAAAGTCAGTAGATTATGAATTGAATCTTTCTTACTTCCTTTGAGCACAGAATTTAAACTGTTTTCTATTCCCACAGAGAGAGACACATCTTTCTAACTGTTCACAATGTGATTTCACATGAAACTGAACCACACAGAAGGGAAGGTGGGTATTCTTCATCCTTTCTTCTCCTCGAGCCCGGAACTGTATCTTATTTCCTTGGAGTGAAATGAATAAATAGCTCTTTTACTAACCCCCCCCCGCCAAGTCCCTTTCTTGATCACTGCTCCAATCTAGGCCCAGTGGAATTTCCTAATCCACACTGATTTTGCTGAGCATGTCGTTATTTTATTGATTGATTGAATTTAGCTTCTTTCTTAACTGTGATTTACAAACAGTCACCAATGTACATTTCTTTTGTATATGTAATCAAACAGACTAACATCTTATTGGAAAAATAAATTAGAATTTGCAATTTAGTACAAGTCTGTTAGCTTTGTTGTTATTAATTATTTTAGTTTCAAAGAGCTTTCAGCATATTAGTCTCCCTAATTTCAGGCACTTTTTCTGGAAAATAGGAGCTTGAACAGGTACAAGTTTGAATTATGGAAAAACATTATTTCTAACAGGAGGCCAATATAAGTTTCTACCATGTAACTTATTTTTAAATATCATTAAAAGTTTTTATTTCTATAGAAGTATCTTTTCTTTTTATAGCTAGAGTATAGACACAACATTTGTAAAGACAGATATTTAATTGTTGTAATGAAAAGTTGTCGAATAAATGGAAGTAAGGGATAGATTTTTCTCTTGGCTTTCACCTGGGGTCATGAGATAGAGAACAATTTTTTAGGTATAAAGTAATATCCATTAAACTCAATTTGATAGATTTACCTAAATTTATGTGAATTCCCTGGTTGTCCAATGGTTAGGACTCTGTGCTTTCACTGCTGGGGCCTGGGTTCAATCCCTAGCAGGGGAGCTAAGATCCCGCAAGCTGCATGGCATGGCCAAAAAAAAAAAAAAGATTTACCTAAATTTATTTATTTCCATTTCCAGCAGAGTTTATAACAGAAACAAGTACTTCAGTACAGAATTCATAGTAGCTGTTCTACCTAAGTAATTAGTTCTACCTAATTACGTTTGTTAGGTTCCCAAATATTTATATATTAACTTGAAATATGAATGAGAAACATCCCATTATAACTAGAAAAGCTGACCAACAAACACACAAATATACATTCCCCATAGAACTCAGACAGAATTAACTGTTTCTTTCTCTTTTTAGTCTGAAGTTCACAAAGGATTCTCATATCTTGAAATTTGCATTTTGGAAGAAATGCTTTTAAAATTCAGATATTTATACATATATCATATCATTAGTCATGTAGCTGGTTTGTTTTTTAAATAATGGGAGAGTATGGCTTATTTAGACATAAGAATGTATGAACATTCAAGCAATAATTGTCACTACCTACCTTTATAGCCTTTTTTTTTTTTTTTTTTTTTTTTAGCGATTACTTACAAAGAATTTGGCCTAGCAGAAAACGTGTTTTAAATTACTGTCATTTTTCAGTTTGAATGTAATAACTTTCTAGCAAACACTATAGATGCAATGCTTTATTCAACTGTCATAGGAATATATCTACTGTGTGTACATTTAAAATATAAGCAGGGAGCTTCCCTGGTGGCGCAGTGGTTGAGAACCTGCCTGCCAATTCAGGGGACACGGGTTCGAGCCCTGGTCTGGGAAGATCCCACATGCCGTGGAGCTACCAGGCCCGTGAGCCACAACTACTGAGCCTGCGCGTCTGGAGCCTGTGTCCCGCAACAAGAGAGGCCGCGACAGTGAAAGGCCTGCGCACAGCGATGAAGAGTGGCCCCCACTTGCCGCAACTAGAGGAAGCCCTTGCACAAAAAAAACGAAGACCCAACACAGCCAAAAAAATTTAAAAAAAAACAAAAACAAAACCATAAGCGGTATGTAAATTATATAAACAGAAAAAAATATGTTTTTAGCCCTAGTATTAAATACTTTTGCAGTCTAACCCAGTAAACAATTGTGATTTTTCGACTCAGAAAAAAATTATAAAAAATCTTAAGTAACATAGTTTCATGTTCTACTTTATATTTCCTCTTAATCATGGCCAACAGTCATTTGATTTACATATACATACATGGGGAAGGCCTAACATATATTTTAATAATGACTATTCACATAACATATGTGGATATAACTGTCCTAAAGGAGAAGTTGTTAAACATGAGAAAGTGATTTACAACAGTCATTAAACCATAGACTAGATTAGCAACGAATGCCAAATGGACTTTTTCTTGTGATATTTCAAAGTAGAATTGTTGCCACAGAACTTGGCTGGATAAACATTTATCTTTCTAAGAAACTGAGGCTTGATCGGAAAATTTCTTAAGGCTAGTTTCAATATTAGCAATCCATTAATACTAGCTCAAATTATTTTTCAGCTCTTGAGAAAGCTGCCCTTTACATTTTAATTGAAGCCAGTTTATTAAATTCTGCAAGTTTAGAACTTGAATGTCTACTTGCTATTGACATAGGCCTCCATTTCTCTTTCATATGGATTCCATAGGCCTTTGCCGACAATCACTAGAGGTGTTCTTCGAAAATATTGTTGGTGCTTACCTGCACCCCTAGCTGATTCACATCTTCTCCTCTGCCTGCATTGTGTGGCTCCTCCTCTTGTCCCCAAAGGGCAGTGAGACCTGTAGCTCCTTAGCTGGAGTTAGGTACAGAGCTGCACTAAGCTCACAGGCACATCTCCACCCACTGCTCTGTCACAGAACAGTCAGTGCCTCACAGGTGCCACTGTTTTGTTGGCCCTAAGCTGATAATCATTTACATGGATGTTATTACAGGCAACCCCCAAAACTTATAAAATAGTTATCAGTGATTGTAAGTGGAAGTGGATACATGCCTACTACAGTGGTCCCTCCATATCTGAGGGCTCTGCATCTGTGGATTCAACCAATTGCGTAGCAAAAATATTCAGGGGAGAAAAAGTTTCAGAAAGTTCGCAAAACAGAAACTTGAATTTGCCCCTCCTGACAGCTATTTACATAGCATTTATTTTGTATTTACAACTATTTACTATTTACATTGTATTAGGTACCACAAGTAATCTAGAGATTACTTAAATATACAGGAAGATGTGAGTAGGTTATGTAGGTTATGTGAGTAGGTTATGTGAGTGAAAAAAAATGCACAATCTAAAAGTTGAGCATTAATGTTTTATCTGGCAGACAAAACTGAGGACGTAAGCTCTGAGGGACGGTTCCAAAGAGGCAAGAGAGAAGCCAGGATACACAGGGGGTTTTGCAACAAAGACCAGGTAGTTGGAACGTCAAAAGATTACTGTTAATTAAGGAAAACCAGACATCTTAATTTAAGGAATTTAGCACTTTTCTATGTACGGGAAGATGCAGGAGTCTGGGTTCACTGAAATCATTCCTTTGATATGCACCTTAGCATCTAGGGCTAGTATCCGGTGCTTTCCCATCCTGTGTTCCCTCAGGGCTCACCTTCAGGGGTGGTTTGATGTCTGCAACATCCTTTGTTTACTGATCTGGCAGGCACTATTTTTCATTCACAGTTGTATGCAAATTTTATGCCGTAAGGGACTTGAGTATCCACAAATTTCGGTATCTGCAGGGGTCCTGGAGTCAATACCCAGTGGATACTGAGGGATGTGACTGTATTTTAAACTTCGAAGAAAATACCTTTTTTTTTTTTTTTTTTGGATTTTTTACTTTGACATTGTTTTAAAAGGAATGACAGTACAGTTTTGCTCTCCTGTACTGTATTGATAAGGGTGATGGCTAAGTTAAATAAAAATCTTGGGGGTCCTATGGGAATCATTTTTTTGAAAATCTCTAATGGTATTTTAAGAGTGGTTAAGATATTCATTTATATTTCAGTAAAGGTATATAGTGGCAGGTATAATGTTTCTCTTTACAAATGTGAAGCCTGGTGTTGATAATATAAAAGATCTTAACCCAGTGATGAGCTGGTAAACCAACCACCCCTTGGAGTGGGAAATGGAGCCCCTGATTTGTAGCATTTGCTGATTACCATGGTGCAAATACTTCCACTATGACTAATTTGAAGCTAATGACATGCCAATTAGCATTCACTAGGTACAGAGTTGTGAAAAAAAGCACAGCAGCAAGGAATTCTACAGCACTTCTATCTCACAGGCGTAAATACCTTCAGGCGTAAATAGTTATTTAATAGTAAAATGTGTTTAGTGATGATTTTTGCATATTAACTTTGTTTTAGTATAATTGATTTAATTGTAAGTTTATGTAATTTAATTTTCAAAATATTTGTGTTTAATAACTGGTTCACAAAATTCCTGAAATTTTAACAATCAGCCCTCATAACTAGTACAAGCCACCCAGCAAACAGGTTCTAACCACCCCATGGAGCTTCTTTGGAGAGATTCTGAAAACAATGAAGCATAATTCTGAGAGGTTAATTCAGGAAATTGTGTGTCTGTAAACAATAGACCCAGTGATCTGGCGGGTGGCGCACACGGAGGAAAATGTTTCATCTCATCCTCGGAGATTGTGTACGTGTGGAAATTGTATAGAGCAGTTTAAAACCAACAGCCATAGCTCCTAAAAGAACACAATAGAAAAACCTATCCAAAGGCATGTCTTTCAAAGATGACCATTTCTTTCTTGCCTTTAACATTTAAGGAGCCATCCCTCTGGGCTTGTTTTAGTCGGTTTATGTCAAACTGCTTTTCCCCAAACTTTTGTGTTCACCACTGCACTCTTATAATACCTCCCTATGCTGACTGGCAGTGGTTATCACCTTTTATACGAAAGCGCTGTGTTGAAAGCCAGTTATGAGTTTCTGTCCCAGTGGATCATATGATGAAGTTGAGGCAGGCTGTCGTCCAAAGCTGTATTATAGCCTCAGACGGGGAATATAAAGGTGCCATGGTTTATTGATAGAGTCATAGCTGCAGTTCTGCTGACAAATTTGATGTCTTTTTTGCTAGGTTTCTAATATTTTAAGAAATCTTTCTGGAAGCACGTCATCCCATTAAGTCATTTGGAATGGAGATGATGACTTAGATTTCTAGTTGTTTTTCTGATAATTCTGATAACCTGCACAGAATCTAAATGTTAGAGTAAAACCAAACAATTAGAAATGTAGGTCCATATTAAATCTACAGAACGTAACAGTAGCAAAAACCTAGTTGTGTCAAAATCATCATTATTAATTTTAATAGAAAGGATTTTTCCAGTTAAAAACTTCATTGTCTGAATAGTGCATGTATTCTCGAAAGTCTAAGTTCCTGAGGCAGAAATCAAGAGACAAGGAGTTAAAAGAATACATTTTGTTTTGTTTTGTTTTGCTTTCTGCTGACAAGTAGATTGATGCATTGCCACGCCTAAGTGACATAGTTACTATTCAAAAGTATCTTTTAGCTTGGCATACATTTTTGTTTTTTAATGCCACTCCATAGCAAAACTTGTGTGGAAAAAACTCTTTCTGACATTATAATGCTATTTTAAATAGTGCTGGTATCTCCCAGGAAACTGAAAAATCGTTCCATTTAGCACTTCCTTATGCTCTATTTTTATTCATTCTTTAAATTGTCATTATATCTTATTATAAGATTAGAAATTCTTGTGATATCAAAAAGAAAGACTCAAACTTCACAGAGGAAGTAAGATACATATGAGGTTAACAGTATAGCCAAGATTGACTATGGCTGATGACCGTGTAGGAAATTTAGTGGTTTTACATTCTTTTTTTCCCCTTCATTGTATAATTAGCCAGTGACTGGAAAAAAGAGGATTGAAATATGATAGAAAACATTCTTTTTCTCAGAAAGCACAGCTCTTTTGCTAATGTTACATATGCTTCATTTTCCTCCTCCTTTTTTTCTTTTTATACACTACTATTTCAGTACCTGCTTTTCTTTTTTTTTAAGTTTCTATTTAATTTTTATTTTATTTTTGGCTGCGTTGGATCTTCGTTGCTGTGCGCGGGCTTTTTCTCTAGTTGCGGTGAGCGGGGGCTACTCTTTATTATGGTGCACAGGCTTCTCACTGCGGTGGCTTCTCGTTGCGGAGCACGGGCTCTAGGCACGTGGGCTCAGTAGTTGTGACTCGCGGACTCCAGAGCACAGGCTCAGTAGTTGTGGTGCACGGGCTTAGTTGCTCCACGGCATGTGGGATCTTCCCAGACCAGGGCTCAAACTCGTGTCCCCTACATTGGCAAGCGGATTCCCGACCACTGTGCCACCAGGGAAGTCCCTCCTCCTCTCTTTTAACCCAACCAAATTATAGTTCTTTTTTTTTTTTTTTTTTTTTTTTGCGGTACACGGGCCTCTCACTGTTGCGGCCTCTCCCGTTGCGGAGCACAGGCTCCGGACGCGCAGACTCAGCGGCCATGGCTCACGGGCCCAGCCGCTCGGCGGCATGTGGGATCTTTCCGGACCGGGGCACGAACCCGTGTCCCCTGCATCGGTAGGCAGACTCTCAACCACTGTGCCACCAGGGAAACCCAAATTATAGTTCTTACACCCAGTTATGGTTAGAAACAAAACTGATGGTATGGAAAAAAAATACACTTGATTTTCTTAATTTATGTGTACTCACAAATTTCTTGGCATTGTCTGTTTATGCTTCTAGGAGTTCATACCTCAGTGCCATGAAATAAGTTTTAAATCAGTGAAGGTTTCTTATTAATATATTCTACTTTGTAGTCAGAATTGAAGACTTGGCAGTGATGGAAAGTCAAGTTTCTTCACTGGTAACCAACTCCCCAGTTATATTTGACACCAATACAAAAAGGTTGTTCTCAGTGAAAGTTATTTAAAAGCAGGTAAAAATAAACCCAGTTTAAAACTTAGGGGAAATGGAGATAATAAAAATATCATGTTTCGTACAGTTTAAATTTGATTTCATTTTAAAAATAAAATTTATTGGAACATTCTAAAGAAAAGTGGCACAGCATACACGGCGCTGTGTCAAACAGGCAAGGTTTGCGTTGCGTTCATTTTGTAAACTTTGTAAATTAGAAGGGAAGAGGGGAGTGTTTTATAAAACGATTCTTACATTATTACTTTCTATTTATTTTGTTATTGCCATGGTTTTATGCTAGGCAAGAATTTTGCATCACTGAAGTACATATAATAATGCAACTAAATGGTAAAGGTGCTTTGCTGGTTACAACCTAGGAGGATGAGATAATAATTCTCAAAGAGTCACACAGTCTGTATATAATTTATATTCTGTCTACTTCCAGAATATTGACGTTGCCTTCACACAGGTAAAGAAAATGTAAAATCAGAAATTTCAAGATAAAAACAGAATAGATAGCAAGCTTATTAAATGAAGAATTTTTCCTGGAGTTTTGACACCTAATGCAAAAATCAGTGAATTCAATTCAGTACTTTTATTGAACCGGGTATGTAAAAAGAATAATGATAGGCATTTCAAATGGTACAAAGGTGAGTAATGTAGAGTCATTTTTATTATTTGAAACCGAAGGCGGGTTTACCTGTACAGTAAAACTTTTCTGAAACCTTAATGTTGGTGCCTTGGTATATAGGATACCGGGTGTTTGCCAATCACTTCTATTATAGCCAGGTAAAAAGGCACAAATATTTTGAAATTTATTATTGCTTGTATAGTTGTTTCTTAATAACATCTGTTGAATAAATTGGTGAATAGGTAAGTGCTTGGATGACTCATGTAAATGTGTATGTATATTCGTATGCATATAATATCTTCATTAAATTTGATGACAAAATATTGAGTTGATGTTCTATGGAAGCTCAGATAATATATTCGAATATTTTTTAAACTTAAAAATACAGAAATGTGGAAAAATAAATATTTTACCTGCCCATTAAATTGCTTCTCTGACATATGGCATAGGCAAGCCTTAGTAGGCATTAACTGAAAATATATTGATGACTGAAGTATCGATCTATGTCAGTCAGATTTGGTTAAGCTGTATTGATAAATTTTAGTACCTTACACAAATAAAGTTATGATATACGCATGTTCACACAGATTGAAGGTTGGCTATGGTTTTGCCCTGGGCCCTTCTAAAGGTGAAGATGGAACAACTGTCTGGAACACTCCATGTCATTTCAGAAGAGAAGAGATCAAATGGAACCAAGGCTCTGCCTAAAAGTGCCAGCCTTTCCACATACACCTTGGTTGGACTTAAAACAAAAACATACCTGGGCATCTTTAGATGACTAAGCCTGTGGTGACTGCTGTGTCAGGGAGCTTTCAAAATAGCGAAATAGTGTTTCCATAAAGACATAAACGTGAGCAGTACTAGGATGTAGGTTTGTACTGGAGGGTGCAATAAATGTGTCTAGAAAAGGATGGCAGAAACCAGAACATAAGTATATGCGTGTGTGTCATGAAAATATTTGGTCTTCGCTTTAATGTAATGGCAGGCCACGGAAAAGCTGTAACAAGGGGGTCATTAACAATGTTTTATAGTTTAGAAATAACAGTCTTTTATCATGTATAAAGATTGATTGGAGAGGAGAAGGCTATAGACACAAAGATGACTTCAAGTTTCCTGCCAACCCGGAAGTTCTCTTCCTTATAAGCTTTACAGTTTGGCTCAGGTATCTACTGGGAACCAGAAAGTGATTTTTCCTCTCAAGTGTATTGGGCATATCTTCAGTTTAGTGGCCATTGCAATCATATATTGCTCTTTCAATTCCTACCCTGGAGAGCTGCTCAGATCAATAGAATTTCAAAGGTAATAAGTAACAAGTGCTGAGTGCATAAACAAAATTAGAAGGGATAGTTTTGCCTTGCTGCTGGTCAACATCAGAATTGGAAGATGCCCTTAAGGTAACCGAAAAGAGAAGAGAGTTTTTCAGTTGCTGTCAGTTTAAATCAAATGAACATGAAATAAAAGAAGAAACCCATGCAAGTTTTGTGAGCAGCAGAATGATTTAAATGCTGGTTACTTGGATTATTATTTTTTCTGTTCTCATTCTTCCCATGGTCATAACAAAAATTAAAAATTAATGTGCAAACTTCTCTTTGGCAAATGACCTTCATTTTTTTAGTATCTTGGAAAGATAGTAACGGAAATAACGTGATCAAACTGTGATGTGTATATATTTTTAATTTAGAAATTCTTTTGTCAACTGTCCACAATTTTATGCTCAGATGTCGAAAGGTTCGCATTAAGAGTGCGTTAAGCATTGTGAATCACATTTAATTTTTATCTTCTACCATGCTACATAGTGAAAGCAGAAAAATAATCAGAATATACATTGCTTACATTACCATTCTGTTTACATGGTTTTGAAATTTCACCTTGGCAATGAGGCCACTCGCCACTGAATGCCAGAAGAAGAATGAAGTTAATGTCGTTCCTAACTTGTAATTTCTGAGTAGAGTTCTAAATCACTATCTCATAGAGCTATAAATTCATAACTCATACACACATGTGGGACAGTGTTTTCAATATCTTGGATCTGTATATTGTAAATTCGAATTACATATTGCAAATCAAGCTGCTTAAGGTTATTAAGAAGTGAAGGAAAGCAGGTTTGTCTTGAGTTTACAGGGATTAATGGACTGGCCTGCACAAATTACAGGTAGCACAATGTCTATTTACCTGTAAATCTTTCCTTGCGTGATTTGATTTGTAGATACTCTTGACAGATAAGATATTCTTGATCATTTCATTATTCAAACTAAACAAAATTATGTAAAATAAAGTGTGTATAGAATAGGGCACATATAAGTGTATTTCCTTCACATATATGTACATCAATACAGACATTACTTTAATTAAAAAGTTTTAAAATAATGATTTTTAATTTGTATTTCTTATTGATTTCCCATTACATCATGCTTTTTTCCTATTTATTTCTCTAGTACCTTTCTTTTTTTTTCTTTTTGCGGTACGCGGGCCTCTCACTGCTGTCTAGTACCTTTCTTACATATTTTTTTCCTCTGCTTTCTTTTCACTTTCTCAGTCTTAGTCTACTGTAATATAGTAGAGCATTAAAAAAGCAGGATAAGTACATTTACAGCTCTCTTACTGCTGCCCTCAGGGTGCTATAAATGCACAAACTGGATATAATTGAGGCACACATTAACTTACCTTCTGTTGTACAGGAAGAACAGAAGCAGTCTGTTAATATGCGCTCTATTGAAACTCTTAACTTAGGGGATGAGAATTAGCTTGCAGTAGTAATTTGCTAAGCACCTGGGAAAACTGCAAGCTTCATTTCTTGCAACGTGGAATATGATTAAAAAGAGAATATATTATTATCATGGGCACCATTAAAAAATGTGTAGACAGCATTCTATGGTGTTAAAATGGAAATTGGAAGTTGCGCTCAAACGTTGGAGATGCTGCATGTTAATTACCGTCTACCACAGTGCACAGCAAGTGCAATTCAATTATTTGCTTTGTCAAAAGCAATATTTTGATTAACCTGAATTTTAACTTGGTGCATCTAGTGTTTTTCACATTGTGACAAAACAGTGGAATGGTACGTCACCCTGCCAAGAGCTCTCTGAAACCACCAGAAATGTATTCCCTACCATAGGAATCCACATTTAAATCTAGCTATCAAACACTTCTCAAATTTAGGGAAATTCTTTTTACATAGCATATAGGGAGTTCGTTTTTAAAAATCTATTCAGCACTGTAGGGTTATGCTAGGTGCTCACAATAACTTTTCTTCTTTCCAGCAAATTTCTGAAGTAGGCATCACCGTGCCTGTGTTTGATTTGAAGAAACTCTAGCCGAGAGAGGATGAATGATGTACACAGGTGATTCAGTTCTTAGCGAAGTCAAAGATTAGACAGGCTTCCCTTTGTCCAAAACCCAAGCTCTGGGAGACACTACCTCCCTGGATTTTAAATCTTATTTGCTAACTTTGGGATTTTGGAGGAAGAGCCTGGATGTCTCCTGTTTAAGTTTACAGTATTTCCCCACAACCTCGGACAATATAAGTAATATACTGCAAAAGCAGCGCTCATTTGCAACCTGGGCCTCACGTTTGGGTAATCATTTTAATGGTTAGTGAATAAATGACCTTTTATTTGCCAACTACTCAGTTTTATTTAAAGTCAGCAGCCACATCTGACGAAACATTTGATTGCTTGGCTTCTGGTCCAAATTAGCTGCATGAAAATGGTAATGAGCTGTCCTGTCTTTAGTTTGGTCCATTAATTCTGTTATAGAAAGTACACAAGCATGTACTTTTAAATTTAACTGGGATATTCAAAATGATGCGCAAGACAAATTTTCTGGTCATTCTTTCAACAAAACTGGTTTCGAGCATCTACCAATTATCTCCCAAACTGTGCTTGGCTATAGAGATAAAATGATGGACATCATTTTTTTTTAACAGAAGTCAATGGTTTAGTTGTGTAAACGGATGTACAAATGGTCCATAATGTAAAAGTACTATTAAGGGTATAAGAGAAGACAGAACAAAACACTAACTGACTACAGAGGAGAGACTCAGTAATTCCACCTGAGGGAGTACAGGAAGCTGAAGGGAAGAATGGGGTCAGACAGTGGAGAAGGGGTTTTGTGCAGAGAGAAGGTTCAGGAAGTTAGGGAGCAGCTGCTAGACGGCAAAATGGCTTATTTCATGTGGGGAGGAGCAGGGCACTTCGAGAGAGACATAGTATATACACTTATACCAAATACCTAAACTACTCATGCCTACATGCATACACACATATCAATAACACGTGTCTTGGTTTTCTCCATTTGTCTCTCTAGATATGTTACTTTTTATACATACAACAAACCCAAAAAATGGGTGTGTGTGCGCACACGACCACACGCACGTTTACTTAAAATCACGGATAGTACTGATTCCTTAAAATTAAGCATAAAAAATTTAATGAAATATAATATCTTAATTCTACATTTCTTAACAGGATCCTAGGCATGTAATTTTTTTAGGGGAATGTAAACCTAGAATCAGTTGTTTTTCCATTAGTAAACTTCAAACTGGCAAAGTTTTAATGCAAAAGCGTAATTTTTTAAAAATTTTATTTTATTTTTTATACAGCAGGTTCTTATTAGTCATCAATTTTATACACATCAGTGTATACATGTCAATTCCAATCGCCCAATTCAGCACACCACCACCCACACCCCCCGCCACTTTCCCCCCTTGGTGTCCATACATTTGTTCTCTACATCTGTGTCTCAACTTCTGCCCTGCAAACTGGTTCATCTGTACCATTTTTCTAGGTTCCACATATATGCGTTAATATATGATATTTGTTTTTCTCTTTCTGACTTACTTCAATCTTTATGACAGTCTCTAGATCCATCCACGTCTCTACAAATAACTCAATTTCATTCCTTTTTATGGCTGAGTAATATTCCATTGTATATATGTACCTCATTTTCTTTATCCATTAGTCTGTCGATGGGCATTTAGGTTGCTTCCATGACCTGGCTATTGGAAATAGTGCGGCAATGAACACTGGGGTTCATGTGTCTTTTTGAATTATGGTTTTCTCTGGGTATATGCTCAGTAGTGGGATTGCTGGATCATATAGTAATAAGATTTTTAGCTTTTTAAGGAAGCTCCATATTGCTCTCCATAGTGGCTGTATCAGTTTATATTCCCACCAACAGTGCAAGAGGGTTCCCTTTTCTCCACACCCTCTCCAGCATTTGTTATTTGTAGATTTTCTGATGATGCCCATTCTAACTGGTGTGAAGTGATACCACATTGTGGTTTTGATTTGCATTTCTCTAATGATTAGTGATGTTGAGCATCCTTTCATGTGTTTGTTGGCAATCTGTATCTCTTCTTTGGAAAAATGTCTATTTAGGTCTTCTGCCCATTTTTGGATTGGGTTGTTTGTTTCTTTAATATTGAGCTGCATGAGCTGTTTATATATTTTGGAGATTAATCCTTTGTCCATTGATTCATTTCCAAATATTTTCTTCCATTCTGAGGGTTGCCTTTTTGTCTTGTTTATGGTTCCCTTTGCTGTGCAAAAGCTTTGAAGTTTCATTAGGTCCCATTTGTTTATTTTTGTTTTTATTTCCATTACTCTAGGAGTTGGATCAAAAAATATCTTGCTGTGATTTATGTCAAAGAGTGTTCTTCCTATGTTTTCCTCTAAGACTTTTATAGTGTCTGGTCTTACATTTAGGTCTCTAATCCATTTTAAGTTTATTTTTGTGAATGGTGTTAGGGAGCGTTCTAATTTCATTCTTTGACATGTAGCTGTCCAGTTTTCCCAGCACCACTTATTGAAGAGAGTGTCTTTTTCCCTTTGTATATTCTTGCCTCCATTGTCATAGATTAGTTGACCATAGGTGCATGGGTTTATCTCTGGGCTTTCTATCTTGTTCCATTGATCTATGTTTCTGTTTTTGTGCCAGTACCATATTGTCTTGATACTGTAGCTTTGTAGTATACTCTGAAGTCAGGGAGTCTGATTCCTCCAGCTCCACTTTTTTCCCTCAAGACTGCTTTGGCTATTCAGGGTCTTTTGTGTCTCCATACTAATTTTAAGATTTTTTGTTCTAGTTCTGTAAAAAATGCCATTGGTAATTTGATAGGGATTGCATTGAATCTGTAGATTGCTTTGGGTAGCATAGTCATTTTCACAACATTTATTGTTCCACTCCAAGAACATGGTATATCTCTCCATCTGTTGGTATCATCTTTAATTTCTTTCATCAGTGTCTTATAGTTTTCTACATACAGGTCTTTTGTCTCCTTAGGTAGGTTTATTCCTAGGTATTTTATTCTTTTACTTGCAATGGTAAATGGGAGTGTTTCCTTAATTTCTCTTTCAGATTTTTCATCATTATTGTATAGGAATGTAAGAGATTTCTGTGCATTAATTTTGTATCCTGCAACTTTACCAGACTCGTTGGTTAGCTCTAGTAGTTTTCTGGTGGCATCTTTAGGATTCTCTATGTGTAGTATCATGTTACCTGCAAACAGTGACAGTTTTACTTCTTCTTTTCCAATTTGTATTCCTTTTATTTCTTTTTCTTCTCTGATTGCTGTGGCTAGGACTTCCAAAACTATGTTGAATAATAAGTGGTAAGACTGGACATCCTTGTCTTGTTCCTGATCTTAGAGGAAATGCTTTCAGTTTTTCACCATTGAGAATGATGTTGGCTCTGGGTTTGTCATATATGGCCTTTATTATGTTGAGGTAGGTTCCCTCTATGCCCACTTTCTGGAGAGTTTTTATCATAAATGGATGTTGAATTTTGTCAAAAGCTTTTTCTGGATCTACTGAGATGATCATATGGTTTTTCTTCTTCAGTTTGTTAATATGGTGTATCACATGGATTGATTTGCATATACTGAAGAATCCTTCCATCCCTGGGATAAATCCCACTTGATCATGGTGTATGATCCTTTTAATGCGTTGTTGGAATCTGTTTGCTAGTATTTTGTTGAGGATTTTTGCTTCTATATTCATCAGTGATATTGGTGTGTAATTTTCTTTTTTTGTAGTATCTTTGCCTGGTTTTGATATCAGGGTGGTGGTGGCCTCACAGAATGAGTTTGGGTGTGTTCCTACCTCCACAATTTTGTGGAAGAGTTTGAGAAGGATGGGTGTTAGTGCTTCTCTAAATGTTTGATAGAATTCACCTCTGAAGCCATCTGGTCCTGGACTTTTATTTGTTGGAAGATTTTAAATCACAGCTTCACTTTCATTACTTGTGACTGGTCTGCTCATATATTCTATTTCAAAAGCATAATATTTTTGAAAGACAAAAAGATATAGATTGGCTTATTTGAAAATTAACCAGTAAGTGAGTCATTCTTATTTTATCTGCTGGTGATAGTCTCTAGAGCAACTCTGATCCCAGTTTAATAATCTTACATAAAGCAACTGTTTAAAAGTAAATGATTTAAACCACTAAAATTTCATTTACAGTGCATGGATATCTTTATTTCTATTTATCTACCATCTATCTATTTTTGTTAAATATTTTACAAAAATTATAATTACTCTGCCATTAAGAAATATTTACATCTATCATTTTGGATTTATCATTAAAATGTACTCTTCAATGCAAGGGTAAAATTAGGAAGGGAATAGCCAGCAAAAGTTATTCAGATGTCAAATTGTAAATAAGAATTACAAATTTCTTAAAAATGTCAAAGTATATTTGAATAATATAATGATTTAGCACTAATGAGTTACAGCATTTATTATGTTAATAATAAGCTTATTGACATCATACTTTGTATATTCTATAACTTAATGAATAATTATTAATTATTTGTTTACTACCTTTTATTGAAAGCTCTTTTTTCTTAAAAAAGTAAGTTCTTATATGTAGGAGCGGGAGGAGACCTTCAAGATGGCGGAAGAGTAAGACGTGTAGATCACCTTCCTCCCCACAAATACATCAGAAATACATCTACATGTGAAACAACTCCTACAGAACACCTATTCAATGCTGGTAGAAGACCTCAGACTTCCCAAAATGCAAGAAACTCCCCAAGTACCTGGGTAGGGCAAAAGCAAAAAGAAAAAGCAGACACAAAAGAATAGGGACGGGACCTGCACCTCTGGGATGGACTTGTGGAGGAGGAAAACATTCCACACACTAGGAAGCCCCTTCGCGGGCGGAGACTGCGGGTGGCGGAGGGGGGTAGCTTTGGAGCCATGGAGGAGACCACAGCCACCGGGGTGTGGAGGGCAAAGCAGAGAGATTCCCACACAAAAGATTGGTGCCAACCAGCACTCACCAGCCTGCGAGGCTTGTCTGCTCACCCGCCGGGGCAGGCAGAGCCTGGGAGCTGAGGCTCCAGCTTTGGAGGTTGGATCCCAAGGAGAGGACTGGGGTTGTTGGCGTGAACACAGCATGAAGAGGGCTAGTGCGCCATGGCTAGCCAGGAGGGACTGCAGGAAAAAATCTGGAGCTGCCGAAGAGTCAAGAGACAATTGTTTAGGGTTGTGCTAGGAGAGAGGATTCAGAGCACTGCCTAAACGAGCTCCAGAGATGGGCTCAAGCTGCAGCTATCAGTGTGGACACCAGAGATGGGCATGAAACACTAAGGCTGCTGCTGCAGCCACCAAGAAGCCTGTGTGCAAGCACAGGTCACTCTCCACACCTCACCTCCTGGGAGCCTCTGCAGCCCACCACTGCCAGGGTCCCGTGATCCAGGGACAACTTCCCCGGGAGAACAAAAGGCACGCCTCAGGCTGGTGCATCATGCTGGCCTCTACTGCTGGAGGCTCACCCCGCACTCTCTACCCCTCCCTCCCCCTGGCCTGAGTGAGCCAGAGCCCCCTAATCAGCTGCTCCTTTAACATTGTCTTGTCAGCATGGGGAACAGATGACCTCAGGTGACCTACACGTGGAGGTGGGTCCAATTCCAAAGCTGAACCCCAGGAACTGTGTGAACAAAGAAGAGAAAGGGAAATCTCTCCCAGCAGCCTCAGGAGCAGCAGATTAAATCTCCACAATCAACTTGATGTACCTGCATGTGTGGAACACCTGAATAGACAATGAATTATCCCAAAGTTGAGGCAGTGGACATTGGGAGCAACTATAGACTTGGGGTTTGCTTTCTGCATCTAATTTATTTCTGGTTTTCTGTTTCTCTTAGTTTAGTATCTAGAGTTTATTATCATTGGTAGATTTGTTTATTGATTTCGTTGCTTTCTTCCTTTTTTTAAATATATAGATATATATGTATTTTTTTTACTTTTTCTTTTTTTGTGAGTGTGTATGTGTATGCTTCTTTGTGTGATTTTGTCTCTATAGGTTTGCTTTTCCATTTGTCCTAGGGTTCTGTCTGTCCTTTTATTTATTTAATTTTTTAGAATAGTTTTTAGCACTTGTTATCATTGGTGGATTTGTTTTTTGGTTTGGTTGCTCTCCTCTTTCTTTCTTTTCTTTTTTTATTACTTTATAAATTTTTAATAATTAAAAATTTTTTCAAATAACTTCACTTTATTTTATTTATTTTTTCTTTCTTTCTTTCTTTTTCTCCCTTTCCTTCTGAGCCGTGTGGCTGACAGGGTCTTTGTGCTCAGGCTGGGTGTCAGGCCTGAGCCTCTTAGGTGGGAGAGCCGAGTTCAGGACACTGGTCCACCAGGGGGCTCACGTTCCACATAATATCAAATGGCAAAAGCCCTCCCAGATATCTCCATGTCAATGCAAAGACCCAGCTCCCCTCAACGAACAGAAAGCTACAGTGCTGGAAACCCTACGCCAAACAACTAGCAAGACAGACACACAACCCCAGCCAGCAGCAGAGAAGTTGCCTAAAATCATAATAAGTCCTGCCCACCAGAAAGACAAGATTCAGCCTCATCCACCAGAACACAGGCACCAGTTCCCTCCACCAAGAAGCCTACACAACCCACTGAACCAACATTATCCTCTGGGGGCAGAGAAGACAGAGAAACACAGAGCAGTTGAAGGAGCAAGGTAAAAACCCACCAGACTAAACTAGTGAAGAGGAAATAGGCAGTCTACCTGAAAAAGCATCCAGAGAAATGATAGTAGAGATGATCCAAAATCTTGTAAATAGAATAGAGAAAATAGAAGAAACCTTTAGCAAGGACCTAGAAGAACTAAAGGGCAAACAAACAATGATGAACAACACAACAAATGAAACTAAAAATTCTCTAGAAGGAATCAATAGCAGAATAACTGAGGCAGAAGAACGGATAAGTGACCTGGAAGATAAAGTAGTGGAAGTAACAACCACAGAGCAGAATAAAGAAAAAAGAATGAAAAGAATTGAGGTCTGGCTCCAAGACACCTGGGACAATGTTAAATGCACCAACATTCAAATTATAGGGGTTCCAGAATAAGAAGAGAAAAAGAAAGGGACTGAGAAAATATTTGCAGAGACTATAGTTGAAAACAGCCGTAATATGGGAAAGGAAATACTCAATCAAGTCCAGGAAGCACAGAGAGTCCCATACAGGATAAACCCAACGAGAAACACTCCAAGACACATATTAATCAAACTATCAAAAATTAAATACAAAGAAAAACTATTAAAAGCAGCAAGGGAAAATGAACAAATAACATACAAAGGAATCCCCATAAGGTTAACAGCTGACCTTTCAGCAGAAACTCTGCAAGCCAGAAGGGAGTGGCAGCACATATTTAAAGTGATGAAAGGGAAAAACCTACAACCAAGATTACTCTACCCAGCAAGGATCTCATTCAGATTCAAGAAAGAAATTAAGACCTTTACAGACAAGCAAAAGCTAAGAGAATTCAGCACCACCAAACCACCTTTACAACAAATGCTAAAGGAATTTACCTAGGCAGGAAACACAGGAGAAGGGAAAGACCTGCAAAAACAAACCCAAAACAATTAAGAAAATGGTAATAGGAACATATATATCAATAATTACCTTAAATGTAAGTGGATTAAATGCTCCAACCAAAAGACATAGACTGGCTGAATGGATACAAAAACAAGACCCGTATATATGTTGTTTACAAGATACCCATTTCAGACCTAGGGATGCATACAGACTGAAAGTAAGGGAACAGAAAAAGATATTCCATGCAAATGGAAATCAAAAGAAAGCCAGAGTATCAATTCTCATATCAGACAAAATGGACTTTAAAATAAAGACTATTACAAGAGGCAAAGAAGGACACTATATAATGATCAAAGGATTAATCCAAGAAGAAGACATAAAAATTGTAAATTTTTATGCACCCAACGTAGCAGCACCTCAATACATGAGGCAAATGCTAACAGCCATAAAAGGGGAAATCAACAGTAACACAATAATAGTACAGGACTTTAACACCCCGCTTTCACCAATGGACAGATCATCCAAAATGAAAATAATTAAGGAAACACAAACTTTAAATTAAACACATTAAACAAGATGGACTTAATTGATATTTGTAGGACATTCCATCCAACGAAAACAGAATACACTTCCTTCTCAAGTGCTCATGGAATATTCTCCAGGATAGATCATATCTTGGGTCACATATCAAGCCTTGGTAAAATTACAAAAATTGAAATCTTATCAAATATCTTTTCCAATCACAACACTGAGACTAGATATGAATTACAGGAAAAAAATCTGTAAAAAATACAAACCCATGGAGGCTAAACAATACACTACTAAATAACCAAGAGATCACTGAAGAAATCAAAGAGGAAATCAAAAAATACCTTAAAACAAGTGTCAATGAAACTGCAATGACCCCAAACCTATCAGATGCAGCAAAAGCAGTTCTAAGAGGGAAGTTTGTAGCAATATAATCCTACCTAAAGAAACAATAAACATCTCAAATAAACAACATAATCTACACCTAAAGCAATTAGAGAAAGAAGAAGAAAAAAATCACACAGTTAGCATAAGGAAAGAAATCATAAGGATCAGATCAGAAATAAATGAAAAAGAAATGAAGGAAACAATAGCAAACATCAATAAAACTAAAAGCTGGTTCTCTGAGAAGATAAACAAAATTGATAAACCATTAGCCAGACTCATCAAAAAAACAGGGAGAAGACTCAAATCAATAGAATTAGAAATGAAAAAGGAGAAGTAACAACTGACACTGCAGAAATACAAAGAATCATGAGAGATTACTACAAGCAACTATATGCCAATAAAATGGACAACTTGGAAGAAACGGACAAATCCTTAGAAAAGCACAACCTTCTGAGACTGAACCAGGAAGAAATAGAAAATATAAACAGACCAATCACAAGCACTGAAATTGAAACTGTGATTAAAAATCTTCCAACAAACAAAAGCCCAGGACCAGTTGGCTTAACAGGTGAATTCTATCAAACATTTAGAGAAGAGCTAACACCTATCCTTCTGAAATTCTTCCACAATATAGCAGAGGAAGGAACACTCCCGAAGTCATTCTATGAGGCCACCATCACCCTGATACCAAAACAAGACAAAGATGTCACAAAGAAAGAAAAATATAGTCCAATATCACTGACGAACATAGATGCAAAAATCCTCAAGAAAATATTAGCAAACAGAAGCTGACAGCACATTAAAAGTGTCATACACCATGATCTAGTAGGGTTTATCCCAGGAACGCAAGGTCTCTTCAATATATGCAAATCAATCAATGTGATACACAATATTAACAAATTGAAGGAGAAAAATCATATGATCATCTCAATAGATGCAGAAAATGCTTTTGACAAAATTCAACACCGATTCATGATAAAAATCCTCCAGAAAGTAGGCATAGAGGGAACTTACTTCAACATAATAAAGGCCATATATGTCAAACCCACAACCAGCATCATTCTCAATGGTGAAAACCTGAAACCATTTCCTCTAAGATTAGGAACAAGACAAGGTTGTCCACTCTCACCACTATTATTCAACATCGTTTTGGAAGTTTTAGCCACAGCAATCAGAGATGAAACATAAATAAAATGAATCCAAATTGTAAAAGAAGAAGTAAAGCTGTCACTGTTTGTCAATTACATGATACTATACATAGAGAATCCTAAAGATGCTACCAGAAAACTACTAGAGCTAATCAATGAATTTGGTAAAGTAGCAGGATACAGAATTAGTGCACAGAAATCTCTTTCATTCCTATATACTAATGATGAAAAATCTGAAAGAGAAATAAGGAAACACTCCCATTTACCATTGCAACAAAAAGAATAAAATACCTAGGAATAAACCTACCTAAGGAGACAAAAGGCCTGTATGCAGAAAACTATAAGACACTGATGAAAGAAATTAAAGATGATACAAACAGTTGGAGAGATATACCATATTCTTGGATTGGAAGAATCAACATTGTGAAAATGACTATACTACCCAATGCAATCTACAGATTCTGTGCAATCTCTATCAAACTACCAATGGCAGTTTTTACAGAACTAGAACAAAAAGTTTCACAATTTGTATGGAAACACAAAAGACCCCAAATAACAAAATCAATCTTGAGAAAGAAAAACACAGCTGGAGGAATCAGGATCCCAAACTTCAGACTATACTAGAAAGCTACAGTAATCAAGACAGTATGGTACTTGCACAAAAACAGAAATATAGATCAATGAAACAGGGTAGAAAGCCCAGAGATAAACCCATGCACATATGGTCACCTTATCTTTGATAAAGGAGGCAAGAATACACAATGGAGAAAAGACAGCCTCTTCAATAAATGGTGCTGGGAGAACTGGACAGCTACATGTAAAAGAATGAAATTAGAACACTCCCTAACACCATGCACAAAAATAAACTCAAAATGGATTAAAGACCTAAATGTAAGGCCAGACACTGTAGAAGTCTTAGAAGAAAACATAGTCAGAACACTCTATGACATAAATCACAGCAAGATCCTTTTGGACCCACCTTCCAGAGAAATGGAAATAAAAACAAAAGTAAACAAATGGAGCCTAATGAAACTTGAAAGCTTTTGCACACCAAAGGAAAATTTAAACAAGACGAAAACCCTCAGAATGGGAGAAAATATTTGCAAATGAAGTTACTGACAAGGATTAATCTCCAAAATTTACAAGCAGCTCATGCAGCTCAATATCAATAAAACAAACAACCCAATCCAAAAACGGGCAGAAGACCTAAATAGACATTTCTCCAAAGAAGAGATACAGATTGCCAACAAACACATGAAAGGATGCTCAACACCACTAATCATTAGAGAAATGCAAATCAAACCTACAATGAGGGCTTCCCTGGTGGCGCAGTGGTTGAGAGTCTGTCTGCCGATGCAGGGGACACGGGTTCATGCCCCGGTCCGGGAAGATCCCACATGCCATGGAGCGGCTAGGCCCATGAGCCATGGCCGCTGAGCCTGTGCGTCCGGAGCCTGTGGTCCGCAACGGAGAGGCCACAACAGTGAGAGGCCCACATACCGCAAAAACAAACAAACAAACAAGAAAAAACTACAATGAGGTATCACCTCACACCAGTCAGAATGGCCATCATCAAAAAATCTACAAAAAATAAATGCCGGAGAGGGTGTGGACAAAAGAGAACCCTCTTGCACTGTTGGTGGGAATGTGATGCAGCCACTATGGAGAACAGTATGGAGGGTCCTTAAAAAACTTAAAATAGAACTACCCTATAACCCAGCAAACCCACTTCTGGGCATATACCCTGAGAAAACCATAATTCAAAAAGGGTCACGTACCACAATGTTCATTGCAGCTCTATTTACAATAGCCAGGATATGGAGGCCACCTAAGTGTCCATCGACAGATGAATGGATAAAGAAGATGTGCCACATATATATATAATGGAATATTACTCAGCCATGAAAAGAAACGAAATTGAGTTATTTGTAGTGAGGTGGATGGACCTAGAGTCTGTCATACAGAGTGAAGTAAGTCAGAAAGAAAAACACCATATGCTAACACATATATATGGAATCAAAAAAAAGGTCTTGAAGAACCCATGGGCAGGACAGGAATAATGACGCAGATGTAGGGAGTGGACTTGAGGACACAGGGAGGGGGAAGGTAGGCTGGGACGAAGTGAGAGAGTGGCATGGACATATATACACTACCAAATGTAAAATAGATAGTTGGTAGAAAGCAGCTGCATAGCACAGGGAGATCAGCTCAGTGCTTTGTGACCACCTAGAGGGGTGGGATATGGAGGGTGGGAGGGAGACACAAGAGGGAGGAGGTATGGGGATATATGTATACATACAGCTGATTCAGTTCGTTATACAACAGAAACTAACACACCATTGTAAAGCAATTATACTCCATAAATATGCTAAAAAATAAAATAAAATAAATGTAGGAGCTATATGCTGATACTAGCCCATTTTTTGGCATATAAATATATATGTCAGATGTATAATACCTATGACTACAGAATAGGCATTCAAATTAAACTAATTTGCAAATAATATTTTTCTTTTTACCTATATGTATATATGTATTTAGACAGTGAACCAGAGATAATTATTAGAAAGTATTTTAACATATACATATGTACAGGGTCTGTCAAATATTCTGAGAATGCACCATTTTCCAAATAAGTTATTCTGTATATAATAATGAAGTCATATTTTTATTTCTAATAATAACTTTATATTTCCAGCACTCTACTCAAGAAAACCTGGAGAGTTGTCATATTTTCTTCCTATGCTATTAATTCTCAGTCTTTATGAAAATGAATAACTTTACCTGTCAAACTGACCTGAATGCGTAGTCTAAGCATGTTTGCTCTTTTTCTCATTAAATTTGCTGTCTGTCTAGCTTATAATGACCCCAGGTTCGGAGATGTAATTAAGTGATTTGGTTGAATAAAAGACCTTCCTTTTTAGCTTCTGCTAACCAGCTCTAGCTGAGCAGCTCTCATGGGTTTATAAAATGTTAAGAAATGATCTCACATTTGCAATGGAAATAAATTAAATCTTGTAGCTGAAAGGCATGTTCCATGATGGCTCCCTTTACATTCATCAATAGAAAGTGTTAAATTAATATATTTATTTACTTATTTATTCATAAATCCCATGTCTTCTCAACTATGCATGCACAGGGACTGTACATCTATCCTCTTTATCACCAAGTATCTACATGTATTGATGATCAGTGCTTGATTAATGATTATCAATCGTGGGCTTTGTCATAAAAAGCTGTGATGCCTTAGACTGAGGACACTTGTAAAATATTAGCAGGAGAAAGGCATTAAAGCAGGACCTTCAAAGTAGGATGAATTTTTCTCTCTCTTCTCATTAAAATTCCCTGTAATTTCTCTGTCCATCACCTCATGGTTTGGAAGTTGATCTAATTCTTGGTATAACAATACTTATTCTCATCTCAGAAAGTGCTGATTAGGTAAGAAAAAATAATTTTCAAATTTTATTAATTTTGACTCACACGAGCACACACACGTGCATAAACACACATATCACAAAGTTACATGCGCCATAATTCACAAATATAGCACCGTTGGTCTCATTTTTCTTCCATTAGCCACGAAAGCATTTATTTCGTTTTAAAAACTATTAGAATTTAGTAACACTGCATTTCTTTCTTTCTTTCAGGTTTGGGTAAAATATTAGTGAACGTGCTTTTAGAACTTGAGGGGTTTTTTTGTTTTGTTTTGTTTTGTTTTTGCAGTACGCGGGCCTCTCACTGTTGTGGCCTCTCCCGTTGCGGAGCACAGGCTCCGGACGCGCAGGCTCAGCGGCCATGGCTCATGGGCCCAGCCGCTCCGCGGCATGTGGGATCTTCCCGGACCGGGGCACGAACCGGTGTCCCCTGCATCGGCAGGCGGACTCTCAACCACTATACCACCTGGGAAGCCCAGAACTTGAGTTTTTTAACTCAATGAGCGATGAGCACTCTCATCTATTGGTGGAAGGGAAAGAGTTCACTCGCCTATCACTGCTTCTGCCATGTTGTGTTGCCAGCATATTGCCCTCTTAGGATCAAAGTTCCACGGGAACTTACTACAGTCAAATGCTGAAGATTTCCCATCCATAGCTGGGCACCTTGGGCTGGAGGTTCTGCACCTCAGCATAGTTACAGTCACATGGTTTTATCCCATCTCCTAAATAGCAGCAGTGATCTGTAGATGGTCCCCGACATATGATTCAATTTAGGATTTTTGAACTTTACGTTGGGGCAAAAGGATACACATTTAGTGGAAACTATACTTCTAATTTTGAGTTTTGATCTTTCCCTAGGCTGACGATATGCTGTCTGAGCTTCTCCCGTGATGCTGGGCAGGGCATCCAGCTGCAGCCCACGTCAGCCATGAGGCTGGTCATCAGGATAAACTACTGATACACTTACAGCCATCCTGTACCCAAATAACAGCCGTTCTGTGTTTCATTTTCAGTAAAGTACTCAATAAATCACACGACATCGTCAACACTTTATTATAAAAATGACTTTGTGATGACTTCACCCAACTACAGCCTGATGCAACCTAATGTAAGTGTTCTGAGAGCGTTTAAGGTGAGCTCGGCTAAGCTGTTTGGTAGGTTAGGTGTAATAAATGCATTTTTGACTTACAGTATTTTCAACCTACTATGGGTTCATCGGGATGTAACCCCATCATGTCGAGGAAGATCTATTTCTTAATTGTATGGAAACCCCATCCCTATTTTCTAGTAACTATTCTTAGTAGATACTTTTCCCCTTTGAAGTTCCTAACTATTTTTTATGCAATGGTTTTGCCAGTGTAGTTAGGGACAAATATACATTACACGGAGCCCACGCAGCAAAAATATTTTGCTGATTCTCTGTGATTTTTGTCCTTTCGATAGTTTGATTTATTTTCAGTACTTTTATTGGTTCTGTCTAGAACATTTTTTCCCAATGACATACAAATATTATGAAGCTGTGAAATTTTATTTGAGGGAAATTTTTGTTTCTAAAAGTACATCAGGACTTCAATCATTCAAATTTCCTACTATCGGTAAGACACGTAATTCACGTCTTTGTCAGGAAGTCAGGCAAGACGCTGGTTGTGAAGGGATGTTTTGGAGATTCTGTCCTTCACCATAAAAAATAAAATGACTACTCTTAATTGGATAAAGTTTGATTTGATTTCCTGTTTCCTGATATCAATTTAAAAATATTCAGCATGCTTATATGTTCCATTATTCGCAACCCAACTCCAACATGACTTTAGATCTTATCCTTTTGATTTCAGACTCTTAATGGTAACGTGCGTGTCTTATTTAAAGCCACATAGAAATGATCACAGTTGGTGTTTCTCTTTGAAATGAATAGGAAATTCCCACTTAGATCTGATCTATTGGGATTGATGGAAAATGAGACCTATGCCCTAAGTATCTGCATTAATTGCTTCCATGATGTTTTCAAAAAGTCACTTGACGTTTTAGGCCCATATTGTTTTAAAAAAAAGCCAAACCAATATCTTTAGATGGAATTTGCAGAGGATAAACGATTTCACTTTTATTGTACTTTTTCTGCATGGATCTTACATATTAGCTAATTTATATCAAAGCTATCTTTTGATATTAAGCAGCAGATTGAGTAGCATTTTTTATGGGGATTGAAATCAGTGGAAAATAGAGAGACCCCTTGGTTCATAGAGTAGAACTCTTTATTTTGTTTGTTCTGTTTGTTTTCATTATTCAAACTTGAAGGAAAAGGCATGAGAGTAAATAATAAATATAGTGGGACAGAAATTCCTCTTCAGTCCTTTACAGGCAGCAGAAGCAGAGCCAATGCTGGGGCTAGGGTGACATTTAAACACCACCACATCGCTCCAGGCCGATGTGCCGCCCTGGCTACCACAGCTAATGGTACAGCGTGAACTATTCCCTCCTGTGGCTGTGAAACGAGAAGACTGATCTCCAGGATTTCAGAGGACACGTACATCTGTGTCCTGGCATGTGTGCTCACTTGTTTAGCACTTCCTGCTTGTATGTGTTCTATCCACATTTTCCCGTGACCTCAGCCCATTTGTTTTCTGGTCAATATACTGATTCAGATTCACTTTTCCAGGATATTGACACTATTATGGCACTATCAAGAGGGAATTTTTCTTTCCCTCTATAAATATCCACACTGTATCTTCTTTTTCTACTGCTGGGTAACAAACAGGGCCTTAAAACAACACAAATATATTATCTTACAGGTTCCATGGGTCAGGGGCCCTTAAGTCTTAAATGAAGGTATTGACCAAAGGTGTACTTTTCTGGAGGCTCAAGTTAGAGAAGAATCTGCAACCAAGCTCCCTCAGGTTGTCAGCAGAATTCACTTCCTTGCGGTTGTTGGACTGATGTCCCGTGTTCTCGCTGGCTGCCAGCTGGCGACACTATCAGTTTCTAGAGGCTGCATTCAGGTCCCCCTCGGGAGGTCCCCTCACAACATGGCACCTTAGCTCTTCAAGGCCCTCAGAAAAACGCCGCCCCTTAGTCTGCTGAGACAGAGTCGTGTACAGTGTAACATTATTATGGGAGTGAACGTTGCGTCATATGCACAGGTTTTACCCACACTCAGGGAGATGGGATTTTATAGCCATGTATACCAAGGAATCTTGAAAGTCATCTCAGAATTCTGCCCACCAAAGACTCCTCCAGGCATAGAATAAATGCCTTGCTAGTTATGATTCTCTGTCTCTGGTTGTTCAATTCATTCACTCAGTACCTACTTTGAGCCAAGTTCTCTACAAAGAACATATATACATCGGTGAAATAAACAGACAAATATCCTAGCTCTAAAAGTTTGAGGCTTTAACAAGAAATGCTTATAATAGTGAAATTCAATGGACAATTTAGGCCATACTCTATGCATATTTATTGGCAAATTGGAGAAACTGAGCATTGGCATTTGAATTAAAATTCTGTGTAGATGAAAATATTTTCAGTCTGGTACCAAGCACTTCAGGTTTCAGAGGGAAGTCTGTTCTTGATGTTGGAAATGCAGATTTCCCAAACAAAATGTTGGTGCAAAATGATTTAGCTAGTGATCAATTAATGCCACATTTAATTTTTAATAAGATGAAGAACATTAGCCGATCACATTTTGTTGACTTTTAATACTAATTTTAACTTATTTACAAAATTTTACCTCATCACCTATTATCCTCTGGTAAACTAAAAATGAGTACTTTTGAAGACATATTTGTAATAATCAGGCTCCAAGTGTGTTACTGAAAGTAGTATTTTAAAATCTTTTCTCTTTGAAATGTTCTAATCGTATTATTCTATTCCCATTAGGAAATGTTTACTGACGTGACTATTCCCCACTGTGGTTACATTACATTCAAGCAGCGTGAAAATTGATATGAGGAATTTATCCCAATGTGTTCTGTTCCAGAAGTAATGTATTTAGATTTTTGCAGAAATTGTTCATTTTCTGATTGTTTCCTTGAGAAACAGATCTATGTTGGGTACCTCCTTGGGCAATCTTCATGCAGTGGCTTATGTGAAAGCAAGATTCTTTAAAATTGCAACTCGCATGCTTGTTAAACGCAGGGTTATTTGATTTTCAATATTCAGAGACATTTTTTAAATGAGCCTGAAAAACAGATGGAATTTTTCTCAACACTACAAAACCCATTAAGAGTGAGGTACAGATCTTTGATTTTACAGTGATCATTTTTGACAAAATTGGCAAGTAGGCTAAACATTGGCTGATAAAAGCACAGGTTTATATATTTCATATAGTCTTCCCAGTAAGTTTCTGAGCCCATTTATAATCTTTATTAGTTTGCAAACTAAGGCCAATAGAGTTTAGAATGAGAGTTATGTGATGGTGACGCTGGTAGATGATTCTGGTTAATTCATTGCTAAACAGGATCCTGCCATATAGAATATGTGGGAAGCTTTGCGGTGCATTAAAAAGAAAAGATCAAGGTTATTGTTATTGTTTTGTGTGACATATATGTGAAATTTTAAAGCTTCTTTTTCAAGATTACATAAAATGAAATTATATTTTAAAAGCTTGCTTTTAACAGATGTTAACAGTCTGTGCCGTATGTGATTAGTGAGAATCAAATCAAAGAGCAGATTATGAAAAGAATATAAGCATTGTGTGATTTGTATCACAGATAATAACTTTCTGTTTGCTTTATTAGAAAATACAGATAGAAGTGACATCAACAAGGTGGAAAAATAGTGGGCTGGCCAAAAAGTTCGTTCGGGTTTTTCCACAACATCTTACGGAAAATGTCACATGAACTGTTTGGCCAACCCAATAGTTTTCTATCATCTTCTCCCACAAAGAATATTGATTTAGACAATCAGCCACAGACTAGAGAGCTTTTTTGTGGAAGTCTGGGAGTCCTGTGGAGAAGTGCTAGCACGCAGCTAGAGCAGAAACGGTCCAAGATTGGGTACTGAAGAGGGTGAGAACAGCGGCACTTTCCCTGCATCACGCCTCCCTCAAGGCAGCACGGGGCCCTTGTAGGTCATCAAAGGAAAGAAGATCCTACTAAACACTCCGCAGCCCCATCAGGAAGCCTGTCAATGAACTGCTGGCACACGCTGCCTGTGCGTCCCCCAACTGGCCCATGGGCACCCCCGATGCTCTGTGCACCTCACTCCCATGAGGTGACCATGGCCCTGCGTACCCTGGTGACAGTGGCAAGAGTGAGACTTTGCAGACGGCTAAAGAGCATGTGCAGAAAACTGGCCCAATTCTCTGCAAGACTGGGAAAAAGTACATGAACTTGAGCATTCAGCACCGCCTTAGGGCTAGGACGTGCGAGTTTGCCAATACCTGACCTAGCTTTGCAGGATCGAGGGAAGGCACACAATTGTAAGAATTTCCACCCAAGCGGGAACAAGAAGTGTGGAGCAGGTGTACCCATCGGTGGGATGAGAAAGCCTCCAACTCCCTAGAAGGGGTGATAGAAGGTATTTCTATCCCAGAGTCAGTCAAGAATGGTGGAGGTGACGGCTTCTTCAAATGCAAAGATAGCAACGCGAGAGTTCAAGGAATATGAAACATCAAGGAAACGTGCCATCGCCAAAGGAACATAATAATCTTCCAGGAACCAACTCTTTAAAAATGGAGATCTGCAATTGTCTTGATGAAGAATTCAAAATACAGTCGACCCTTGAACAACGCAGGGGTGAGGGGGCACAGACCCTCCGTGCAGGAGAAAATCCGTGTATAACTTTACAGTCAGCAGTTCTGTGTCCACAGAGCTGTCCAACCGTGGATCACGTAGAACTGAAATATGTATTTACGTATGTGAGAGGACCTGCTCAGCTCAAACCTGCGTTGTTCAAGGGCCAAATGTAGTTGCTTTAGGGAAACTCAGGGAGCTACAAAAAGAAACCCAGAAAGACAATTCAATGAAATAGGGATAACAACACATGAACAAAACAAGAAGTTTAACAGAGACATAGAAATCAAGAAAATGTAGAAATTCTAAGGCTGAAGAATACCATGAATGAAATGAAAATGCACTAGAGAACATTAACATAGAAAAAATAGCCTGTGAGGTAGGAGACAGGTCATTTGAAGTTACCAAGTCAGAGGACAGCAAAGAAAAAAGAAAAATACTGAGGAAAGCCTCTGTGGACCATGGGATACCCTTTAAAGAGACAATCTGGGTATTATTGGAGTCCCAGGAGGAGAAGAGAGGGAGAAGGGGCAAAAACTATTTAAAGAAATAATGACTGAGAACTTCCTAAATCTTGGGAGAGATCTGGACACCCAAGTTCATGAAGCTCAACTGGTCTCCAAACAAGTTCAACTTTAAAAGATCTTTTGCCAAACACATTATAATAAAACCGTCTAAAATGAGAGACAAAGAGAAAATTCTTAAAACAGCAAGAAAAAAAGATTGGTCACATACAATGGAACCCCCATAAGGCCGTAAATGGATTTCTCAGCAGAAACCTTGCGGCTGGGAGAGAGTGGGTTCAGGTACATAAGGGTCCGGTGGGCAGGTCTGTCTGATGGCTGTGAGTCAGCATCTTTCCACAGGCAAGCTTTTACAGTGGGTTTACAGACAAAATTGGCAGGGTGCTGGAAATGAATGTGAAGCGTTCACTTCATCGTATGGGTTTGCCATCCACAAAGTTAATGTGACCACTGCCAGTGCCGAGTGTCTGTCTGCCAGCAAAGACACTAGGCTGAGAGCCTGACAGGCTCCACTCCCTGAACCTGGCTACTGGTTGGCCGGTTGATTACGTTAGACCTTTTCCGTCATGGGGACACTGCGGTTCTTCCTCACTGGAGTGGACACGTATTCTGGATATGGGTTTACCTAGCCTGTCCATTGTTTTTCATTAGATAATTAATTAGTAGATTGTCTTTTAAAGGAAGACTGCATTGAATATAACTTTCCTACTGGCAAGGTCACGTACTTTGTAATCCACTGTACTTCTGTCCATCCCAGTTCTTGGTCCATTAGTAGAAGATCAATACGTATTTGTTGAAATAATAGATACATAAAATGCATTAGGGTGTCCTAGAATAGAAGTAGGTGGGAAAGAGAAGAGGACTGCAATGTCAGGGACTCATGAAATGGATCCCAAAATGAGACTAACACAAAAATCAATTCTTAAGAACCTTTCACATTTGCTGTGAGTGGGCCACAAAGCTGGCCTCCAGCTTTCTAGAAGCCAATACGGAGAAGGAAGTGGTGTCCATTACACAGGTCACCATGTCCATAACTCAGGAGTTCTGTACTTACTCCTGATTTGGAAACATCTGATTTTACAGCACCCCTTAATAGAAGCCTATTTCCATCATAAGACAAGACAGCATTTCTTTTAAGGACCCTCATAAATTATACAATGTTTAGTGAAATTAAACATCTGTTTTTAGAGCCTGTCTCCATGTAGGTCTATGACATAAGTTCAAGGGATACAAATGTTTATGCAGCCATCCTTTTGCCTGTCTGATTTAATCAAGAGAGAAATTTTTAAAATTTTTTTTTTAACTTTTGCATTTTTACTAAAAGAACATTTTTTCTAATAAAATTTATTTCAATATATTAATCAAATTAAAAATATACTGCATCAGTTAAAGTGGATGTGGCAGGACTTCTCAGTCATTTTCTTTGCTTTTCTGGTCAAGGTCCTTGAATTACCTCTGTTGCACATTTCAAAGAATAAATAAGAGAAAGTATTTTAAGCGATCTTCCAATTATTGCTTTTTGAGTTGAGTTATTGAAAGCTAATTGGCATCAATGAGCACAAGATGTTCACTATTTTCCAGTTCTTGAGGTTTAGCTATCTGAGTTCAAAACTAGGTGTGAAAAATACAAAGAATAATAATAATGACACCATTTGTTGGATACTTACAGATGTTGGTTACCATGATGAGTGCTATGCTATTCTTTGGATTTCCGTTTATTAGTATAACTGTGCATATTTTCACTTATTTTTTATCTTGGGGGGTCAATGTCATTTTTATAACAATGCATTAGTGTCTTTCACATATCAAATTATAAGCACTCTCTTTAGATATGAAATAGATTTAACTCTTATCATATATGTTTTGAATATTTTTCAAATTTTTTGAACTTTCCTTCTGGTTCCTAAAAAGCATTTTGCAGTTTTCACTCTATAGATCTATATGCTTCATTTCATTTTATTCCTAGGTATTACATCTTCCTGAATGCTGCTATAAATTGGAGCTTCATGCTATAATATCTTCTAAGCGCCTGTTTATACTTCTTGTAGAGAAAGTTGTTTTTATAAATATTAAATTTGTAACCAGGCATTGTACTGATATCTCAGTTACAAATAATTTTTAACAGATTTTTCTAGATTTTCCAGAAATAAAATCACTTATCTGCAATATATACTTTGTAATTTTAATGAAATATTTATTTCAATCACATAGCTTATATAAGAATACATAATTGTTGTAACAGCTTAAACTTCAGAAACACGTCTAGGGCAAAGATCTCCATAAAATATCCTAGATAAATCAATATTATCTTTTTTTTAGTATCTTTGATTTTCTTTGCTCTTTTTTTTTTTTTTTGCCGTACGTGGGCCTCTCACTGCCGTGGCCTCTCCCGTTGTGGAGCACAGGCTCCGGACGCGCAGGCTCAGCGGCCATGGCTCACGGACCCAGCCGCTCTGTGGCACGTGGGATCTTCCCAGACTGGAGCACGAACCCGTATCCCCTGCATCGGCAGGTGGACTCTCAACCACTGTGCCACCAGGGAAGCCCTTTCTTTGCTTTTTAAATACATATATGTATCAGAAATATATAATTTTCTGTACATAAATACATAATAACATCCTCTAGATATTGTAGTGTAATTACTTTTTTGGCTCTACATATGATTGTACCTAATTTAATTACATAAATATATATTTTTAAATGTTGCTTACTATCCATATTTTGACTGTGCCAGTTTTATAAAAATTATTAATTTGCTAATTCCCACTGATGGAGATTCAATATTTATAAACACCCTTTTTAAAAATTAATCAATTAATTTTTGGCTGCATTGGATCTTCCTTGTTGCGCAGGGGCTTTCTCTAGCTGCAGCGAGCGGGGGCTACTCTTCATTGTGGTGCACAGCTACTCGTTGCGGTGGCTTCTCATTGCAGAGCACGGGCTCTCGGCGCGTGAGCTTCAGTAGTTGTGGCACACGGGCTCAGTAGTTGTGGCTCGCGGGCTCTAGAGCACAGGCTCAGTAGTCATGGCGCATGGGCTTAGTGGCTCCATGGCATGTGGGATCTTCCCAGGCCAGGGCTCGAACCCTTGCCCCTTGCATTGGCAGGTGGATTCTTAACCACTGTGCCACCAGGGAAGCCCCTACAAACACTCTTGAGTGAGCATCTCTTTTGACCTATTGGACATATGTAAGATTTTTTTCTCCACTACACCACCTGGATTCACATGATGTAAATATTCTTGATTTGGGTGCTCATTTTAAATTTTAAGACATTTTGCTAAAATTTAAAAAATAGTTGTGATAGGAAACAGAGAGGATGTTAGTTACTTTTTTCTGGATACTTTTCCTCTGGGGAAAGGTCCCATCTCCACTTGGTTTGAGGGAAAGGTACTGATGATGTGCAGTTAGGGAAGTGATTCAAATAAAGCAAATTCAATTAAATTGCAGATACACATATGAAGGCAACAGAAAAGAATACAGATCTGAGATTTTAAGGGAGTGACACAGAATTTTGATCATTTGAATCCCTGCATAGGTCGATGCTAATTCTAATCTGGGACTTCCTGATTCCATGTGCCAATAAAATCACAGTTTTGCTTAATCCAAGTTGAGCTCAGTTCTGTACTTGGTGTGCAAGGATTCCAGACTAATACAACCATTGCAACATGAAAAGGAAAAGTCAAAAGAGACACTGCTATGTGACGTGGTCTGAGTGAAAGCAGGTAATAGGGCATATTATTTCTCTATCCTCAACTGGGACATCAGCAATCTTGTTAAACAGTTCCCCCAAACTGCTAGCTGTTTAAACTGTCACTTGCAATTACTTGGGAGTCATAGTTTTGCATAACACATTTGAGTCTTTAGGATATTTAGAAAAAAAAAAGTTAACACTTTGAAATATGTTGACTATCTCTTACTATAGTCAATAAAATTTTATAGGAGAAACACTATGATTAGTCTATGTTGTCATAGCTGAAAGTAAAGAAAAAAAACCACAATACAACCATGATTAAAAAAAAAGTCTTTTCAACCTGGTGTGAAATCCAGAATGGCTGAAATTTATATAATGATGAGCGTTGTTTGGTTGAAAGAAACAATTATATTTCACTTCCCCCCTCAATTGGTGCCTAGACTTAGCAAGGCACTTAGGGAAGCTACCAGGACCAGGGAAGAGTTAAGACCTGTCTGACGTCCACTCTGTCCCTGCACCCCTAACCTGCCTTGTATAAAGAAAGCCACATTTACATGTACCTGTCCAGTTTTCCCAGCACCACTTATTGAAGAGGCTGTTCTTTCTCCACTGTATATTCTTGCCTCCTTTATCAAAGATAAGGTGACCATATGTGCCTGGGTTTACCTCTGGGCTTTCTATCCTGTTCCATTTACCTATATTTCTGTTTTTGTGCCAGTACCATACTGTCTTGTTTACTGTAGCTTTGTAGTATAGTCTGAAGCCAGGGAGCCTGATTCCTCCAGCTCTGTTTTTCGTTCTCAAGATTGCTTTGGCTATTTGGGGTCTTTTGTGTTTCCATACAAATTGTGAAATTTTTTGTTCTAGTTCTGTGAAAAATGCCAGTGGTAGTTTGATAGGGATTGCATTGAATCTGTAGATTGCTTTAGGTAGTAGAGTCATTTTCACAATGTTGATTCTTCCAATCCAAGAACATGGTATATCTCTCCATCTATTTGTATCATCTTTAATTTCTTTCATCAGTGTCTTATAATTTTCTGCATACAGGTCTTTTGTCTCCTTAGGTAGGTTTATTCCTAGATATTTTATTCTTTTTGTTGCAGTGGTAAATGGGAGTGTGTTCTTAATTTCTCTTTCAGATTTTTCATCATTTGTATATAGGAATGCAAGAGATTTCTGTGCATTAATTTTGTATCCTGCTACTTTACCAGATTCATTGATTAGCTCTAGTAGTTTTCTGGTAGCATCTTTAGGATTCTCTATCTAGAGTATCATGTCATCTGCAAACAGTGACAGATCTACTTCTTTTCCGATTTGTGTCCATCATCGGATGAATGGATAAAGAAGATGTGGCACATATATACAATGGAATATTACTCAGCCATAAAAAGAAACGAAATTGAATTATTTGTAGTGAGGTGGATGGACCTAGAGTCTGTAATACAGAGTGAAGTAAGTCAGAAAGAGAAAAACAAATACCATATGCTAACACATATATGGAATCTAAGAAAAAAAAAAAAGGTCCTGAAGAACCTAGGGGTAAGACGGGAATAAAGACACAGACCTACTAGAGAATGGACTTGAGGATACAGGGAGGGGGGAGGGTAAGCTGTGACAAAGTGAGAGAGTGGCATGGACATATATACACTACTAAACGTAAAATAGATAGCTAGTAGGAAGCAGCTGCATAGCACAGGGAGATCAGCTCGGTGCTTTGTGACCACCTAGAGGGGTGGGATAGGGAGGATGGGAGGGAGAGAGATGCAAGAGGGAAGAGATATGGGAACATACGTATATGTATAACTGATTCACTTTGTTATAAAGCAGAAACTAACACACCATTGTAAAGCAATTATACTCCAATAAAGATGTTAAAAAACAAAAACAAAAAAAAGAAAGACACTGAGCAGGAATAGATATGCAGACGTAGAGAACGGACTTGTGCAGGGGGCGGGGAGAAGGGAGGGTGGGATGAGTTGGGAGATTGGATTGACATATATACACTACCACGTGTAAAACAGATAGCTAGTGAGAACCTGCTGTATAGCACAGGGAGCTCAGCTCCGTGCTCCATGGTGACCTAGATGGGAGGGATGGGACGGGGGTGGGTGGGAGGGAGGTCCAAGAGGGAGGGGATATATGTATACACATAGCTGATTCATTTCATTGTACAGCAACTATATCCCAATAAAAATAAGCAAATAAACTGCATGTGAGGACTAGGGAAGAAAACAAAAAAGAAAGCCACTGAGATGTTTTCTTGAGGTGAATGAAATGCCCTGTTCTTTAAAATACAGTTTTTGTTGTTGGTGTTTGTTTCTCCAGGTGAAAAGTGTAAATGAGGGCTATGGAGATAAACAGAAGTCTAGAATCAGTTGCTCAATGGCAGAAGGCCCCATTCTGGCACCTAGATCAGGAGGCAGACTTTCTTCTGTGATTGGCCAGAGAGTAAATAGTTTAGACTTTGCAGGTGGTAGGTTTCTATCACAATGAACACAGCTCTACCACCGCAGCGGGGAAGCAGCCATAGGCAGCGGGTACATGAATGAACGCAACTGTGTTCCAATAAAACTTTATTTATGGACACTGGGATTTGACCTTCATATGATTTTCACATGTAATGAATTATTATTTTTCTTTTGATTTTCAGAAACAATTTAAACATAAAAAAGCATTCGTTGATAGCAGGCCGTATAAGAAACAGGCAGTGGCACCGATTTGGCCCGAGGGCTGCGGTTTGCCAACCTCTGCTCTAGACAATCACTTCGAGGAGCCTTAGGATCCCAGAGACCCCAGCAATGTAACACAGAAGTCTGTGCTTTCTCATCCTCCAAGAGAAATCCTCGAATCCTCCAACCCTGCCTGGACAGGTGTTGAATTTCTTACACAGTGTATTCCACGAAGGAGAAAAGCAGCCCAATTTACCTCTCAGCTTTGGATGTGGGAGATAACTAGCCAGGGAGATAATCTTTCAAACAGCAGAACCCGGGACAGACAAATTGGTTACAAAAGGGACCCCTTGAGTGCCTACTATGGCTTCCAATCCCTGTTGTCACTTTCTGGCAGATTTCGGCTACATAATGTGTTATTTCCTCTGTTTACCTTTCCTAACTGGCAGTTGTCATCGCAGTTATTTTATTTTCTATCCATTGTACGATACTAGGCATTTCTGAAGTAGTTATATTCATTCTTTAGCCACAGATTTTCAGATCACAAGAAGCCAGTTTTGGAACTAAGAGAAATGTGCATCCTCCAGTAATCTCATCTCTGGAATAGGATAAAATAGCTATTATGTCAGGTCGCTACGTTATTTGATGGGTGACACTGTTAACAAGAGGAGTTCGTGTTGATTGCTGGGCAATCAAGGAGCGGATCTTGCTTGCCATACTTGCCTTTCTTGGTTTGTCTAGTATTTTCCCCTATTGAGATTCTTCCTTCCTCCTTGTGAGCAAAAGAAAGATGGCTGGACAAATTCTCTATCCTTCTGAACTCAAGTAATAATATTATTGTCCTATTTTAACCTCTTTCACATGTCTAATTGTAGTGACTAATACTTCCTTAAGTTTGCCTCAGACATTATCACTTACCAATAGCTGATGAGATCTAAGAGGGGTTCAGGAACGAGGAGCCTGACTTTTCTAAACTTGAGCATGGAAATGATCCCAGATGTTAAAATTATGAAAAGACATTCAATAAAGACGCAGACCTACTAGAGAATGGACTTGAGGACACGGGGAGGGGGAAGGGTAAACTGGGACGAAGTCAGAGAGGGGCATGGACATATATACACTACCAAACGTAAAATAGATAGCTAGTGGGAAGCAGCCGCATAGCACAGGGAGATCAGCTGGGTGCTTTGTGACCACCTAGAGGGGTGGGATAGGGAGGGTGGGAGGGAGACGCAAGAGAGAGTAGATATGGGGATATATGTATAGCTGATGCACTTTGTTATAAAGCAGAAACTAACACACCATTGTAAAGCAATTATACTCCAATAAAGATGTGAAAAAAAAAAGAATCCATCATAGACTTGACTTGCAGAAAAATTTCCCTTTCTTTAAGATACCATGTTTCCCTAATATGCATAAGGAAAAAGAATAGTTTGCTTTGGTCCAACAAGTTACGAATCTATACTGAGATTTAAAATCAGGCAACCTAAAACAATACAAAATAGTTTTGGTTTGGAAACAGATTCCCTGCTATGCTTTTTTCTGTAATCAGATTGCAGTGCAAATTTCTCACTTCCTTATGTTTTCCTTCTTGGAGACATATATCTCGATATGTTGTCTATTGGTATATTTATGTGATTTTTTTTATAACTTAGATTCACTGTAACAGTTTATTGATTCACTGCTAAAATATCAGGTCTTAAAATAAGAGTGTTCCTTTTTTTTTCAGCAACATTTCCGTCACTGAAGTATCTGAGGATTAGATGGGTATAAATTTGATTTCTAAAAGTTTTGTTTGACAATATAAGGAAATATTTAAGAAGCTACATCTTAGGTGCCAGTGTTTCTGTTCGGGCTCCAACCCAACAATGTCTATGATGCCCGCCACTATTTTTAGTATGATTAATGCTGAGGAAATGCTTTATTCATAATTTATTCATTTATCATTCAATGGAAAACTGACATTTAGTACTCAAGAAAAATAAAAAACAACTTAGAAATAATAGGGGAAAGCCAAGCATCAGATGATATTTGGATTTAGTGACTTAAAAGGTCAATTCAAACACTGAAATTCTATGATTTTATGCTAGAACGATAACATTTCAGTTCCACGGGCAGCTGTTAACTGATGGAGGAAGTGAAACGCACACCGCTTCAAAAGGGCTCTAACGTTGTTTAATCTTAGGAAAGACCTTGTGATGGCATTGGGATAACTGACACATAAATGAAATAAATATTTGGAGAACACAATAAACAATGCTTCTCTAAATTTGTTTCTTTAATACTCCAATTCAGGCCCCCAAAAGATGGATGGTGGTCTCTTTTTTCCATACGAAATTTGAGAAGAGACACAGTACTTGAAACTTTGCTAGATTAGAGAGAAGTTTTCTTCCCCACTGGCCCCCGGGGCCACCCATAGTAGGGCTATCAGGCTGCAGCAAGATATCCTGTGATTCAGACTTGTCTTGAAGAACCATCTGTAAATCAGGCTCACTTTTTCCTTTAGGCCACTGTTTAGAGGGAGCTCCTATAAATGGCTTGAGAACTATCTGACAATAAATAAGGAGCAGTGTCGTGAAAGTCAGGACCACTGGCTCAGAGAACTGACTTGTGATTTCAGGACCGGATTGAGCTGATTCTCCTAGGTGGCGTTGATGATGGAGTGCCGTGTGCACTCCCAATGTTAGGTCACACACCTACATAATACAGATTCAGAGGTTTTATTAACTGTTCGAATTCTAGTAATTCCTTACTATTTTGTGACCCCACTTGCCACAAAGTTTCATGCACGTTTTCATAATGAAATCATTAGCCAAACAATAACGATGAAACTTGTAGATTTGGGAGAGAGGAAAGAAGCCATGTTTCAGAGGACATCTTCCTTTTTTCCTTTGAGGAAGTAAATTGATAGTAAGTCTACAGAAACAGGGAAGTCTGGAGGCGGAGAAGTTATGTGGAGGAAAGACCATTAGTTCTGCATGGTAACTGTTGAAAGCAAGTTGTCTTTGAGAAAGCTGGTGAGAATTGTCAAGAGACAGCTGGATAGAAACACCTGGATTTTACAGAGGAGATCTGGGCTTCAGATATAAATGAAGAAGAAAGAAAATTATGGAAATGGCAGATCCAGACATAGTGTCATTCACTCACAGTCTTCAGTGATTTCGATGTATAAAACGATCATCAGATTCTGGGGAATAAAAATCAATGGAAGGTATTCACTCCTTAATTTCTACTGGAAAGAAAAAAGAAAAACCGAAAACAGTGCTTTACAACCCTGAGGGACCAAGCAATGTAACAATACTTTAAGGGACACGCCATACTCAATAACTTTGCCATCAACCACAAAGTTTAACATATCCGAGGGCTAGTTTATAACCCCATCTAACTTGAATTAGCACTTCTGTTAAGTTTGATGCGTTCCAGATACCTCTCTAAGTGCTTTTGATGCTGTAAACTAACTTAATCCTTACAGCAGCGCTGCGAGATGATATTCTATTATTCACATTTTACAAAAGAAAAACCCAAGCCACAGACAGGACCTTCCCCAAACACACAGTCGGTAAGTGTCAGGGCTGGAATGTAAACCCAGCATAAGCATCTAGGCCTGTATTAGAATCTGTATTACAGACCCTACAAAATAATGGCTTTGAATTCACAAATGCCTTCACAAAAACCTACGGGGAATCAGAAAAGTGGAAAGAAAAGTAGCGCTATGGATTTTACCTGACTTTTTTAGTGTTTGGTTTTTAGGCAAATCCATTCGAAGGGATTAAAAACTTTTATTTTTAAGTAAGATTACGGGAGAAATACATGAAGAGAATTTCAGTGGGGTTAAGAAAGGTGAGCAAACCTGTCAGTCCTGCTTCTCTTCAAAGAGTTTGTCAAAGACTGAGGCTGGATCACCTTTTTCAGGGGCCTCTGAATGGCTGGAGGATGACACACCATCACAGCAAATGCTGGCGGAGGACACAGAGGCAACAAGATGGGGGTCGGCCAGGTGGAGAGGAAAGGCATGATGGATTCCTACCCAAGAAGCCCTCAGGCCTTCAGAAAAGTTGTCATTGCATGAAATGCTGAGTGTGTTTGGACTTCCTGGAAAACGTAGTGAAGACACAGTTATAAATTCAAGATTTTGTCCAGAAGAAATAACTCCATAGGATTTCAACATGTGGAGTCAGAGAGATGCAAGAACTCCATGAAACGTGTAAGACACCTCCTACAGCAATTCATGCGATGAGAAACAATTCAAGTTTACCCACATCTCTGTGGCGTCAGAGATGCTTAACCAATATCTGTATCACAGATAGATAAACTAACAGTGACAAAGTGATTTAAAATTGTGGCCAAGTCCCTCAAAAATCCCATGCCTGCGCTATAGCTGGAAGATCACGTTCCTGAAAAATAGTGCAAAACTATTTGTTATGTCACTCTTCAGGCATTAGATGAACTTACTATTAAATATCCTTTAAAATGAGTTGTGTTAATGAACTGCAATAATCAGATAGCTAACTTCCTTTTTAAAATGTGCTATGAATTTAAATAAATATATTCCGGAATAGTTTCTTGAATTATTTGATAAAAAGTAACAGAAATGGCTAAATTCACTTCTGATTCATTCAAGATAGATTCTGTTAATATTTTTAAGAAGATGTATATGCCCCAATCAAATAGTTTGATTGCAGTAATTATCAAAACAAGATAAATATTAAGTACCCAAGGAAGTTAAATCATTTAAAAAATAATTTTACGTGGAATGTGAACGAGGAAAGAGGATATCTAGACCAGGAATTTAGGAAAATGCATAACTGTTTCTGCGTCAGCATGCTTGCTTGTGCCGGGGAGAGGCTTAGAATGTGTGGACTTATACCGCAAACTACAAAAAACAGAACTGATTTAGGCTTTGCCTAAAATAGCATTTACATTCACTGTATTACCTTCTGCATTTTGGAAACTGCTGCTGAGGACTCAGTTTCTAGTCTTCCAAGAGTGCAGAATGATAGGAAATCTGCACTGCTTTCAGCTCTGTTTAACATCATTTTCTTGGCATCGCCCAATTACTCAGAAGTCAGACCTGCTATGATAGCGATTCCAGCTAAAAGCTGTTGTCACCGTATTTTATTAATGTTCCCCAAGATATTCAGTGATGTCTACACTCCCTTGAAATTGTAAAAATAAGCTACCTAAACTAACACACTTCTCAGGGAAAAAAATAACAAGTCATTTATTAGCTCCACAAGTCTAGAAAAAATCATTACCTTGCCACTCACAGCCTATAAATTCTTAGTTTAGTGTAGAAGTGAATATTTATTGTTGAAAGCTATTCTTTGTGAAATGCTTCTCTGATAGGTTAAACCACTGTGAGATATTTTGATTTCACTAAAAACGTTAAATTAACCCACAATATTTTGTGAATACCCTAGGGTCACAGGATAATACAGTTTGGGGATGGGTATTGAACTACTTAGTGTTAAATATAAAGTGCTTAAATAAATAGGAAAATTCCTTCTTAATTCCTTCCATGTGTTGTGGGTTTACATTTTGAAAATTTATCTATCTATCCTTGTATCTATCATCTATTTATCTAATCTGCTCATTTTCTTCCTGGACCAGAGACCCTCTGCTGGATGCTAATACATTGCACTATCTCTATGCTATCTCTATGTTCTAATCAGCCTGGTTTTACAATGCCTTTTCAACATAGATGAGGGTTTTTTGCATTTCAACAAGTGACATAAGCTCCCTCAGTCTCAATTTCTCCAACACAGACAAAATTTTCAAAGAAATGTTGAAAGAATACTACCAAATATATAAAAGAAAACTGCCAACACCTGGCCGTATTTGTACTCTCCGTCACGCACATACACACGCAGAGCACACAGGTGATGCACACTTGAAAACACAATGCAGAAATCATGCAGCTTCACATCTAAATACATTGGCATTCATCTTGGGAAGAATAAGGCCAATTACCACCTTTTAATGAAGGTTACCTGACGGAATTAATATTTCCTGAAGGAATTATTTGCAACACACAGTTGCAAAACTCAGGGTTTTCACCATTCCTTCTACCTTAATTAGCAGTTTTCTTGAAAGAAGATCTTCACCTTTTTCCTCCCATTTTACCTCTTATTTTGCTGTAATACTACTGATTCTCAGATTTTTAATTATTTAAAATGGCCATCAATAGCAGTGCATTTATCAAACTTAAAAAATAAAAATAATTTTAATGTCATCTAGTATGGAGTCCACATTCAAATTTACCCAATTATTCTAAGAATATTTTTATTTTATAATTTTTAAAAAAGTATTTATTAAAATCTACCATTTTATATTTTTTTAAACATCTTCTGAGAATTTATTTTAATTAATTTATTTATTTGGCAGGCTCCTTAGCTGCGGCGTGTGGGTTCCTAAGTTGCAGCATGTGGGTTCTTTAGTTGCAGCAGGCGGGCTCATTAGTTGCAGCATGTATGTGGGATCTAGTTGCCTGACCAGGGATCGAACCTGGGTCCCCTACATTGGGGGCCACTGAGCCACCAGGGAAGTCCCTTTTATGCTTTTTAAAATCCAATTCAAGATACAATCTAGTTTCAACCTTTGCAGTTGATTATGACTTTAATCCCTTAGTCTAGAAAAGTCTATGACAATGACTTTTTAAAGACTCATGGACAGTTAATTCTCTTGTAGGCTCTTTCTGACTCCCAATTTGTTTGATTCCTCCTGGTGTTTAATTCTACTCTCCATCCCTGCATTTCCCAGAAACTGGAAAGAAATATGGAGGCTTGATTATATTTCCATTACAATATTGGGGATTTTATGGATGATTTTGTGTGTGGCCTACTGCATCCCGTCAGGAGCTATCATATTAGATTTCCCATTATTAATGATGCTCAGTTTCATCAATCAGCTAAAGTGGTAATGCAGAGACCTCTCCAAGGATTCTTTGAGTATCACAGGTCTGCAAATTAGTTGCTCTTGTTCTCTATGCTTCAGTGACCCTCTGAATCCTTTAAGCTGGTGATTTCTTGTTTTATTTGGCTTTCTTCTTATTCCTGTTGGGACTTTGGTTTGCTGCATGCTTCTCTGTCTTACCCAGATCCACAGTCTTCTTACTTTTGGTACGCCCCTTTCATTTTTGAGCACTTCTCTGATTTCTGGCATGACGAGGTGTCCCTGTCTGGTCTTTTCTCTTCCTTCCGTGACTTTCAATCAGTCATTTCTCTTGGAATTCCTGTTTCCTTTTCATGAGGAATGGTATATAGAAGCCAAGCACTGGTGTTCTCATTGCAAATAAGATGTTATTGCGTCTAGTCTTTTAGATGGTTTTTATTATCTCTCACATTACTGATGCTACCCATCCCTGCTTGCACGGCCTTGACTATCTCTCCTCTGATCTACACATCGTACTGGCTCTCACCTTGTGTTCTTCCAGTCCTTCCTCACACAGACCCAGGGCTGCATCTTCAAGAGGAAAACCCCACGTTAGGAAAATGGGCAGCATTGCCATCAGACCCCTTGTTTTGTGTCTCCTGCCTGCGTTTCAACTCTCATCTTGTGTCATTTCCTCCTCAAGCCTTAGACTCTAGCCCGAGGTTCATTCATTTCCTCTCAGGCATGATGATGTCATTGCCAAAGGAGCTCTAAACAAGTCTTTCTTCCCAATGAAAACGCACTGTTTCTCCCCACTCCCAACCTTTTCTTTCTGGATATAGGACATATAACAAACAAAAGCATATATGATATATTTGCACAATTTGAGGAATAATTAAAAATGTTTACCAGGGACTCACCACCTAACGCAGGAGAGTAAACACTGAGCTTCCAACGTGAAGCCTCTGAACTCCCAGGGGAATCACTACTCTGCAAGTCACGCTAAACATGTTCTTGTTTTATTTAATGTCTTGATCACAAGTGCAAATGTCCTGTAATTACATTATTTATGTATACATAGCTATATTATCTATATAAATGAAATGGTTCTGTTGTATGTATTTATCTGCAGCTTGCATTTTCTGCTAAAAATTTCATTTTTAAGATTTTATATTTTGTTGCTGCTGTTTGTTTGCAGTGTTATGTAGTGCTTTGCTATAAATCTATTATAATTCATTAATCTTTCTTTTGTGAATAGAATTTTGATTCCCTTAAATTTACCTTCCTTCCTTTTTCTTTCTCTCTTTCTTTCATTTTTAGAATGTTTTAAACATACTTGTCTCCTGGGGGAACATAGTATGTTTCTGAAACATAGTCATGTTTCTGAAGGGAATATTCCTGAGTGTGAAACTGTTGGATCTTAGAGTATGGAGATCTTTAACTTGGTTAGATAATACAAAATGTTTTTTTAAATGATTTAAATTACTAGGTTTATCGAGTTTATGATTTTTTTTTCATTCTCAAGAACAAATGGCATTGCTGGACATTAAGTTTTGGAAATCTAGTGCTTTTAGTATCATATGCTATTATGTGTTTAATAACATTTTCCTGACTACCAATGATATTATTCAACATTTCATAGTGTTATTTGCCATTCATGTATTTTTTGTGAAATACCCGTTCATGTTTTTTAATTTATTCAAGAGTCATTTGTCGTGCTCTTATATTCTCTTTTCTATCTACCTATCTTCTATCTATCTATCTACCTACCTATCTTCTATCTATCTGTTATCTATCTATCTATCTATCTATCTATATTATCTATCATCTATCTATCACCAGTGTGGTCTGGAATGAACAAAAGTTCTAAGTTATTCAGAAACCTAACTTATAAATATTTTCTTTATAGTTTATGTTTTTGCTTATGATTTTAAAGAAGTCTTACACATTCTGAAGTCTTAAAAATATATTTCTAAAATTATTGAAAGCTTGCCTTTTATATTTATATACTCAATCTTTCAGAAATTGATTTCTGCGCAAATATAAAGCAACAATCCAATTTATTAACTCATTTTTAACTTGTGGTCAAGCAGTTGTGCCAGCACCATTTATCAAATGGCCCATGCTTTACCCGTGGCTCTGTAATTGACCTTGCATCATATGCCTAATTTCCACATATTTCTGGGCTCTCTGTCCTGTTGTATTGATCTATCTGACTGTCCCTACACATATATGTACTATCTTAATTACCCTGAAGACTTAATTCCTATTGGCATACTAAAAGTCTGGGGATATGGTAGGGTAAGTTCACCTGATTAGTTCTTTTTCAGAATTTTCATGACTATTCTTAGTCTTTTGTTTTTCCAAATAAATTTTAGAACAATCTCATAAATTTCTCTGGAAAAGAAAAGCCTACTGAAGCCTACTGGAATATGACTGAGATTTCAATAGCTCTACAGTTTGAGTAAATTGATATTTTTACACTATCTTTTTCTGTGATGGTAACATTTGATATCTTTTATTAAAGGCTTAAATAATTTCCATAAAATCATGTCTATCTTGTCTTAGATTTAGTCTTTATTTTACTTATGCTCCTTGATGAATTTAAGTCACATTTTCTACTTGCTCAAACCTGTTGGATAGAAAGATGATTTGTACATGGACATGACTACTCTCAAACTGATAAAATTTCATTTTGTCTGAAGATTATTTTTGGCTTCTGTCTAGACAATCATATCATTTTTGAACATTTTCAATATCATTTCTTCTTTTCTGATCTTTACGTTTGTTTTCTTTTATTTATTACAATGTTTTTGTTTTGGATTTTTACTACAGTGTTGAACGTAAATCACTACAGTAATGAGAACGTAAACGGCATTGCATTCTGCCCTTTCAACAGTCTTAAAGGTAAAGCACAGGCAGCTCTTCATTTGTAAATATCCACTTAACTAATAATATATAATTGTCCCATGTGATATTTCCCTATCTCACTAGAAGCCTCTTCTGGAATGGATTTGTGGTGAAAAATCATAGCACTCACTTCTGTGAGCTCAGAAATGATGGAAACAGTGACTGCCTGGGTTTACAAAACCTGTGGAAAAATTCTTAACAAAAGTCCTGCTTAGCGCATGGGTAAGTCTCAACTCTCCAGCGTAACTTTGTCTACATTGCTGGCTAAGAAGCTTGCCTGAAACTCTGCTAGTTATGGAAGGAGTCCTGTTTAAACCACACAGAATTATCTCAGATAGTTGAGTCTTTCTGATCTTCGTGTGGAGATCATGTATAATGAAATAACAAAGAAAATAAATGTTGAATTAGAGGGGGGCCCTAATACATAAATTTGGGGGGATGATTAGACATTCTCACTCTCTCAATGCACAAATCAGCTGTGTTATTTAAAGTGCTTCCTTTGGCAGTGAAACTTTAGTGGAAGCCAGAAGAGAAAGACACAAATATGTGCAAGACAGTTAGAGGAATGGGATTTGAAGAACGGAAGGATAAGCGTCTGATGTAATATATGCCAAAGAGGTTCTTCTGCAAACAAATGGAGAAGACTTTTTTTTTTTTGGTTGTGTGTCTCAATGTCACGATTGAAGTCTTGCTATTTAATAAAGAGAAAGACCAATAATTAATGCACATTTAAAGAAAAAATCAATTTGAAATGTGACTCTAATGTCAGAATCAATATACAATACAAGCAAACTTGACAAAAACGTTAGTGATATTTAAATCAAGGACAATCATTCAACCAATGGTTTTGTTTTGTGATAAGCTGATTAATGTGTTTGAGTTAAAAAATAGAAATATCTGTGCAACAAAATCAAATACAGCAATTACATTAATATGTTAAAAACATGATTCCTCTCGTTTTAAATTTATCATAGAGAAAGCACACTGTATGACTATAATCACAAAATGATCAATTCCTAAAAAATAATATTTAATCTGAATTTTTAATTGACAAAGGAAAATAAACAATGGTTTATATATTTTTCCCACCATGTCTTTCATTCTTACAAATACATTACTATTTAAAGTTCCAGATTTTTTTTTTTACTGGAAAGATGTCCAAATAATTGTGTAGAAAACAACAATCAAAAGAAAAAAAATATCAAAGAAAAAATGCTCAGGAAAAATTGAGTAGAGAAATTTTATTTTTTTTAAATATTAAGTGATAGACTTTGAGATCATTTAACTTACAAATTAAAAATGAAAATTAATTAATTAATTAATAAACAAGCGAGTTGCTAGAGTTTGAATTTGTCAAGGCTTATGACAGGACTCCCATAGTCATTAGTTGTAAGAGAGCCAGAGGGCAGAGATATACTCCTAACAGACATTTTCATAATCTAACACTTAGATTCGGGGAAATAAGTTGAATTAAAAAATATATATATATATATGTATATATATTAAACAATTATTTATGTCAAGAAATCAACAAAATAAGAAACTGAGAACAGACAACAAAACAAGGGACATTTGTTAGAAATACACTTTAGGCCTATTTAATTAGAAATAAAAACACAATTTACTCTGCGCTTAAAACATGATGATGGTTTCTGTTTCAGCCATTAACCCTCCATTACATGATCTTAAATAAAACTCTATGATAAATATACTGAAAAGCTAAGTTATTCTAAAAACTAAGTGCAAATTAAAAAAAATAAAGCTGGGTCAGGAAGTTTTGTCATTTTTAAACAGTATATTTAGCCCCTACAGAAAAGAGAGAAGGGAGTTAGGGTGACCTCTTGGGGGGGCCCATTAGGGGAAGTGTGTGCTGTGTGTATAATAGTTAAGATTAACCCACAAATGTCTTAAAAGACAACCTAAGGACAGATTAACATAGAATTAAGAGAGATGGGGTAGATTTATAAATGAAATTAGAAAGACTTTTGCTATTTACATTAGATAAAAAGAAGACATCCAGCAGATACAATGAAGCAGATATTCTTAAAGTACTATTGTATAAAGGCAATTATAAAAGATATGAGGGATTACAGAGGTGGATGGGAAGAAAAGCTTGTTGGACAGCAGAAGTTCAAGGAACCAGAGGTCTGAGAGCTGGTGGACTCATCCATCTGGATTTTGACGTCACCAAGGATAGTGGTGGGAGTAGGGATGGAGAGGAAGCTAAAATAGCCAAAGAATGAGATGGTGATCAGATGACTTTAAAATAATACCCTTTTAAAGGTAATAAAAATGAGCTAAGAGTACTTTTGTGGGAGAGGAACCAAGATGGTAGAGTAGAAGGACGTGCTCTCGCTCCCTCTTGTGAGAACACCATAATCACAACTAGCTGCTGGACAATCATCGACAGGAAGACACTGGAACTCACCAAAAGAGATACCCCACATCCAAAGACAAAGGAGAAGCCACAATGAGACCGGAGGAGGGGTGCAATCACAGTAAAATCAAATCCCATAACTGCTGGGTGGGTGACTCACAGACTGGAGAGCACTTACACCACAGAAGTCCACCCACTGAAGTGAAGGTTCTGAGCCCCACGTCAGGCTTCCCAACCTGGGGGTCCGGCAACAGGAGGAGGAATTCCTAGAGAATCCGACTTTGAAGCCTAGTGGGATTTGACTGCAGGACTTCAACAGGACTGGGAAAAACAGAGACTCCACTCTTGGAGGGCACACACAAAGTACTGGGCGCATCGGGACCCAGGGGAAGGAGCAGTGACCCCAGGGGAGACTCAACCAGACCTACCTGCTAGTGTTAGAGGGTCTTCTGCAGAGGTGGAGTGTGGCTGTGGCTCACTGTGGGGACAAGGACACTGGCAGCAGAGGTCCTGGGAAGTACTCCTTGGCATGAGCCCTCCCAGAGTCTGTCATTAGCCCCACCAAAAAGCCCAGGTAGGCTCCAGTGTTGGGTTGCCTCAGGCCAAACAACCAACAGGGAGGGAACCCAGCCCCACCCATTAGCAGTCAAGTGGATTAACGTTTTACTGAGCTCTGCCCACAAGAGCAACACCCAGCTCTACCCACCAACAGTCCCTCCCATCAGGAAACTTACACAAGCCTTTTAGATAGCCTCAACCACCAGAGGGCAGACAGCAGAAGCAAGGACTACAATCTTGCAGCCTGTGGAACAGAAACCACATTCATAGAAAAATAGACAAGATAAAAAGGCAGAGGGCTACGTACCAGATGAAGGAACAAGATAAAACTCCAGAAAAACAACTAAATGAAGTGGAGATAGGCAACCTTGCAGAAAAAGAATTCACAATAATGATAGTGAAGATGATCCAGGACCTCGGAAAAAGAATGAAGGCAAAGATCAAGAAGATGCAAGAAATGTTTAACAAAGACCTAGAAAATTAAAGAACAAACAAACAGAGATGAACAATACAATAACTGAAATGAAAACTACACTAGAAGGAATCAATAGCAGAACAACTGAGGCAAAAGAACGGATAAGTGACCTGGAAGACAGAATGGTGGAATTCACTGCTGTGGAACAGAATAAAGAAAAAAGAATGAAAAGAGATGAAGACAGCCTAAGAGACCTCTGGGACAACATTAAATGCAACAACATTTGCATTATAGGGGTCCCAGAAGGAGAAGAGAGAGAGAAAGGACCAGAGAAAATATTTGAAGAGATCATAGTTGAAAACTTCCGTAACATGGGAAAGGAAATAGCCACCCATGACCAGGAAGCACAGTGAGTCCCATACAGGATAAACCCAAGGAGAAACATGCTAAGACACATAGTAATCAAACTGGCAAAAATTAAAGACAAAGAAAAATTATTGAAAGCAGCAAGGGAAAAATGACAAATAACATACAAGGGAACTCCCATAAGGTTAACAGCTGATTTCTCAGCAGAAACTCTACAAGCCATAAGGGGTGGCATGATATACTTAAAGTGATGAAAGGGAAGAACCTACAACCAAGATTACTCTACCCAGCAAGGATCTCATTCCAATTTGATGAAGAAATCAAAAGCTTTACGAGCAAAAGCTAAGAGAATTCAGCACCAACAAACCAGCTCTACAACAAATGCCAAAGGAAATTCTCTAAGTGGGAAGCACAAGAGAAGAAAAGGACCTACAAAAGCAAACCCAAAACAATTAAGAAAATGGTCACAGGAACATACATATTGATAATCATCTTAAATGTGAATAGATTAAATGCTCCAACCAAAAGACACAGGCTTGCTGAATGGATATAAAAACAAGACCCATACATATGCTGTCTACAAGAGACCCACTTCAGACCTAGGGACACATACAGACTGAAAGTGAGGGGATGGAAAAAGATACTCCATGCCAAGGAAAATCAAAGGAAAGCTGGAATAGCAATACTCATGTCAGATAAAATAGACTTTAAAATAAAGAATGTTACAAGAGACAAGGAAGGACACATAACAATTATAAATATATATCACCCAACATAGGAGCACCTCAATACATAAGGCAACTGCTAACAGCTATAAAAGAGGAAATCAACAGTAACACAATGATAGTGGGGGATTTAACACCTCATTTACACCAATGGACAGATCATACAAACAGAAAATTAATATGGAAACACAATCTTTAAATGACACAATAGACCAGATAGATCTAATTGATATTTACAGGACATTCCATCCAAAAAAAGCAGATTACACTTTCTTCTCAAGTGCACATGGAACATTCTCCAGGATAGATCACATCTTGGGACAAAAATCAAGCCTCAGTAAATTTAAGAAAATTGAAATCATATCAAGCATATTTTCTGACCACAATGCTATGAGATTAGAAATGAATTACAGGGGAAAAAATGTAAAAAACACAAACACATGGAGGATTAACAATACGGAACTAAATAACCAAGAGATCACTGAAGAAATCAAAGAGGAAATCAAAAAATACCTAGAGACAAATGACAATGAAAACATGACATTCCAAAACCTATGGGATGTAGCAAAAGCAGTTCTAAGAGGGAAGTTTATAGCTATACAAGCCTACCTCAAGAAACAAGAAAAATCTCAAATAAATAATCTAACCTTACACCTAAAGGGACTAGAGAAAGAAGAACAAACAAAACCCAAAGTTAGCAGAAGGAAAGAAATCATAAAGATCAGAGTGGAACAGAAACAAAGAAACAGAGAAACAGAGAAATAGAAACAAAGAAAACAATAGCAAAGATCAGTAAAACTAAAAGATGGTTCTTTGAGAAGATAAACAAAATTGATAAACCATTAGCCAGACTCATCAAGAAAAAGAGGGAGAGGACTAAAATCAATAAAATTAGAAATGAAAAAGGAGAAGTTACAACAGACACCACAGAAATACAAAGCCTCCTAAGAGACTACTACAAGCAACTCTATGCCAATAAAATAGACAACCTGGAAGAAATGGAGAAATTCTTAGAAAGGTATAACCTTCAAAGACTGAATCAGGAAGGAATAGATAATATGAACAGACCAATCACAAGTAATGAAATTGAAACTGTGATTAAAACTCTTCCAACAAACAAAAATCCAGGACCAGATGGCTTCAGAGGTGAATTCTATCAAACATTTAGAGAAGAGCCAACACCCATCCTTCTCAAACTCTTCCAAAAAATTGCAGAATAAGGAACACTCCCTAACTCATTCTAAGAGGCCACCATCACCCTGACACCAAAACCAGACAAAGATACTACAAAAAAAGAAAATTACAGACCAATAGCACTGATGAATATAGATGCAAAAATCCTCAACAAAATACTAGCAAACAGAATCCAACAACACATTAAAAGGATCATACACCACGATCAAGTGGGATTTATCCCAGGGATGGAAGGATTCTTCAGTATATGCAAATCAATCCATGTGATACAACATCTTAACAAATTGAAGAAGAGAAACCATATGATCATCTCAATAGATGCAGAAAAAGATTCTGACAAAATTCAACATCCATTTATGATAAAAACTCTCCAGAAAGTGGGCATACAGGGAATCTACCTCAACATAATAAAGGCCATATATGACAAACCCAGAGCCAACATCATTCTCAATGGTGAAAAACTGAAAGCATTTCCTCTAAGATCAGGAGCAAGACAAGAATGTCCACTCTCACCACTCTTATTCGACATAGTTTTGGAAGTCCTAGCCACAGCAATCAGAGAAGAAAAAGAAATAAAAGGAATACAAATTGGAAAAGAAGAAGTAAAACTGTCACTGTTTGCAGATGACATGATACTACACATAGAGAATCCTAAAGATGCCATGGGAAAACTACTAGAGCTAACCACTGAATTTGGTAAAGTTGCAGGATACAAAATTAATGCACAGAAATCTCTTGCATTCCTATACACTAATGATGAAAGATCTGAAAGAGAAATTAAGGAAACACTCCCACTTACCACTGCAACAAAAAGAGTAAAATACCTAGAAATAAACCTACCTAGGGAGGTAGGTCTATACAAAAAGACTTGTATGCAGAAAACTATAAGACACTGATGAAAGAAAGTAAAGATGATACCAACAGATGGAGAGATATACCATGTTCTTGGATTGGAAGAATCAATATTGTGAAAATGACTATACTAACCAAAGCAATCTACAGATTCAATGCAACCCCTATCAAATTACCAATGGCAAGTTTTACAGAACTAGAAGAAAAAAAATCTTAAAATTAATATGGAGACACAAAAGAACCCAAATAGCCAAAGCGCTCTTGAGGGAAAAAAATGGAGCTGGAGGAATCAGACTCCCTGTCTTCAGAGTATACTACAAAGCTGCAGTAATCAAGACAATATGGTACTGGCACAAAAACAGAAACATAGATCAATGGAACAAGATAGAAAGCCCAGAGATAAACCCATGCACCTATGGTCAACTAATCTTTGACAATGGAGGCAAGAATATACAAAGGGAAAAAAACAGTCTCTTCAATAAGTGGTGCTGGGAAAACTGGACAGCTACATGTAAAAGAATGAAATTAGAACACTCCCTAACACCACACACAAAAATAAACTCAAAATGGGTTCAAGACCTAAATGTAAGACCGGACACTATACAACTCTTAGAGGAAAACATAGGAAGAACACTCTGACATAAATCACAGCAAGATCTTTTTTGATCCACCTCCTAGAGTAATGGAAATAAAAACAAAAGGGACCTAATGAAACTTCAAAGCTTTTGCACAGCAAAGGAAACCATGAACAAGACAAAAAGACAACCCTCAGAATGGAAGAAAATATTTGGAAACGAAACAACGGACAAAGGATTACTCTCCAAAATATATCAACAGCTCATGCAACGCATTATTAAAGAAACAAACAAGCGAATCCAAAAATGGGCAGAAGACCTAAATAGACATTTCTTCAAAGAAGACCTACAGATGGCCAAGAAGCACAGGAAAAGCTGCTCAACACCATTGATTATTAGCGAAATGCAAATCAAAAGTACAATGAGGTATCACCTCACACTAGTTAGAAGGGGCATTATCAGAAATTTTACAAACAACAAATGCTGGAGAGGATGTGGAGAAAAGGGAACCCTCTTGCATTATTGGTGGGAGTGTAAATTGATACCTCACTGACTTTGGCACATGGAAAATATGCTTCAACACATAAAAGTCACAATGTAACAGAAGAGAATCCTCTTGCCTACTCCTATTTATCCTGTCTTATAAAGAAATTATAAAGCAATGAACTTAAAATGGGTCAGAAACTAACACAATATTGTAAACCAATTATACTCCAATAAAGATGTTAAAAAAATAAATAGATAAAATGGGTCAGATGAAAGCCATTTAAACTGATATATATAATCAATTCAAGTAAATTAGTGCTACAGGCTTATTGAGACAAATCCTTTTTAAAGATATAATGCACTAATAGGAATAGAATGTGCAGTTACTGTAGATAATGTCTTGAAGACAATGTAATTTTAAGAATATTAAGAACAAAATATTAAGAATATTAAGTACAAAAGAAGAAACCATTACATAAACTGAGGAAGAGAAATCATTTTACTTTATGACGTTACCATCATCACACTTTTCCCCGTGCCCACTGGGCACACACCACTGCAGTAAGAACCCTTGGCCGGGAGGCAGGATCTCTTAAGTGCGGCTCCAACTTCCAAGGGTTTACAACCTAGGGAGATGCAAATCACTTCCTTGAAATAATAAATAGCATTTCCATATGAATTAGGCCTCCAAATTTAATAAGTCTTCTGGAGACTTTTTCCTTGCACAATAAAGCAATGGCTTTGGAAAGGGCTTTCTGATCTGATTATATGTTTGTTAGCTTGGTTTTTTTAAAACATAGATAACAAAAATGCAAAATTCTGAGACATTGTCTATGACATCTTAACATGTCATGAAACGGGACTGGATTGAAGATCTTAGGTAAAGCAATACGCAGGCCATTATGATGCAACAGTTTGCTTAAGCTGAGGAGAATTCTGAAAAATTCATGACAGTGAGGATGAGGTTCTGTGACAATTCAGTGTCATAATAGTTGAGTACTCATTCTTTTTTACTAGTATAAAATTAACTCTTATTAATTTAATTGAAAAGAGAGTGCCTTCTGGACATGTAAATTATACGGTGCTTTTTAGCCATGAGTATACTATCAGAATGAATTATTATATCTCTTTCTGTGATGAGAAATAGAACCCTCTTCTAGTCCCTCATGGATACTTACATTGCTAAAAGGAAGCACGCTAAGCTAAGATTGGCATTTTCTCTTCACTGCAGTTCAATATGTTAAATTTTGTCCCAACCCATGATGTGTGATACGTGAATTCAAAATATTTACTGAGCACTCTAAGGCAAAAGGCACTTTTCAGATCTTGGGTTTTATCAGTGAATAAAATGGGCAAAAATCCCTACCTTTTGAAGTAATGTTCTAGCAGAGAGACATCGATCAATTAAAAATAGGCCTAATAAACCATAACTATATAGGTTATATAGTGTGTTGTTTCATGATACGTGTGTGGAATAATGATCAGGTAGAGTTGGGTCAGGAGGTCCAGGAAAACCAAGGGAGAGGAGGCGAAGGTTATCGTATTATCTAGAATGCCTAGGGGGCGCTCATTCAGAAAGTGACATTTGACCGAACTATGCAAGGTGAGGATGTCTAGGCAAAGGTGGTTTCAGGCAGAGGAACAAGCCAGTGCAACCCACCTAAAGGGCAGAATAGGCTTGGGTTTGGGGAATGACCAGAAAGCTGGTGTGGGTGTGGCCAAAGAGAATGAGGGGGTCCTGAGAAGGAAAGAGATCAGAGAAGTTTGGGGCTAGACTGTGGAGGATTGAATAGGCCTTGCAAAGGGCTTAAGTTTGCCCCTGAATTAAAGGGCGAGGCCTAGGAGAGCTTCGAGCAGAGAAGCGACATGACCAGAGTCCTGCTTTGAAAGGCTCACTTGGTTCTCGGTGAGGCATAGACAGTGGACATGAGAAGAGCGGCAGTGAGGAGGTGATTACAGTGGATGTGGACAATAGGTGAGAGTGGCTCGTGTCAACAGGTTGCAAACCATACAGTTGAGGTTGCTCAGATTCTATGTCAATTCTGAAAATTGTTCTGTACCTCTTTCAAAAGTTCTCCTTTGATGGGTTGAAGGGTGCATAGGTGAAAAGGGGATCAAAGATGGCTCTAACAAGTTAGGCGAACAATGCTAAGAACCGAGTTGCCAACAACTGAACTGTGAAAGCCTGGGGTGGAGAATTAAAAGAAGATGAGGAATTTAGTTGGGGTCACACTGAGTTTGAGATATCTGTGTATACGTCAAGCACTGGCTTGGACGTATGAGTTTGCAGAGGATGCTACGTTCTCTGCAAACTCATATACACCAGGCAGAGGTGTAATTTTGAGTATTTGTAGCATAGAGTATTTGTAACACATGAACTGGATGAAATACGGAAGGAGTATACACAGAGAGAAAAGAGATATTAAAACTAAGCTCTGGGGCACTATAATATTAAGTACAAAAGAAGAAACCATTACATAAACTGAGGAAGAGAAATCGGGGAAAAAAAACCCCAAGAAAGTGTCATATTCTGGCAGCCCAGAGAAGACAGCACATCCAAGCGGAAGAAGAGATCAGCTGTGCCTCTTTCTGTCTTTAGGCCAAATAAATTGGAACTAAGAACTGGCCATTAATTTCAGCTGCTTTAATATTATTGACGATCTTGGTAAGAATAGTTTTGTTGAGTGGTGGGTTTAAAGAGTCTAGGAGAAAGGAAATTGGAAAAAGAGAATATAGAACACTTTTTAAAAAGATTTGCTGCAAGGGGAGCAGTGAAAGAGTGATAGCTGACAAGGAATGGGATTAAGAAAAAATTTTGGTATATTTTGTTTATAGAGAAGAAAACTAGGGCTTCCGTGGTGGCGCAGTGGTTGAGAGTCCGCCTGCCGATGCAGGGGACATGGGTTCGTGCTCTGGTCCGGGAAGATCCCACATGCCGCAGAGCGGCTGGGCCCGTGAGCCATGGCCGCTGAGCCTGCGCGTCCGGAGCCTGTGCTCCGCAACAGGAGGGGCCGCAACAGCGAAAGGCCCGCGTACCACAAGAAGAAAAAAAAAAAAAAGAAGAAGGAAACTAAATAAGCATATTTTTATACTGATAAGAATGATTCAATAGAAGCAAAATTTGAAGATGTGGGAAGAAGAGATGAAATTGCTGGAACAATGAATCTAAGAAAGGATTCAGGTTTAATATGTAGTGGAGAAATAATCTTTAGAAAGAAAAGGAATATCCCATCTACCTTTGGAGGCACGTAGGGAATGTGTGCAGCCAGATGTTGGTAGATAGTCAGACATGGTGGTGAGAAGCTATGGGATTTCTTTTTTATTGCTTTGATTTTCTCAGTGAAGAAAGAAGCAAGGTCACCAGCTGAGAATGAACACGGGTGAGAAGGTATTGAGGTTTGAAAAAAGTCAAGTAGATTTGAACAACTGTGAAGAAGAAGGAGGAAAACAAACAAAATCAAAACATATAATGTAATTTCTAAGTAGCATTAAAAGACCATATAGGTCCATGGCCATTAGTTTTAAAGTGAGATCAGGCAGACTGATTCCATGGTTCTCTCCCCACCTTCAGTTTCAATGATACAGGTGGGGTCTGAAGATTTTTGCCAAGAGCTTGACTTGAAATTGAAACTAGAATCTTCACCTTCATGGGGATGAAGAACAATGGAAAGATGGTAGGATTAATGAGTGAGACGTCTTGTTGGGGTAGAAGCCTTGTTAGGAGCGAGAATCAGGTGGAAGTTAGCTGGAAAGTAGGTGGTTGGGAGGCAATTAGGCAATGCTTTGCAGGTTACAGGCAACAGCTAACTCTGAGACATGGACTTGGAAGTGAGAGGGAGGGCAAGGTTGATAGAGGAGAAGAGTGCAAAGATGTGAGAGGTCAGAGTGCAGGAAAGACCGTCTACACAGAGATGGAAATAACCAAGAAGTAAAGCAGAAGTAATTTTCGAGAAATGGACAATAAGTCTGGTGCTAGAATTATCCAGAAATGAAAGGCCATGACCCAAGAGTTAAAGAGGTGATAGCAACAATAAAAGTAGTTGGTGAATAATGATGATGATGATGGTGGTATTTCAGAGGACTTAGGAGAGTGAGTTTTATGAGAGCCTTCATGAGAAGCTAGGAAACCCCTACCTCACCTCCTGGTCCAGGGAGACACAAGATCTTGGAAAGAAGAGCAGCCAGGGTTAGGAGACCTCAGGGGAAACGGCATCTGAAGTGCAAAGCCAGGTTATCACTAGAGTGAAAGGAGAAGGGGGCATTCAGGGAACAGGATTAGGATATGGGGCTTTTGCTGACAACGCCCTTGAATTCTAGAAGGTACACGTTTTCAGAGATTGTAGAGAGATGGAGAAAGAAAGGTCCAAAATAGAGGTATATGAAGCGTTAAGGCGATTATTCATGGGTGATTGGTGGAGACCTGGAAGTCTGAACTTCCATGATGACTGCCCTGAACTGGCCTAAGGTCTTAATGAATTCTAGACAGTCCATGGTGAGCGATAAGGATGCCAGTTTCAGAGGCAGGGGTTGGGGAGTGCCTGGGCTTTCTTGATGGTGGAGGTGGATGGTTACCAGAAGGCAGAGGCATGGTCTTAGCCTCAGTGCTGTGCTCCCTCTTTTGAGGAAAGAACGTTCTCCTCGTGAGTAAATGCTCTTCAAACTGATGCATTCGAAAATTTGGGAAGTTGGGTTCCACCACGTGTTTGAGCCCCCTCTCATCTTAGATGTTGGGGATAAGTGTTTCGGAGCTATGTGAAGCCACACGAGTGTGAAGCGATTCCACAGGAGACTCACAATCTCAAATTTTAGGGAACAAAAGTATAAAAATATCTAAGTTTTTGTGTAACTGAAATTTTATCTCTAAGTTTTAAATTATAATTTTGTTAGGTCAGGCATAATAATGTTTTAATGAAACATTTTATTCACATTTTAACTGTTATTTTCAAATTTTCTCACTTTTTAGCCAATTTATTTTGTAAGTTGTTAAATCAAACAATTAATTTCACAGAATCTTGAACTCTTAACATAATTCCAAGGATACGAGGCATTTATGTGAGTAGCATACTTTTGAAAATCAGAAATAATTTATTTAATATTTCTTGCTTAAAAATTCATTATGTAATAATTAACTCATTCGGGATGAAATTTTCTACATTAATTGAGAATTAACAATCTATTGTAAAAGAAGCATATGAATAATACATGTGGAGGCTTGTATAATAATTCCTTACAAGACTTGGAAGGAGTGTAATCTTTTGTATGCCCAGTCACCAAATCTCTTTTTTTTTTTTTTTTTTTTTTTGTGGTACACAGGCCTCTCACCATTGTGGCCTCTCCCGTTGCGGAGCACAGGCTCCGGACGCGCAGGCTCAGCGGCCATGGCTCATGGGCTCAGCCGCTCCGCGGCATGTGGGATCTTCCCGGACCGGGGCACGAACCCGTGTCCCCTGCATCGGCAGGCGGACTCTCAACCACTGCGCCAACAGGCAAGCCCACCAAATCTCTTTTTAAAGTTTGGGTAGGGCAGGAAACTATCCCGTACTATGGATATTGAACAAGCCCCCAAATTGCATTCCCTATTACTTGTGGCTGGAGCAAAGTGGTGTGACCTATATTTGATCAGGCAAATGTCTTGCTCTGGAAAAGAAATGTGGAGAAGATAATAATGCAAAAAAGATGGCAGTGGGAAGGGAAGCAGGAAGACAGCAAACGAGGAAGAGAGTATTTTTAACCTGCATTTGGGTAGAGGTGATAGTCACAAGAAATTTCAATTTCAGTATCAAGCAGCAGTTGTAGAAAAGGTGTAAGCCAGTGTCCGACATCATACGGGGAGTGGATTTTCACCGGGCGTGAGTTTTGCAGTGATTGTGGTCCCTTCACCACATTCATGCCTGCTCATTTTCTGAGCCAGATTCTCCCTCCTTGCCCTTAATTCAGAGTTACTCAGTATCCTGGAATAGCACAAAATGGAAAAACAGCTAATTAAGTATCATTTGTCATAAACTACTCCTTAAAGGACCAGGGTTTGGGAGAATGCACCGGACTCTGCCTTTGCTCCCCCAGGCCCATCCTCCATCCTTCCTCACCTGCTTGGTACCTGGAGGGCTGATCTCCGAGGACTGCATCAGTGCACTCCTTTGCCCTCAAGCTTCTGCTTGCATTGCACACAGGTGGGCACCAGCAGAAGACTGGACCACAGAAAAGTCGGGTATTTGTTCCTGGCTCCTTCCCTGCCAGGCTACAGGATGTATGACTATGTCCCTACCGAGGCCACAGTTTCCATCAGGGGGGCCACTCCTAGATCTATCGCTGCTTCCTTCTCTGATCCTGTGTGTGGTGATTGGTTTCCTGCAGCTGCTGTAACAAAGAGTGGCTTAAAACAACAGAAACGTATTCTCCCACACTTCCATGGAAAGTCAGAAATCCAGGTGTCAGCAAAGATTTGCTCCTAGGCATCTCTGAGAAAGAGTCTGTTACATGCATATCTCAGTTCCTAGTGCGGCCAGCAATCCTTGGCGTTCCTTGGTTTGTGGATTCACCACTGCAATTTCTGCCTCTGTCATCACATGTTCTCTCTGTGGGCTTCTGTCTCTGTCCTTTCTCTTCTTATAAGGACACTAGTCATACGGATTAAGAAGCCACCTACTCCAGCGTGACATCATTTTAACTTCATTAATTACATCCGCAATGGCCCGATTTACAAATAAGGTCACATCTCGAGACTCTGGGCAGGGCATGGATTCGGTGGAGGGGTGAGGTGGAGTGCTGTCTAACTAGGTCCTGGTTCTAACAGCTTTTCTTCTCTTACTAGCCCTGGGATGGAACAATTAATTCTGCTCCCAACTTTTAAAATACCCTTAGTTAAACTTCCCCCCTTGGCCCCTTTTGAATGTTCTTTTATCTGTTGGGACCCTGACTGATCCAAAGACCCAGTATTAAGGGCTTGGGGAATTCAAGAACTTAGGGTGGAGATTCTGTTCTTAAGGGTGGAGATGCCATATTAAACCAGAACTAAACAGCTTAGAAAAGAAAGAGAATGAAACCCTCAAAATCTTAAATCCCTGGCTTGTGTAAACAGAACAAAACCAGGGACCTTTCCGTGACCGTTGAAATAATCCCTTATCTTTTTCATCTATGGCAAAGATTCTTAAAAAACAAACTCAGATTTTGATTTTGCAGGTAGCCGAGATACAACCTCAGTTCAATTCACAGTCTTACAAGGTCTCATAAAAATTTAGCGCATTGAAGATGGACAAGTCGGAGCTTGAAGACTGAAAACGGTGAAATACAGGAAGACGAAAGGATTCAAAGAAATGAAACTCAGTACAGTACTAGACTTCCCATGCCAGTCCAACAGTCAGAGGCATTTTAACGTACTTATATCAATGAGAGGACAATATAAGTATAGAGGGTCTGGATTTAGTAGTGCAAGTACACTTACCAGAGATTCTAGATTCTATGTCTAAATTAAGTCATTGCGAGAGTTCTAATTATTTCCACACACTCAAAATTCTTGTCATAATGAAAAGAACCCAAAGACTTTGGAGCACTGGAACACTAGAATGAATTTCTTACGTGCAATGAAAACTTCACATCCTAACTAAGACCGTCCCTTTCCCACATCTTTTACGAGCACAGTTGCAGAATTGTGAGTTCTTAGAAAACAGTACTGCGGCTGATCGCTATAGGCTGGCAATGCTGGTAGCACACTCTGGGTGTGGGTGGGTCTGGGGTGGGACCACCAGAGGTAAGGCACATACATCTTTGTATTAAACCATACTGCTTGACTGATGGTAAGAGTGATTTGATAGCTATTAGTTGATGATTGTCTCCCTGGAATAATAATTGTTGGGTGACTCACTAGAGTTCTATTATGCTTAAATAATTACCCCAAACTCTAGGTCTAAAAAATAGATTAGATCCACCAAAATAGAGAATCATGTCTCCTGATTGTTTCACAATTACGATTCAGAAGCCCTGAGTTCCTTGAATGAGCTTAGTAAAACCCTAAGGCTGGATCTGGCGAGAACACAGATGGGAATATTAACTGGGGGCCCAATATTAACTGGGGGCCCAATGAATATTAACCCAGTATTTGCTGAAAACTGGAAGCGACTGGAGGATAGATATGGAGCATAGGGGAGGGGCAACTAAAATACCACTTTTACTAGTGATAGAGGTGTGGATTTTATCTGTGAGCAATGGGCTTTCTAATGCTGAATTTGGAACTGGAGAGACTTCTTGCCAAGACAATGTTCCACTGTACACGTATCTCAATAGGAGAGGCTTCCTGTGTAAATTTATGACATAGAGGAGCAGAGGAGAACATATACTTTATGCTTCCTGCTGGCAGATCAACCACTAGAAGAAGTCGGGGGTCAGAGGATGGGGTGAACCTAACATGCTCAATTTATCCTTCTCAATAATCAGATAAGTTCTTTATGATACCATAATGGTGGATACACATCGATATTATTAGACATTGGTCAAAACCCACAGAATGTAAGTGTGAACCCTAATGTGATAATGTTGTACCATGTGATTCAACAATTGTCATAAATGTAACACTGGGGGGGGAAGTTGATGGTAGGGGAGGCTATGCATGCCTGGGGGCAGGGGGTGTGCAGGAACTCTGTACTTTCTGCTCAGCCTTGCTGTGAAGCCATAACTGCTTTAAAAAATAAAGTCTAAAAACAAATAAAATCTCCTTGGGTATTACAGTTACTTCCTAGGGTGCCATAGCTTCTCACTTGAATACTGTTGTGGTCTTACTGGATGCCATCCCCACCTTGCCAAATGCTGCATCTGACACCAGGGTGACACCATGGGTCCCCCCACAACAGCGTAGCTCCGTTGATTCCAAAGCTGCCTGAGAGTTTCTGTTAAAACTTCACTTCCCTTTTCTTTTATGCTCTCTTGGAAAGCCCTAGGAGAGTAATAAATGTATAATTATTAATGTTTTACACATTTAATTAAACCATTTTCAGTTACCAACTTCTCTCTGTCTGGGACTCAGACATGCGTCTTCAGGAAGATGGAGTTAAGAGATGCTCTGAATGTCAGAACTTTAATGTGTCTATCACCGTTGCTTCTGGAAGCTTCTGACTCTATGTGAGATTTTGTTCCTTGTCTAGTGACTCCAGCGGCTGACTTCATGCCTGGCAGTAGATTTGGCATGTTTCTGAATGGCTGTATATTTTCCCTGGTCATAGTGATTAACTCAGGCTAAGACCTCCCGAGCCGATAGACAGCCGTGAGACTTTTGCAGAGGCTGTGATGCTTTCACACAGATCTGAACCTGGACGGATGTGAGTTGATGCTGCTACAGCTCTCCCATCACCATATGGAATCTGAGAAGCACCAACAGCATCCTGGGAGCTCTCAGAAATTGTGAGCCAATCTTAGAAAGCTAACTTCATCCAAGCTAGACTCATTTCTCATGGCAGGTCATCCATGATAATTTCAAAGATGATTTCTGTCCTCATTTAGTTCATTAATACAGGTATCTATTCATTATGTTTTCTTTGTAATAAAATACAACATTAAGTTTATGAATGTAGATTTATACATATAAATCTACATATATACATATAAATCTACATATATAAATCTACATACCTTTTACATATAAAAGGTAAAGAACTTTTCTGTTTTATATTGAAATGTGTCAGAAAGCCAATTTCAAAATAATAGTTTATAAAAAAGTATCTACATTCACCAAAGATTAAAATATCCAGGACATTTAAATACAAAAGGTTGACCCTCCAAAAATCTGTGGGGTTTTTTTTGGTGGCTCAGAACAAGCTAATGATATATCAATGTGTTCTGCGAAGAGCAGCTACTTTTATTATCTCTTATGATTCAAGAATTTTTGCCAAACTCACCATCTGGAAATCCATGCGATATTTTTAGCAAAATGCATCCAAGTTTTCAATTTAACCAAGGGATTTAAAAAATTCTACTATTTTAAAGCTAATAACTGATTCCCATGTGTCCCGCTCTTAAATTTTATGCATCATTTAACTTAGAAATATTTTTAAAAATATAGTTGGTATAGCCATAATTTGTAGTCTGTAGAGTTTTATTTTAAGAAATGGGATTTCTGACTATCCTGACAAAAACTGTTTAATAATTAAAACTTTCTCTTGAAAATGGGGAGATACCTTTGATTATTTATCTTAATTTTACTTATTTCTCCCCTCAGGACCATTTTTTTAATTTTCAAAGTCCTGTAAAGGAACGTATTTTGTTTTGTTTTGGGTTTACTTGAACATTGTGAATTTTGTATATTAGCTTTTTTTAAAATCATAACTTTATTATAAAAGAAAATGCATATATGTCCCTGTTTTTCTAAGGTTGTCTTTTCCTCAGCACCTTCTGTTGGAAAACCCTGACATCTTAGCACACCCTTTCCAATTTAAAGCTTATTTATATATAATTTGTAAAATATAACTTTGTCATTCCAAGGAAAGTCTGAAAGTCTTACGTTTAAGATTTCAAAAGAGTTCTTGAAAATAAATTTCTTGGAAATCTAATAAAACTCTCCCCCAGTATTTTCCATGATGGAGGTAGAAACTGAAAAGAATCAGAGTTTCAATTGCTTTGATGTTAAAGATCAAATATAACAATTAAGTAGAAGTGTAGTTTTCTGAAGAATTTTGTCTTGATATTCAAAAATTCTAAAGTTGTACTTGGGACTTCCCTGGTGGTCCAGTGTTAAGATCCACGCTTCCAATGCAGGGGGCACGGGTTCGATCCCTGGTCTGGGAACTAAGATCCTGCATGCCATGGGGAATGGCCAAAAAATAAATAAAATTAATAAATAATATGGAATAATTTTTTAAAAGTTGTACTAATACAGTAGCCAGGAACTCCATGTGGCCATTTAAATTCTAAGTAATTAAAAAAATGAAATCAAGTCAATTTTTCTGCCTCACTGGCTACATTTCAAGTGCTCAATAGTTATAAGTGGCTAATGGTTACATAATATACAGTTCAGTTAGTGAATATTGCATCACATGGAAAATTTTACTGGAAACAATGATCTGAAGTATGATTCATTTGAATTTTTCAGAACTTTTCAGAATGGTTGTCAGAAGGCATTTAGATCATGCTTTCTGAACTCATATTACGTATTGCTGTAATGTCATTAACATTTTAATGAAAATTAATGTGAAATCTTAAGAATTCATTAGCACCTTCTGAGAGCACTCAGTGTTTTGTTTTGTTTTTTCAAAAGAAACGGATAAAAGCCATATCTTAAAATTGAGGTATCTGTTTATAGCAGTGAATAACAGTGCAATGTGTAAATTTATCAATTATTCAGGTTTACCACCCTTTGTACTGTGAGTGTGAATCTCTATAATGACTTCAGCTTGAGTTTTCAATAATTAAGGCATCTCTGGATGTTGCAGTAATATTCTCAGAACTTCTATCTGCCAATAGGGCTTCTGGTGGTTTAATGAAATGTGAGTGAAGACACAGTTTTCATTCATAATCTTGAATCACTCTTACCCGGATTGTATAACTCAACTTAAAACAAGATCTACAGGAAAATCCCTACATATTGACAGCTACGAGATTTAAATAACACTGAAAGATGGATGAGAAAGCCACTTCCTTGTCTGGGAATGACAGAGGCTAGAAGAATAAAAGGAGAGATGACCACCATCATGCTATAGTATAAAATTGGAATTGAAAATACTATGATGTTTATAGTATAAAATTCAACAATAATGAAATAAAATTCAGTATAGATTGTTGGAGGAACATAGCAGTATGAGAAGATGAGGGAGAAGAATATTCCAGGTCAGAAGGACGAGCTAATGCAAAGATCTTCAGGCAGAAATGAGTTTGCTCCGATGAAGAAACGGGAGGCTAAACAAATGGCTGGATCTCCATGAGTCAGGAAGGGCGGCGTGAGGAGGGGATGGGAGTGGTGGAAGAGGAGGGTGATGCGTACAAAGATATATAATTATGTATATGTACGTATATACCGTTTCCCGACTGTTGACAAATTGCCAAAAAAATGAAAATATTGTAATTTATGAGTAAGCCAATGAATACAGAGCCTCTTTATCTCTAACAAGATGCTTTCTTCCATCTACATCTCTATTCTGTATCCTACCGTATATACGTCCCTGTCGATGTTTAGTCTATATCGTGTCTATATATGTATCTATCTACATCCTTGAACTCGCCATAAAATTCCAGATATTGAGTGTCTAACTGCTTAACTGACAATAGCAAATGAATTTCCAATAGACACCTCAAATTTTTAAAGAACAAACATATTTTATTCTTTTCCCCCTGCCCAAGAGTCTCTTGTTCAAAATACTTCACTAAAATACTTATATTTAATTTGAGGCATTATTCATGATTTCTTTCTCTCAAACACTTGCATTTAATCCATTAGCAAGTCATGTCGAATCTATGATGAAAATATGCTTCAAATTTATCAAGTTTTGCTCTTTCCTCTAATAATGCCCTGGTCCAAGCCACTCTTGATTCTTGTTAGTAAAGCTGTACTTGTCTCCCTAACCCCATCCAATCCAAGTCTCTCTGGCTTTGTGACTTTCTGTAACAGACTTTTTACCCAGAGTCCCTCCCTTCGTCGTTCCCTGACTCTCACCCTTCCTCCCCACAGCAGCCTCCAGGATTAAACTTTACGACGTCATTCTCTTGTTCACGTGGATTTCACGCAAGAGGTTTTGGCAAATCACTTGAATAGGTCAAAACTTCGCAGCCACGTACCCATGTTGGTGGAGAAATTCCCAAATGCGGTACAAGGCTCAACCCCACAGTGCCTGAGAGTGCGTGTCAGGAGGGAGAGAAAAGGGTCACGTCTTCAACAGTGAGCTGTGTGATCCTGAATGTGCGATCTCACTAAGAGACAACTGAGAGAAGGTCAGACTGGGCAGGATACCCGACTGCTCTTCCCTCCTTCAGTCTTCATGGGATAAGTAACATATACACACTGCTATGTATAAAATAAACAACAACGACCAACTGTATAGCACAGGGAACTATACTCAATACGTTGTAGTAACCTACATGGGAAAAGAATCTGAAAACGAATATATATATATATGTGTGTATATATATACACGTGTGTGTATATATATATGTGTGTGTATATATATATACACGTGTGTGTATATATATATATTCATATATATATATATATATATATGAATCTCTTTGATGTATGCCTGAAACTAACACACATTGTAAATCAACTACATTTTGATTTTAAAAAATAAATATATATTAAAAAATTAAAAATAAAAACCAAAGGGACAAAAAAAAAGAAAAAAAAAAGGTTTTCAACAGAAACCACATAAGGCCATTATTTAGCTCAGGGGCTTTGCAACAGGCATTGCACATTTGAATCACCTGTGACATTTATCATTCATAGAGAGGACACCCCAGAAATTCTGACTTAGTGCATTTGTGTGGGATTAAGTATTTGGGGTTTTAAAATTTTGCACTCCCAGTGATTAGCATGTTCATATCTATGTTGGGAGTTATGAACTTAAATGATGTTCTTTTTAATTATATCACTGGATATAATTATCTCACATTCCCATTTAACTTGCATCATTACCTGTATAAGATATTAGATGCTGATGCTCTCCTTTACATAATCTCATTATAATTAGCTGGAAATGAGCTGCAGGCATTTTTATTAGTTGTGTCTTCAGGTCTTTCCCTAAAGAGATAAAGTCAAAGTCTAATATCTGAGGTCACTTTAGGTTTCAGTGTTGGGCTAAGAAGCTGAAATACAGAGTGGATGTTCTAGGTACGGTTCTTCCTGGCTGAAACACCGTTCAGTTATCTGGCAGTGATCAATCAGAATGATTTTTTTTTAGCATCTAATATTTATCTGATCAGAGTTTTCATTAAATTTAGATACTGGCCTTTGAGAATACAAAAGCCCCCGCTCACCCCAGCATACAAGCAACATAGGAAAAGAAAAAGCCAAGAATTCGGTGTGGATGTTCTACATTGTGTGGAAGCAACCTCAAAGGTGGCCCTAATGAAACCCCGATCCTGGAGCTGATAACCCTTGTGTAATCCCTTCCTGTTGAATACAGGATGGGTTTAGTTACTTGCTTCTTGTTAATAGCATAAGGAAGAAGGGATGGGATGTGACTTCTGAGGGTGGTTGTACAAAGATGATGGTTTTAAGAAAACTGTGGCTTCCATACTGTATGTGCACTCCCCTCTTTCTCTCCCTCTTTCATATCTCTCATCCCAGGGAGGTTATCTGCCCTGGTGAGAGGCAACCCTGTGGACAGGCCTGTGTTATAAGAGACTGCTAACAGCCAGGAGAATGAGCTTAAAAGTGGATCCTCTTCCCACAGGTTGAGGTTTCTCGTAACTGCAGCCCAGCCGACAGCTTGTCTGCAGTCTCATAAGGGGCCTTCCTCCAGAGGCACCAGCTAAGCTGCCCAGATTCCTGACTCTTACTAGCTATGAGAGGATAAGTATTTGTTGTTTTAAACTGCTAAGTTTTGAAGTAATTTTTATATGACAATAGACAACTAATATCCATTCTATCAAATGAAAATTGCATATTATATACTCCTTCCTGGAGATAATCTGTTTTAAAAATTTTGTCAATAATATGTTTTTAAATGTGCACTGGCAAAGAGCAAATTCTGATTTAGTGAAGTAAATAGCACTGCTATTTACACAGTTCAAACAAGGTGCTATACACATGCATTTCTTTTTTAGGTTGTTCATAAGAGAATTTTTTTTGTGAAAGGGTTATATATGCAATTTAAATTAGTGATAGACGAGAACTTTCTTACTGAGACAACATTTTAAAAAAATTGTTTATTTTTCCACCTAATATCTTTCTATGCATTTATTTACTTATATACTCATTTATTCCTTTATTTATTCATACCTTTCTAGGAAAGAGTTAACACAGCAGATCTGTTTTACTTAATTTTTGCTTGTATCTGTAGCCACAGCAATGACCATTGGTCAAATCCTGAGAATTAAACTACAGAAAAGTTCACAGACTCACTGATTAGGGATGTTATTCTATATACTTGAGGCAGTGATTGAGATGTACCACTCTATCCACATTGTTTAAACATGAAAATTTGTGATACACACCTGGTCCCTAGTTTGGGGTCTGTACAAAGACTGGTCATATAGCTAGAGCTATGTGACTAGCCCCATTTAAGAGTTATGGATCCCAAGACTTGAGTGGGCTTCCTTGGGTGCAGGTATCTTGTGTGGGTCTTTGTTGTTTGTGGTTGGAAAGAAAAGCAAGTCCTATGGTCCTTACAGAGAGAAGGAAGCCTTAGAAGCCTGGGAATGACCATTCTATCATCTTCTCCCTCTCTCTCTCTCCTTCTCTCTCTCTCTCTCTATATATATATATAGAGAGAGATAAAAATATAAATAATTTTTATAAATAAAAATATTTAAAAAAAAAATATATATATATATATTTTTTTCCTACTGTTCCTGCCCTGTATCCTTTGCTCGAATAAATCTCATCCATGAGTTTAACTTGTTAAGTCCTATGACTCCGTCCAGGCGATCACCAAACTATTGGGTGGTCATAGGACCCCTGAAATACACACAATGCCCTTTTACAAAAATTCACTATGGCTGATGAGAATTCTATTTTGTTAATTATTAAATATGTAAAACTATATAAATTTAATGTGTCCAGGGTTTTATTTGATAAACTTACATATTGTACTATGATTGCCATTGTAGCCTCACACAGCACCTTTATCATATTGCACAATTATAGTACCATATTGTTGTCTATATGGGAACACTTAAGCTGGGAATTGGCAAGTTAAGTTACAAGATAATTTTTTTCTTTAGTAGAATTGCATTTACCTTGTTGTTAGGACTGTTTAGACAAAATTTTAAGAGTATTTGCACACACATTAAGATGATTATTTTAAAAAAATAATAAAAACTGTTGGAGAGGATATAGAGAAATTGGAATCCCTGTGCATTGTTCGTGGGAATGTAAAATGGTACAGCCACTATGGAAAACACTATGGCAACTCCTCAGAAGAATTAAACATAGAATTACCATGTAATCCAGCAGTTCTACTTCTAAGTATATACCCAAAAGAATTGAAAAGGAAGTCAAACATATTTATATGTTCATGTTTATAAAAGCTTTATTCAAAATAGTAAAGGTGAAATCAACCCAATTGTGCACTTATGGATGAATTGATTAAAAATGTGGCATATACATACAATGGAATATTATTCAGCCTTAAAAAAGGAAGAAAATTCTGATACCGGCTGTTACATGGAAGCATCTTGAGGACATGAGGCTAAGTGCAATAGACCAGTCACAATAAGACAAATGGTGTGTGATTCCACTCACACGAGGTTCTAAAAGTAGTCAAATTCATAGAGACAGAAAGTAATATGGTGGTTGCCAGGGGATAGGAGAGGGCAATGGGGAGCTATTGTTTAATGGGTATGGGGTTTCAGACAGGGAAGATGAAAAAGTTCCCGATATGGATGGTGGTGACGGTTGCAGAACCATGTGAATGTACTTATTGCCACTGAATTGTACACCTAAGAATGGTTAAAAAGGTAAATTTTATTGTATGTGTATTTTACAATATAAGAATAAACACCTTTTTAAAAAGGTAATTTTTATTCCATCCTTAAAATGTCTAAATGCAATCATGGCACTCTTCCTACGAACTTGGGAGTACTACACTATTCCTTGACCTTGGGGTCAAGGAACAATAAGATTAGGTGTTTTGGTTGTCTCCTTCAGTAGCTCTTTGAGTTTTTTTAACTGACTGCATTGAATTCATAATTAATATTCTAGATTCACATTCTTGTTGCTACAGGCACCAAATTGGAGGAGAAGGAACAGCTTCCAGCTGTCTGGATGTCTACTGTAATGAGAAGCAAACATCAGAATGCAGAGATGTGTGACTGAAAAAAATGTTAAATTACTGCACTTATGAGAGATTTGGGGGTCATATCCAAAAAAGCATTGTCCAGACCAATAACATAAAGATTTTTTCCTATGCTTTCTTTGCTTGTAATTTTAAAATTTCAGGTATTAGGTTTAAATCTTTAATCCATTTCGAGTTGATTTTTGTATAAGATCTGAGATAAGAGTCCAATATTCTTCTTCTGCTTATGGATATCCGGTTTTTCCAGCACCACTTATTGAAGAGACTGTACTTTCTTCACTGTATATTCTTAGCATTCTTGTTGAGGATCATGTGATCACAAATGCATGGATTTATTTCTGTGCTCATATTCTGTTCCACTGGTCTGTTTGTTTTGATTACTACAGCTTTTTAATATATTTTGAAATTAGGAAGTGTGATGCCTCCATTTTTTGGTCTTTCTCAAGATTGTTTTGGTTATTTGGGGTCTTTTATGGTTCGATATGAATTTCAGGCTTTCTTTTTCTATTTTGTATAAAATGCCATTGGGATTTTGATAAGGACTGCATTGAATCTGTAGATTGCTTAGGGCAGTATAGACATGTTAATATTAAGTCTTCTAATCCACAAACACAGCATGTCTTTCTATCGATTTATGTCTTCTTTAGTCTCTTTCAGCAATGCTCTGTAGTTTTCAGTGTATTGGTCTGAGGATTGAGTGCAGATTAAGAGCAAAAAAAATCAAGAATCGGGGCTTGATCATCTCGCTGTACCATCTATTGAGATGGGGAAAATGGGGGCTTCAAGGGCATGTTGATGACAGCAAATTAAAAGTTTTGTATTTGTTAATGTTAAGCTACTTATAGAATTCTAAGGTGAGAATCCCAGCAGTCAATCACACACAGAAGTCTGAAACCCAGAGGTGAAGAGGAAGTTAGGGACAGGAATGTGTCAGTCACGAGCATTGAAATGACGTCTATGCATGAGGATGCTATCATCTAGGGAGTGAGAAATAATTTTTAAAAGAGGAGAAGAAACCACTCAACATTTTGGAATTTCTGGAAGAAACGGGGTAGCCAAGGGATTTAAAATGAGACACCAGCGGATTCCATGGAAAACCAGCCAAGTGTGTTATCCTGGAAGCCAAGAGGAAGCAACAATTAATCATGGCTAATGCTGCTGAGAATGAAAAATGACTGAAGATAGAGAAATGGATTTGTCAAAAATGGACACCATTTGTGACTTTGATAAGAACAGAGTCAGTGGAAGGTATGAATAAAAGCCTAGTGTGAGTAAAACGAGAAGAAAGAAGTGGTGGTGGGGATTCAGTGAACACAGACAATTCTTGAGGTATTTCTCCATGAAAGGTAGCAGAGAAATGTGATTTTGACCAACGGTCTTGGAACGTAGAAACTTTTGTTTGTTTAATTCAAAATGTGAAATTTTAGAATATTGTGTTTTGAAGAATATAATTTTTAAAAAGGAAGTACTGATGATAGATGAGAAAGAAGTTACTTAGGATGATAGAGACTGCTTTCTCCCTGCTCCTTTCCACTAAATACAACTGTAAAGCCTGAAATAGTGCAAGAGGTAATCAATTGCTGGAATGAATGTGATGTGAACTGAAAAGATAAGATCATAAAAAACAATGGGATATTTGAAATTAAAACGTTGGAGGTATATGGTTATTGGTAATATCTAAATCCTTGCCTGAATAAGAGGTGTTGAGCAGAAAAGATTATTGAATGTATGTAGGTAAAAGAATTAGAGAGACAGATAATCAACTGATAATCTATATGGACGTTGAAATGACTGTAAAAGTAGTGCTGGTGAAGCAAACAGTAAACACAATTAGCACCAAGAGGGTTTGGTGGCAAAATAATAATTATGCTCTAAAAGAGTCATCTTCATTTCTGTTCTCTGAATAATGACCACAATTATGAGGTCATACCTATTCTAGTAACATCACTAACACTCTATATGAGGTTTCTAGTTTTGTTGGATGCAGATTTTACATGTAATTTTGAAAAGAATCCCGTTAACAATTTTATTTGAAAGAAAAATTTTAGTAATTCAATTATTCTTTAATACATGAAAACTGTGTTTAATTCAGAAATTTGGACTTTTGATCATGATTTTTCAATTCACTGAGTCTGAAAAATGGATGAGCATCACGCTTGTTTTCACTATTGGCCTATCTCCTGTTGCAGAATATAAATGTTAACACCTTGTCATATCAAGTGCTTAAGCAGAAATTAGATATGCACAGTTGAGACATACAGTTCTAAAGTGATAATGATCTCATATAATTTTAGAATATTCATATTAATTACCAGTGCTGACCGTATCTTGGCATTTCTCTAGCCTTTGTTTTGTTCTCTACATTATCAACTGCTCTATTTCTCTGCCCTTTATAATTTAAACATTCCAAATTACCTGCTTTGCCCTGTACTTTTTTTTCATGTTCTCTTGGCTTGCACACTCTTCTCATTTTCTGGAATGGAATTATTCTGCTTGTCTGGCTGGCTAATTCATCCTTCAAGAAACAGTAGACTGTGAAGCCCTTTCAAAGGATGACACCATTTCCTCTTTTGCATCTCCTGTGCCATTTTATTACAACAATGTTAATTTTCGTTGACATTTTTTTTCTTATTAGACTCTGATAGCTTTAAGACAAAGATCATGATTTTTTTACATTTTCGGCCCTAGGAACTAGTACAGTGTCTGGCACATAGTCCTGGGATTGATGATAGATGAATGAATAATACTATGCTTTACCAGAATAATTTTTATGTTAAAGTAATAAAATTCACACATTTGAATTGCAGTTAGAAAGGCATTTGGAATTTATAATGACAAATTTAAGAACAGGAGAAAAAGAATTGAGAAATAAAACATGAGCAAGTGGAAAGTTTCAAAATAAAATCATAGGTATCATGGTTGATGAATAATTCCACTTTCTTAAGAGTAGATCCTCTAAGAAGTACGTTGTAAGTAATGGAAAGAGAGTCTACCACTAAAGTGCACATTTATTTTTTACTAGTGACCTTTATGGTCACTAGAGAGTGAAATATGAATAGAATCTCTCAAGAGGCAATGCTCTAATTTACAGTAGGATATCACCCATATAGTATATCTAATTTAAATACTTGGTTTCACTGAATATATTTTTGAGTGGATAGTTTTAAGTTTTTCTGCTTGTTTGGATAGAACTAACAGAGACATTTACCAAAATAGTGCCTATAGGAAAAGAAGCCGGGTGGAAGGTAAAGTCAGGTTTGAAGAACAGTAGTGATAAGTTTAGTGTTGGTCACATTGAATTTGGGCTGTCTGTCTCTTATCCTGTGGACACGTAGAAGAAAATGTTTCTGAAGCTCAACGAGAAGGTCATAACTGAATGGAAACACTTGGAAAAACATGGTAGTTTTTACTTTCATTCATAGATGTAGTGAAGGAGTTAACCTGCTCTAGGCTGGGTTACTAGGACGTGTGAGACCGGCTATTCCACATCTAAGATTAGTAGATATTAGTGCCAAAACCCCACCAATTTTCCACTATAAGAGTGGTTTGAAAACCATGCTCTACCTTGCCTTAATGTTCAGTACTGGCACTTCTAGGCCAATACCCCTGCTTCCCAATAAAAAGCAGCTCTGCTCTTTTCTGACTTTAATTTACTATGGCAAATTCCATTTACATAATATAGGGGAGAGGAGAGCTCTGATGTTAATTAAATAAAATTAAAATAGATTAAAAACCATTGCACTTTAGCATGCTACCATTCAGGGATGCATAGGTAGAAAAGCATGGATAGATTTCTTTAAAGTAGAATTTAATTAAAGGACAATTGTAGGAGAATGTTTTCACATAGTGATAATGAAGACATTTGTTGGAAAATTTCTTTTGTGGTGGAAATATTTGACAATCGATCATTTATAAACACACATAAAAATATTCATTTATAAAATCCTCTTTTCCCTCGTTTGATTCCTGTGTTTGTAACTGTGTCCATACATACTTCTATGTGTATATATGTACAAAAATATGAAGAGAGAAAGAGCACGATAAGAAGAGCACGATAAGATCATAAAAATCAAATAGTAAGATATTATTAATAGACCAAATGCATGCATCTGCAGTATTAAATCTGTCTGTGCCTCAATAAGAATTAGCAACATTCACTTAAATATTTAAACTACCAGTCTTTTTTAGGGTAATAGTGAAAAGTAGATATTGTTGTAACTTATTTCTTATCAAGTGATATTGTTGTGATTTTTCACAAATATTAGATGATTTCATAATTCCAGAGAAAGATATGAGGACTTCATTTTTCACAGGAAACGTAACTGTCATTAAAATTGGCTACTACAACACTACATGGCAACCCTTGACCATCTTTCATCTCATTAAAAAGTTGGTGAAAAATAATTTATTATGTAGTTGCTAAGAGATGATAAAAAATTCACTTTTGCTAACGTCACAATCAGATTATATTTTATTGCCCAATTTTTATTGGTCCTGATAGGAGATTACTTACATATCTATTTCACCATCCCAGAAACACAGAAAATAATATCTGCCGAAAAAGGACTTACTTAGATCAAATATATTTTTCTATATTTCAATCAAATGATTTCTAAGACTGAAAAGTAGATGTAGCAACTCTAGTACTTTATAATTCCTCTTAGATATTGTATTCTATTAGGCCATTTATATAGAAAATATAATTACATTATTCTTAAAACATGCAACAGAACTAAAGTACTCCTGCATTTATAGTAGTCAACATACTACTGCAATTTGCAAAGAACTAGCCTATTGATGGCCTTAACATAATAAAAGCAGAGTCTTTGAAAGATTGACCCTGAAAGGAATGGAGGACAGGAAACAGAAACAGAGCTTCTGATAGTATTTTCTGGTATTTATTTTCCTGGTATCTCCCACTTGTTATCCACACCATTCCTACCATGCACTCAGGAAAAGCACTGCTACTGAAACGTTCCAGAAAACTCTTGACACACTCAACTTCTTTTACTTTTCTTTAGTATCAGAGAGACCAAGCTGGAACATATAAACACATATTTACTCATTGAAAATAAATAAAGAATGCAAAGTATAAGTAGCTCATGTTTATAAATTTTACTGGACTGTCTCTCTTCCTATATCTCAGATGTCTTTGGGTAGGGAGAATAATCACCCTAAAGAGCTGCATCCTGATCTCTGTATTACATCTCTGAATGTGTGTTATGGATAGAACTGTGTTCCCTCAAAGACGTTGAAGTCCTAACTCCTAGTACCTGTGACTGTGGCCTTATTTGGAAATAGGTTCTTTGCAGTTTATCAGATTAAGATAAGGATATTAGATTAAGCCCTAATGCAATATGACTGGTGTCCTAATAGAAAGGGTACAGAGACAAATACATAGAGAGGGAAAACAATGTGGAGACATTGGGAGAACACCATCTACAAGTCCTGGAACACCTGAGACCACCAGAAGCTGGGGGGAGACATGAAACAGATTCTCCCTCACAGCCCTAGAAGGAATTCACCAGCTGACTACTTTATCTTGGACTTCAAGCCTCCATAATTGGAGACAAAAAAATTTCTGTTGATTAAGCCACCCAGTTTGTGGTATTTTGTATGGCAATCCGAAGACAATACATTTCTACTGTACGACAAAGGGAATTAATCGCAGACACTGCTACAGAGACAGCTAAGTTTGTTAATGAGCTAACCTTAAAATAGTGAGATTACACTGGCGTATTTGGGTGGGCCAACCTAATTATGTGAGTTAGTAAAAATAGAAGAAGCTGGCAGGAAAGGAGATCAGAGACAGGTGATGTGAGAAAGACCTGACTCTCCATTTCTAGCCTTGAAGTTGGAGCAAAGGATGTCACGAACCAAGGACACTGGGCATCAATTTTTAATGAAATTAGTGATAAAAATTATTCTTCCTGCCAGTGTAGACTCTTCCCCAACCCTCTGATACAACACGGGCACTATGGCCTTAAAATATGATTTCTACTTTTCAATAACAATTGATGTAAAATTTGCCTAAGATTTATATGAAGAAGAATTACTTTGTTCTACATTGGTTTGTAACTCAGTATAATTTTCTGAAATAAATGGAATTGTTTCATTCAATTCAATTGTTTCATTCAATACATAGCATAATTACCTTAAAGGGAAACGAGAAATGAACTAGGGAAAATGACAGCAAACTTCTTAAAGAAAAAATATTTTTTTCTTTAAAGAAGTTATACACGTTATACACACACTTACTAATGTTTCTATGTAAAAATATAGCAACACACTGTCTAATATTTCTAAAATATTATTTCTAGCAACATACTGTCTAATATTTCTAAAATAAATATTTCTAGCAACATACTAATATTTCTAAAAGTCTTTTTTTTCAAAGATTTATGGCTACAAAAGAACTTATGGCTACAATTCTTATAATTCTGATGAAACTCAAATATTACAGGTGTTCTTGTTTTTCAGTATTGTCATTTCCTTTCATTAATTGGCTCTATATTTATTTTTCCCTCTCTCAACAGCGATGACAATTTGTTTATTTTTCATAGTTTTAGTCTCCTTAACCACAAATAAAGAAGCTGACAGTGACTGTCTAAAGAAATCTTCATCAATCACAACTCTCTTTCTTTTTCCTGTTTAGTTTGAAACTAAAACTATTCAAAGTCCTCCAGCAGTTTATATTCCACAATTGTTCTAGATCACTTGCTTCTAACATCCATACTCATTCACTATGGTAAATATTCCAGATATTATTTTTTTCAGATATTAGTTATTTTTGCCAGAACATACAATATAATCAAAGCCACTATTGTTTCCCCGTCATTTCTATTTAACATTTTTTATTTCTTACTTTTCATTAAATTTAGAAAACTTTTTAAAACTTTGATCCACTTAATGGCCTGCATTTTTCAATGGCATTTTATTAAACAATAATTAATATAATATCATTATGTTCTTAACAGTAGGAAGAGAATGCCTCACTGCACTGGAAATAATCAGGAATACATAAGCCTCTTGAAAAACAGATTGAAAAAAATTAACATATTTTTTTGGGCATTATCTAAGGTCAGATGATATTATGAGAAAAATAGCTTAGGAAGTAGAACATTTTAAAATAAAAATTCCATATAGCTGTTGGGACTTTCAGTTTTTGCTCCTGCATGTAAAGAGCTTGGAAGTGTTACTACTATTCTTACAACAGGAAAAACCAGGAGAAACTGAAAACCAAGGACGTGTTTGTATCCATCAGAGAACGGACTCTCATGGTCTACTGCCATCCTGACATTTCATGGAGAGACATGACCTCCAGAGAGACAGAGCTGAGGTTTGCTTACACAGTCAGCCTTATGAGATGACAGGTCAGCCGCCTAAAATGTCCTGGATTCCTCACCCAAGGAAACCGTGGGATAAAGGAGTTTGGGATTAACATATAGTCACTACTATATATAAAATAATCAACAAGGACCTACTGCATAGCACAGGGAACTCTACTCAATACTCTGTAATACTCTGTAATAACCTATATGGGAAAAGAATCTAAAAAAGAATAGACATATTTATATGTATAACTGAATCACTTTGCTGTACACCTGAAACTAACACAACATTGTGAACTATACTCCAATATAAAATAAAAATTAAAAAGAAAAACTTAAAAATAAAGAACTTGTCTTAACCCACTAAATCTCTTACACAGCAACAGATGAAGAATACAGAGGTATGTGTAGTTCATTCTCTATAGCATTCACTAAACAAACTATACAATCTCTATAAAAGAAAAACGTATTAAATATATTCTAGTGCGACTGGCATTTCCTCTTATTATTGCCACCTTTTATGCAACACTGTTTAATTCAAGTGTAAAAATAAATAATTTGCCTTCTGATCTTGCCTTCATATTTGGTGAATATGATTGTATCTAAGAGCCCCTTGAAAGAAAACATTATAAAATATTCAAAGGGGTAATCTGTCTTGGAAATAAATGATCGAACTTCCGTAACAGTTGCCTATCTCTGATTTTGGCATGAATTTGCACAACATAGAGAAGCGATGCCTCAATAATATTATATAGAAGTATTGTAAGTTTCCCTGAGCTTGTTCACCATTTTGTTCACTACTACAGAAAAGTAAGAGAATAGCAGTGATTCTCCCCAAGATGTGTGGAAATGGGGGGTTTAGCATGAGAAAGGCAAAACAGTTGCTGTTGATCATAGCCTGCTCAGCAAACAGTAAAACCTTGGTCCCAGGAATAATTGGTACCTAATATGAGTGCCAGTGAAAGAGGACAATCTCATTTTTACAGAACTGTTGAGTGGATTGCCAAGAACTAGTCATCTCCACTCAAAATTATGAAGTATAATGGATTCTTCAGAGCACTTTGACTATTTCACAAATATTCAGTACTAGATACAATAGCATGTACTCTTCTTTTAGCTATGAAGATACAGCTAGAACTCAGGTCTTCATAAAAGTCTTCTCTCTTCAAGTAGACTCTAGTAACAAAATGAAAAACTTTGGATAAATGTCACTGACTGGGAAAATTTCAGTTCTTAAAGAATTACAAAGGCAATAAAGCATTCTTAGAGAAAAAGTGGAAACTAATTGCTAGTATAAATAATCCCTTCCAAAAATGGATAATCATTTGAGGAGAGGATACTCTGTTATGGATGCAAAATAAGAATATCTACATGATAAAGTGGGAAGATGGGATAATTGTGTTCAGTGCAGTAACATTCACAAATTATATTACATTGTGTCAAGAAAATAAATTATGAGATGTGTGGATACATGGACTTGAGAAAGGTAGAGAAATTAGTCAAGACTCTTCCTCTATCACCAACTCAATGACCCGAAGCATTGGTTATATGAAGGTAGATAATTACTTGAAAGGCATCCCAAGATCCCACAAGGTGAACGTGTAAGGCTTTAACGTAAAAATGCAGTGAGCAGGAGACAGGAGTGCGCAAGATTCGTAGACGTCCAGGTGCAGCCGCTGGGTCCTTCCTCAGCCACACTGGACATGCTTTCACTTACATTATGAAACATCAAGACATGTGAAGGATTGTGGTTTCAGGGGATCTTGGGCAAAAGTATCAAGTGAATTTATTTATTTTTAAAAAATATTTGACTGGTTACTTAGCCAAGCCAGGTGGTGAAACGGGTTAAACCAGGTAGAATTTCTCACTCTGTATATCCCTGAACGATGTACATAGGCTAACCCTTGGTGCCCCAAAGGCATTTTGAACTTCAAACAGCACATTATAAACAACTGGCTAGCCCTTTATATTCTTTATCTAGGCTCTGGGTCAGGGATAGACGTTGAAACATTCCCGTCAAGAGACAAAGTGTGAGAAGCCCTCTTACACACCTACACTCTGGTCAGGACTCACCTTCATGCTTACTAACCCTGACACTGCGAACTTTCTACCTCAGCCATAACTCTCTCCAACCCCTAATATTCTCCTAAACTCCAGATGTATTTTTGATAAAGTGCTGGGTAGCCACATTTTTGTAAATTGTGTATATATCACACTGTAACTATGTATACACATATTGTACATTGCATAAAAGCATTGCAAATCTGATGTGCTCAACTATAATATCTTTCACTCAAAATTACTTCTCTCATCTTTCACAGCTTGGACTTGTGACCAGACAAGTATTGTCTTAGTAAGCTCAGGCTGAAATAACAAACCACAACAGATTTGGTGGCTCATAAAACAAGAATGTATTTCCTCGCAGTTTTGGAGGCTGGATGGCTACATTCCGGCGATCGCCCTCTTCCTGGATTGCAGAGCTTACCTGCTTGCTGTGTGCTTACATGGCCTTTCCTCAGTGGAGAGACTGAGCTCTCTCGTGTCTTCTTATAAGGACATTAATCCTATCAGATCAGTGGCCCAAATGTATGCCCCCATTTAGTTACCTTCCAAAAGCTTCCATCTCCAAATAGTCACACTGGGGATTAGGGCTTCAACATGTGAATTTTGGCGGTGACAGAATTCAGTTCATAGCAAGAATCCTGTATTTGAGAGTTAGCAGTTAATAGATAATTAAATAATTCTAGTGTGCAAGAAACAAGGGAAGGGAGACCGAAGGAAGCAAGGGAAATCCCATGAGTTTCATGTGTTAAAAGTAATTGTTCTGTTTTTAGTTCCATTTGATTCTATATTGCTCAATGTAAGTTTATTTAACCATTTTCATCACTTTGCTTTCGTGTTCATTCCCTTTATGCACGGGTTGATTTTCTCTTGGTTCTAAGATCCGCCAGCCACTGGCAGTGACGCCACTTGATTCTTTTTGGATGGGTGTCCATGTCCTCTGGCTCTTCTCTGCATTTTGTGGTTGAGACATCTGGCTTCCCCATATATAGTTCTTCATCATTAACCCCTCGAGTTCTCTCTCATTAAGACTCACCATGATTCAACACTCTGACATTTTAAGTCATACGATTTTCCAACAAACTAACATAATATGTATCTTAAGACAACGTTTTTCTCCAAAACAGCATGCTAATTTTACATAGTGATGAAATTGCTACGTGATACATTATTTACCTGCAGATCATATTGTGTCTTATCATATTTAAAAATTTAAGAAATCAATGTTTAAATAATTTCACAGAGGTTGTATTTTTGGTGAGAACACTGAGGTGTATTTAAGTCGTAAAAGTACATTAAAATACCTTAAAGTTACAGTACAATTTTTGTGAGCATCTCAAGGACTCCGTTAATGCATTTCATGGGGAATGCTCATTTCCTCATAGAAAATCAAAGTGCAGTTGGGGAGATAGCTGCCTGTCGTTACGTCTGTTGCACCAAGGAAGGACTGATGAGGGAAACTGACTCGACGTCTCAGGATAACGTTAGCATCTGAGTTTAACTGGATGAATAGTGATGCATGAGAGTTTTCTTCAGACTCAGAAACCTGGAGGGGCAATTTTGGTTCACTTGGTTTAATATACCGCTGTGTTGCTGGGCCTCCCTCTGGACCCTGGATGAGGGCCAGAATGAGCTTACTCTGACCAGCCTGCTACTTGTCTCCAGCTGGGGAAAGAGAATCTCTTGCCCAAGAGACTAACGGTGCTTCTCAGGAGGGCCCTGCTTGTGGTGGGATCCCCCTGGCCAATGGACTGTCATCTCTGGGCGAGAAGGGCATCTCAGGCCCAGTGGTCCAGCATGGAAGGTGCTTTCCATGCTGGAGTCCTGTTATCAGGGTGTTTCTGATCAGTTCTTGTTGCCACTACAGCCAGGCTCACTTGGTGTTGCTGGCAACCTTCACGTTTGATGTGCGGTGGGAACGAGCTAACCTGGTCCATCTTCTGTTGCTTGTTTGGGACATCGGGAAATTCTGGGCCTTGGCCGCCTTCCTTGGTTGGAAGTGTTTGCAAGATGTCTTGTATCCTTGCTGTCCATCCAGTCCTAATATCTCTAACCAGTTTACTTTCCTCTTTCTACGTTTCAGAGTTGTATCTTGGTTGTCTCTTGAATTACTTTCTGGGTTTTTATTTGCACTTAGCAGGGAGTAGCAGGGAGAAAGGAGTTTACCCTATTCCATCCAGACTGGAAATCCAGTGTAATTTTATAAGGTACCTACATTAGGTCCTGCTATAACAATCACGTGTTGTACAATTAAGTTTCAGTCTTAAATATGTTTGCAGAAAGAATTTGTTTCCCTGTGAAATATCACATGCAAATCATTATGATTCTAAAAATGGTCATGTACTGGAAACTTTGGAGTAAATGCTATAGAAGGTTTCAGAGTAAAAGCAAATGTTCATTTTGCACTGGTGAAAATTATGTTTATTAATACAGGTTCTTATATAACTGTCCTTTAGATTTTTACCATGTCTGATGATTCATCATTGTGATATATCACAGCACAGCTGGTTGCCAGGAGTGACATTATAGCAAAGATTTATATAAAATATCCGAAAGTTCTGTAACTATAATGCTTCCACTCCACGGGTAGCACCATCGATACCCACATTTAGGATAATAGCTCTGGGAGAAAAAAAAGTTCAAAAAAAAAAAACAACTCTTGTAATGAAACTACTTGCTTCTAACATTCCAGCAAATGAAACATGGCTATAAAATTTGTATCTAAAAATATGCATTATCCACATGGAGTCAACATTTGAAAGATAAAAGTCAATGATTAGCTTGAAGTAAGTCTTGTTTGGAAGGGCAGAAAGTCCATACATTTTTTTAGTAACTTAGTAAAGAAGTTTTATTATTTAGTAACTTAGTAAATAAACTTTTTTATTTTAGAATAGTTTTAGGCTTACAGAAAAAATGCAAATATAATGGTAGTAAGTAATTTCAATTTAACTTTATGAATCATTAGATGGTTGCAATTTATTGTGATAAAAACAACCATTTAAATTTAATTGTGTTTATAATGTAGTAGATGACCAAAAAGTATTAAATTCATGCTGCAAATGGATGTAAGCTTGAATGTAGTGATTATCGCTAGAAATCAGTCAAGAATTTTGTGTTCCATTACCTCCAAGTAAAATTTTGATCAGAAGTTTTTTAAAGTATGATTGTATATATGCGTGTTGTTACACCCTTGCGTTTCCAAAGCCTACTTAAGAAAGCAGAAAGATTCAGTCCTTACAATATTTCTAGCTTTTAAGATTTTTCCTTTAATGCCTCCATAATGAATAATATATTAGAGCTTATGAGAGAGAATTTTAGTCCAGAAATTCCACAAGAGGTCTAAAGAAAAACCAGTTGTTTTTATTTTTTCATCAACATAATGTGGATTGAAGAATCAAATGGAATGGTAAGAGTCAGGCAAAAAACCAAGAACAGAATTTTATTTCTGATTTATTTGTATTATTTATTACTTTAATAACTCGTGGTCTCTAACTTTTATTCTAAGGTGTCTTCAGATTAAACTATTCATCATTATATTGCTTTGATTTAGAAGAACTCTGTAGTTGGAAGTAATAATATTTCTGCTTGGTTTTCATTAGTATTTCCAATCTTAATTTTTCTGACTAATTCTTTGCCTGTGCTTGCATGTCTGTGTTTGCATAGGAGCAGAGGAAAATGTAATAGCATCATGCCTGTGAGAGTCATTTAATTCTCTAAAATGATCCCCACTTTGAAAAAAAAGGTATAACATGTGTTTGTTAAAGTTTACAGAGAATAGTCACAGGTTATCTAATTTAATTTCTAAATCTCTCTCCATTTTACATACGAGAAATCTAGATCTAAGTAGCATGCAATATATTTTTCCAGATCACACGAATATGTAATGACTTCGAGACAAACCTTACAGTGTATACCTCCAAGTTCTAGCAAAATTAATAATAATGCTAAGAAAGGGGCCACACTTCTGTGCAGCCAAAGAAGTCCTGGGGCTTCTGATATTAAAGCTGTATCTGCAGAACTAGCTCGCAGATACCGTTGAACGCAAAGGTGGAAATGAGGAAACAAGCAACATTCTGTGGAGAGAAGAGCCAGGGATTTGAGTTCCAACTCCTAGCTCTCTGACCCTGGTCAAAATAATAAAAATATTTTATCCTCAGCTTTCATATCAGTAAAAATCACATATTTTCTGAGCCTACATAACTCCAGAATGTTATAATTCTGAGCCTAGTTAACTCCAGAATGTTATTGGGAAAATCACTGAGAAACAGGTATGCATACATATAAAATTATGGTTTATAGTAATGTATCTTCAGTATGAGCTCTACAAATGTTTCATATCATGATTGACTCCAACTTAAACAAATTTTATACAATCAAATTATTTGAATTTTACATTTAAGAGCATGAGTTTATATCAAGATAAAATTAATGAATCTAATAGTTAAAACTAGAATTCAACATTTTCATGTCAAACATGGCAGTATTTACATGACTTTAGTTGAATGATTAATTTTTTATTTTAATAAATGTGATTATGTGTATTATAAAACTAAAAGCAGTTCAAAATATTTCAATCAAAGCTGAGAAACAAACTTTGAATATGTGCAATGAAAATATTTATTACAAATCTGGCGTATATATATTTAGTTTTTCAAGTTCACAGTCCATTTGTTGTCAAGGGATTTTCACAGGCATTGGAGTGTCCTTCTAACTATCTCTTACTATGTTACATTAAGTTGAGCTGCCACCCAACATGATGTTGGGGATCTATGACATAATATTAAAAAGAATAAGGGTATTTTCAATGTTAATGAACTCATAATTAATTTAAAATTAAATAGTTTGATATAACTTGATCAAACATAAAGATAATGAAAATATTAAAATTATATAATTTACAAAAATACCCAAAAGCATTGGTGCCATTCTGCTCCTGCTTAAGAGGTAGAAAAGCTGCAAGAAAGCATTGCTCCCACCCTAACTGTGAGAGAAAACATCTGATACTCTACAAAATAATGATTTTTCTTGAGTCCATCAGGATCCTGAGGTCACAAGGCAAAGAAGTGAATGAAATTTAAAAAGGGACGAGCCCCTCCAGAAGAACACTAGGACTGTTTCAGCTTTGACAGAGCACAAGAAATAGAGGTGACCGCGATACAAGCCGGTAAGACCGTTAAAATTTTAGCGAATTCTTACAGGTCATGTGTGAGCTCTCCTGACACTTAAGAATCCCCGGAATCTCCAGACACACAGGAAGTTTACAGTGAATACACGGCAAGCTCTTTTCCGAGGACATCTGCTGGGTGCTCATGAGACGTCTGGTTAGGGCAGGAGACTTGAAATGATCCACGTTGGTGGTACCTAGCCTGGAAATTCCACCCTCAACAGGCCTATCTCTCACACTGAGCAGAGCTTTAAACCTGGGTGGGTGATGGGCAGGACACATCTTCCGTCAGAGCCCAGGAAAGTATAACCAGCTTCTGGGGATCAAGTGGAAGAACCTTCTGCCCCTGAAGGAGGATCAGGCACCTCTCAGCCTCACCACATGTTTCACCCAGTAAAAAGCAACAGCATCACTTCAGATAAACACACCCTGCCATGTGGGAAGAGTAGAGACAAACCTCTTCAGCCAAAGAAACTGCAGAAAAGTTGTTCACACCCTGATAAAAAGGAAAGTTTTGAAATATAAATACCTACAAATATCCAATTTGTCATGTTCCGCCTTAGCCAAACATGACCCAAGTACTTAACTGTATGTCACTGGCAGGAAGTGAGCCAGCTGATGATTCGTTTTTAGAACATTTCTTTTTTTTAATTTTTTTAAAAAAATTACTTATTTATTTTTAACATTATTGGAGTATAATTGCTTTACAATGGTGTGTTAGTTTCTGCTTTATAACAAAGTGAATCAGAACATTTCTGGGGAGAAAGAAATCATTCCTCTTTCTTAAAAGAAAACATGATCTCTGATGAAAACACAGTGTAATTGGACTTTTCAATAATGTATACAGAGGCAACACACCTCCATCATATAATGTTGGCAGGTTTAATTGAATAGAAATTTCTTTTGTGAAAGACCAGTTTTCAAACTCATCAATGCACTTAGTGACCGGATACAAATAATCACATCTTTTCTCTGATTTCAGTCCCCCTCATGGCTTTCTGCGGGTATAACTGTCGATTTCAAAATGTGTCAAATGAAAATAGCAACAGCTAATGATGGTGCTACTTTCTGACGGAGCCAAGTCTGTTTTGCATGTCTGAAACAAATCAATGTAACCCTAGCATAGAGGTTGTCACGATCTACCTTTTCCAAGTGTCATACCACGTGTGAGGAAATGAAGGAAGGTTTTGCCTTCTGAATACAGATAATAAGACCAAAGAGAATTTAATGAAATTCTGGGACAGAAGTCAACAATAGAACAGTTCTGACAGCCATTATTGTTACATAAAATCTGGAGACCGGGTCCTTGTAATTCTGAGTCATTCATGCTACACATTTTACTCTACAATTTAGGGTGTGTCTTTTAAGGAAAGCATTCATTTTCCAGTCCTATTTTTTTTATTGAGATCATATACTTTATGGAAATAATTAAATGTAGTATATACCTTACATTTCATAAGGATTTATCAATTGCAGTGTTTTGTTTGTTTGTTTGTTTTATAAATATCCAGCACTTTTTTTTTTAGATGTTGGGGGTAGGAGTTTTAGTAATTTATTTATTTTTGCTGTGTTGGGTCTTCGTCTCTGTGCGAGGGCTTTCTCTAGTTGCGGCGAGCGGGGGCCACTCTTCATCGCGGTGCGCGGGCCTCTCACTATCACGGCCTCTCTTGTTGCGGAGCACAGGCTCCAGACGCGCAGGCTCAGTAGTTGTGGCTCACGGGCCTAGTTGCTCCGTGGCATGTGGGATCTTCCCAGACCAGGGCTCGAACCCGTGTCTCCTGCATTAGCAGGCAGATTCTCAACCACTGTGCCACCAGGGAAGCCCAATTGCAGTGTTTTTGCATACATTACTGAGGGTTGCTTTATTTTCATAATAGTGCTGTGAGGCTATTCTCACTAACAGTGCAAAATGTGCCTTGTAGATATTAAATGATTTGTGTCAGAACACGAGACTTGTAAATGGGGACAGTAGGATGAGTGTCCACTCTGCTTCCTCCTAACCAGTTTCCCCGAATGAATGCTGCACACGCTGATGTGGTGTCTAATGCTTCTGGGATTTGGATAGGCATACAATTGGAGAAAACTGAGCAGGTGATTTATATCAATTACACAATGTAAGTAACAATCCCCATCCTTCTGTTCCAGTGAAAGTCCTTTACCAAAACACTTTTTCTTCTGATGGACTTTGGCTTTGGTGACCTAGGACTAAATATTTGCAAGTGTGTTAATGAAGACATCCGAGTTAGATCTTTTGCCAGAATTTTGGCTTTTGAGACCAATCAGGTTAGCATAATGGGCCAGAGAAGTTTCCATATGCTATTACTTGCTTATACATTGCCCCCATTCTTTATATAAACAAATGTAAAATAAGTACACATCAATAAACAGGCTCTCGTTGAGGATCTAAAATTCTCTTATTTGTAAAAAAGGCCCAGGACTTTAATACTTGTAGTTTGTGACAATTTCAGCTTTAAAAAAATTTACTGTGATATTTGCAGCTATGTTCCAAGTGGGTTAAGCTACAAAGATTTTGCTTTCTCTTAAGTGGAAATGAAAAAATAAGATGCTATTTCTGGGTTTTTTTATTATTATTTTTCATGTCTGTATTTTAGCAACATTTTGTATCTTTACTACTAAGTACCTCTGTGAAATACAAATCTTCCTAGAGAGAAGATATCTAAATCAGTATTATTGAGAAATCTTAAAAAAAAAAAATTTGTCAGGAGAAATTATTTTGTAGAGCTAAGTAAATTTCAATAATGATCTCCTTACAATCAAAACCAATAAAAATTCTACCACAGAATATGATTACTTACAAATTGCTGAATGTGTAAAAAAATCTGCACTTGCTTATTAAAAACATATGCTAGTTAAAAACCAATGTAGAAATCCACAATCCTTTGCAACATAGCACCACATGACATAAAAATTATTGATAAAAATTGTTATTCTCCAGCTGGATCCCCTCAAGCACTTGTAGACTGGTAATGGTCATTGTGGAAGTAGGATTAAATAGTCCAAACTGAAAAGCAAATAGAATTTAAAATAACAATTAAAAAATGAAAGAACCATAGTACTAATGATTGTATTTGGCAATAGAAATATGCTGTTCCCAGACTCTAAATGCATGTTATATGAGTACACTAGATTGCCCCAAAACAGCTGCGTGCCACATGGAGTTATATCAATAACCTAAGGACATTATCATGGTGAATGTCCATGCCTAAGGACATTCACCAGGGGTGAATTAGCACTGCTGGTAGGGTGTACAATCATGAAATTTACCCATTGGGGATGGGATTTGGAGACATAACTTTTAAAACATTTTAATTACTTTTTAATGAGTAGTTACTATTATCATTTTAAACCATTCAGTCACTATGACAGCTTCTTTCTCTTAGAAATCGATATAGATGGAAGTAGATGCCTGCTACAGGCAATAGCTCTGCTGCTAGCCTCACGGACACATCTTTCTTGATTTTTTGGTTCCCTGGCTACGTTCAGGCGCGAGATTGGATCTATAGTTCTAAGTGTAACATATGGAACACATTCACCATTAGCTTCTAAGTCTCTTAATATCTCCGTTTTTGTATTCAAGGTTTTATTCCTGAGGCTTTTTATTCACCTCGAGACATAACTATGATGTCACTTGATTCGTTTTTGTCCTAGTGTTGTTGAAGATTAGAATTTTTTAATCTCTAAACAGACGTGGAAAAATTGTTCTAAAGTATGTCATGTGTTCCCCTGCAAATGCAGAATGGCTATGTAGTGCCTTCTCTGGATTATAAACATTGGAACATACAATGGGCGAGAGTCAAAGTGTTTTTCTTCCTTTGAGGGGACAGGTCTTGCTGTTCACATTCAGAGGATGGAACATCTACAGTCTAAGAAAGCAACCATCCGTGAGATTAGAGGAAGCCACCTTCCCCTGCAACACATAATAATCAGGAATTTCCCCAGTACATGCTGAATTCTGATATTTAGTTTGCAATGATTGCCAACTGTCTTTTTTTGTTGTTGTTTTGGTATACTCTCAGGGCTTTTTTAATAGTGAATTACAGAATACAATTCAATTAAGCACAGTTTGTCTGAAAACAACTGGGAAACACCTTTTTTCTTAGTTCAGGAAGCCCCCCTTTCTTCTTCCTTTTCCTTTTTCATTCTTTTCTTTTCCCCTTTATACTAGCTTGCGCCTCCCTTATGATGATGTTTCTGTTTGAAGAAGGGCAGGTTCTTCTAACTTGCTAAGTGTACCATGCACGTCATTTCTAAAACGGCTTTGTGTTTTCCTTACTAAATCATTTTCAGAATCTCCTTCTCTCATTCTTCAGGTCCTATCGATGTCTCTTGTTCCACAGAATTATTCTTGGCCCCATGTTGGTGTGGTGCCACTGCCTGTCCTTCTGTGTGTTCCCGTCCTGGGTCCCTCCTTCTTAGACTACCCACAACCTCGAGGCTTTGTTTTAGTTGCCCATTTTGACGTGATTTGTTTTCCTGAACTTTTATTAGGTTCAGGATAGCTTTCCTACCATCAGAAAACTCTCTATTTTGCTGTTTTTTATTTAGTGTTGAAAAGTAAGTGACTTCCTTTCCAAACTTTCATGACTGCTTCTCTCTGCTACTTTTATTGGGCCTTTTCATTTTCCTTCCTCTGATTGGCCCTCTCCTGCTCAATTTTGATTTCACTCCCAGTAGATCTCCTTGTTGTGGAGCCCTCCCCAGAAGGCACAGTATCTGCTCAATTTCATGTCCACTCCATGCTTATCAGACACCCCACTGCTGCCCTCTGCTTTATATGGTAGGGATCTGATAAGGCACATCCATGTAGAATCGGTGTAGATCGCCTTGTTGTATATTGTGGTACCCAAGATACCTTGACGATTAGTTTTGTCTAAAGACAGAAGATAGGTTTTTAGTTCTCTATTTAATTGTGCTGCTTTTGTGAAGTGAGTAAAATCTAAACTGCAGCTGCCAATTCCCATCATCCTTTATCGCCTCATCTCTTCAGCTATTTTTTGAAGGAGGGGTGGATATTTATTTGTAATCATGCTTTACTCATATTCTTATTTATTAAGAAGAACACATTTTGAATGAAGTACAAAATCCATTGCTACCTAACTACACTACAATCCAATCCATGCACATTTTTTACTAAGAAACCGTTTCATCATTTAAGATTTCAGATTTTGTTTTCCCCAAACTCAAAATCAATTCTGGCTTACATTAACTGCCTCTTTTTAAACGTGAAAACTGGTTTATTGTTAAAATAATTTGAAGAAATTCTGAGTTGGTCTTTTCATAACTTTCCATTTGCTAATCTGTGCTGCTGTTCTCCAAGACTGGTACACGTTATACAGTTTTTCCCGAAACTATTTGATCATGTAACCCTTTTCCCACAAGAATACCTTGCAAATTAATGCTATTAGAAAACACTGTGGAAGTATTAATTTCCTAATCTAAAATATATGAATTTAATGTCTTCAAAACAAAAAAGTTAATATTATCTGACATCACTTGCTATAATAGATAATAAACTAAGATTAAATTTGAGTGATTCTTTACTCATATTTTTAATGCTTTGAAGTTAGATATTTCAAGACTATTTTAGTATAATTAGGGTGTAAGTAAGACAGACAGTCCTGTGACAATGATGATTTCAGGTTTTATGGTTTAATGCTCAATATATTCCAGGATGATGCCTGGTGCATTTCTGAAATCCATTAAAACTTTGTCTATTTTCAGTCATTTGGCACCTTTTTTTTTTTTTTTTTTTAAAGTTGACAGTTGGTGTGAATAACAAAGAAAGGGACAAATTTCCTTCTTAAATCCTTGGATCACCTTATGAAAGATGGTGGCAAGTTTGGGAGATCAAAATTATCAGCCTCAGTTTCACATTACAAAGCAAATCTCTTCAGTATGTAATCTTTTCTTTTTCACAACCAGGACCAGTCCAGTGGTTTCATATATACATAAACATATGAATATATTTATGCTTCATTGCATTTTATTTAATCAGAAAATCCCTATAAACAAATATGTGGTGTAGACATAGAATATTTTTTTGGAAAGAAAACCCTTCAAATTATCCAAGAATAATTTACCCCCCGCGTAGCTCTAGTACAGAAATTAACGATGGTACGGCCTACTGCCATCTGCTCTCTAGATGCCCTGGTGATCCAGTTATAAAGAAAAGTAAGTAATCAATAACTCTATGCTTCCATTTATAGGAAATGCCCAGCACAGGATAATCTAAAGAGGCAGAAAGCAGGTTAGCAGCTGTTTAGTGCCGGGTGCAATGGCGAATTGGGGTGGGGTGAGGGGATACATGAAGGTACATGGTTTCCTTTTGAGGTGGTAAAAATATTCTAAAATTGACTGTGGTGATAGTGCAAGTGTATGTGAATACACTGAAAACACTGGCTTGTCCACTTTCCGTGAGTAAACTCTGGTGTTACACCTCAGTAAAGTCATTACAAAAACAAACATTTCTGTTTATTTCTTTTATTGTGTCTTTGATATCACTTTTTTTTTTTACAGGAAAGACATGTGAGTGATATAAGTTAGATGGACATAATAGATAAACGAGAAAGGATGATGCAGATCACATGAGACTCAGACAACACAGATTCTGAAGGTGGTTGGAGGAATATTGATCTGATGTTGTTCTTGTTAATGTGCTGTCCTGGTCCTGAACTGTCCTGTGTGGCAGGAAGCAGGCTATGGGGTCAGTGGGGTGTCTTGTCCTACCTTCTCCAGAGATCACAGCTGCTATGAGTCTGGGAGGTATGTAGCTTTTCAGATATTCAATGACAAATTACTCTAACTCAATGTATAAAAACAAAGAATTTTAAATGTATGAAATAATTCCTAAACTTTTTTACTTTTGGTTGATTTTCCATGATTTCTCTTAAAAAGGATTGGGATTGACATATATACACTATTGATACTATGTATAAAATAGATAACTAATGAGAACCTACTGTATAGCACAGGGAAGTCTACTCGCTGCTCTGTGGTGACCTAAATGGGAAGGAAATCCAAAAAAGAGGGGATATAGGTATATGTATAGCTGATTCACTTTGCTGTACAGTAGCAAGTAACACAACATTGTAAAGCAACTATACTCCAAAAAAAAAAAAGAGTCCTTATCATTTTGGCTTAAAAAACAAAACAGGGCTTCCCTGGTGGCGCAGTGGTTGAGAGTCCGCCTGCCGATGCAGGGGACACAGGTTCGTGCCCCGGTGCGGGAAGATCCCACATGCCGCGGAGCGGTTGGGCCCGTGAGCCATGGCCGTTGAGCCTGCGCGTCCGGAGCCTGTACTTCGCAACGGGAGAGGCCACAACAGTGAGAGGCCCGCGTACCGCAAAAAAAAACAAAAACAAAAAAAAAAACAAAAAAAAGAAAATTCAAGAATAAACAATTTTGACTCTTGAAAAATGTGCTCTTACCTACGTTATTTCCTCTTCAATTATTTGTGATTTGAAATCAACTATAGAATATGCTGTTACACAGTACCTGAAGCTCTACCCTAACATCTTCTATGACACAATCAGATTTTATATCTTCCTCCTGGGGTCTCTAATAAAATGTCATCCCCCCGGCACTTACGATATTCTTCTTTTAATACAGTTACTTGTGTTTCCCTTCATTCCATCACACAAACAGCTGCCTCTAAACTTGATGGCAAGGGCTCTACTTTGCCTTATAGACTATTTTGACTCTATTAAACTAACCTTTGACTTTCTGCCCAGAACAACTCAAATCTTCATATTAAGTTAAAAAACAAAAAGGAAGAAAAATAAAAGAAACCCATATTTGCTCTCAGTGTATACAGTTTTCAAGGCATCCTTAAAAAATGGATATAATATTGAATCATTTCATTAGATTCTTGACTTGGTAATGGTTGACTGAAACAATTCCTTTATAAAATCAGATTCCAGTAGAGATGTTGGAAGATTATTTTACAGAAAGATTTAAAGCTATTTTCTTCCAAAATTTTCACCTATTACTACAAACCTCTTACTGGGAAATATATATGTGTGTGTGTGTGTGTGTGTGTGTGTATATATATATATATCAAGTCATTCTTACTATTCTTGCTATCTCCTACTGAGCTATCTGTTATTTGGAAATAACTAGAATTTCATATTTAGAGATTTTAACTCTATACGTAGGTATTATTTATTCAAATATCCTTTTGCTTTAAGAGCAAGTCCTCTCACTTGGAAATTTTCCAGCTTTTTTTTTTTTTGGGATTAAGCAAAAATGTATTTATTTCCCACGTGTAGCAGATTTGCCCTCCACATGTGAAACAAATATATAACACAAGCTTTCTGTTTGGGGAAGGGCCACAATTTCCTTCCATGTTAAAATATCCACATGTAGCTCATACTCTGCGTAACTGAAAGGAGTCCCATCCTTCCCCCGCACCTACCGTGTTCGCTGGACACCCCGCTGACCCCCCTCCCTCTCTCTTGACTCCTCTGTCCCTCTTGTGGCTCTTTTGTCCTCAGTTCTTTATGCTGCTATCACTGCTCCTTTCCTGCTTTATTCTACTGAAGGAAGTCAGCCTTCTCCTCTTGACCTAAAATATACATTACTAAAGAGTGTCTTAATCTAGCAGACTTTGCTCTGTCTTGAGGACAACACTAGAGAGTTATAGCAGGTGAAATGGTAGTGAAAACAGGTAGCATATGGGCTGTGCCCTGTGCAGGGGCTCCTCAGGGTCTGGCCCCCTTGGCCCCTCCCTGCCCATCAGGTTGCTGAGAACCACTGCTCTGGACATTGGAATTCCTGCTGACTTTTTTTTATAACCACATAAAGTACATAGACTTGTTTGGGGAGATGTGTTTCTCCAAACAAGGAAATGTCTCATCTAAAAGTCAACTCTGAGATCCACTTTCAGCAATACAAAATGTGGCAGAACCTTTCAAATTACAGTGTTGCTTTAAGGAGGTGAAACCCAGAATTCAATTCTTAAGCAGAGGTAATCAAAAGACCAGAGGTTCCTACGTGTAGAGGTCTGAGTGAGTGGTCCGCTTTTCCTAAGTCAGATCCCAGCTCTAAGCAGTGGCAAGAAAGGCCTGGGGGACGTCACGCCTTCTCAACATTCCAGGGACACATTTCTTCTCTTCACAGGTCATTATCAAGGTTCTTTATGGTTGTCAGTCTGAGATTACTTGCCAAAATGCCACGTGAAAGTGATCATATTGGACCAAATCATGTACTTTTTCATTTGAAATAAATTAACTAATAATTTTGAGATCTTAAAGAAATTTTACATGGCTCTAATGCTGTATTTCCCTTCATAGAGAATAGAAGAAAATGCTCATTAAAAAACATCAAATTAGATGTGCCTTTAGAAGTAAGATTTTATTTCATTCGTCAGTCTTTTTATGTATTTACCTACCTCCTATCTCCATGGTAACCATGCATCTCTGGAGTGAGCATGACAACTTAAAGCTTCTATTCAACTTTTTTCCTCATTGTTTTACTTCTACTAACTTGAAGAAAGTTGGATATTTAAAATATACACTTCCTGTACCTCTTGTTTGAAACCATGGTAGGACATTTTAAAAAATCTACATTGTGGTGAGAAAGTAATCTTAGCAGTTAATAATGCTACAGAAATGTAAGTTTGTGTGAGCAAAATATTGCCTAACTTTCAATGGTGTCAAGGTTTGAAAATGGTGTGTTCAGTAACTTGTCATTTCCTGAACACACATTTCTTAAAAAGGATGGATATTTGACATTTTTCCTAAGTCTCTGCAAAGGACGGACATAGTTTTCTTTTAAACAGCAACCCTCCTGATATGGAGGAACAGAATGTCAGCACTTAAAGATCTGTAGACAGATCCACTACATCCTAAAAGAGAGGGCTGTGGAATTGCCCTTTGAGAAATCAAGTGTAAATCTAGACGAAAGGCAATATCAAAGAGATACGTAGCATCACCTTAAAGGAAAAAGCAACAGGCGACAACAAACATAACAGGCCTTTTTTATCTTTCCAGGATGATGTGAGAATTACCTCATAGATGACAATGAACATATCTAAACTACGAACATACCTGTCACTGTTGGTTCTCAGTGATCTACAGAAATATCTAGAATGCAAATCAAAGCGGCAACACTGTCAAAATCCAAGCACCAAGGTCCAGGGTAAAAGAAATGTCTTTTATGTAAGAAGCATGAAGGAACACGTATCTCTTTAAATCCCGATGACATGAAACCTTTACTACTTACAACTAATTTTCATCGATCTTAATCTAGCCTCTCTGAGGTAATGTCGTACAACTGGACTTTTTTTTTGGTAGCTTGTATTTCAGGAATGAATTCAACAGTCCACCCAGGTTTATTTCTACCTGCAATTTAAAATGCACTGATTCTCCAGTTTTGTGAACCACTCTGGAGAAGTTTAAGGTCTATCTGTGTCATGGATAAGCATCACTTCTGGGCACAGAATTTTTAGCTGAATACTGTTAAGCCTGGATATGGGTCAATTCAGCAGGAAATGAAGACGATGTGGGCACCAAATAGTCTTTCTCAGTTTTCTCTCCTTTTTAAAATTATTCTTCAGGTTTCTTCAAACTTAGAGCCAACAAAGGGAAGAAAACATCTGTATCAAGTTGGTTCAAAAGTTGAATGCACTTAGTCTAAGTCCTTGAGCTCAGGTAGCTAGAAAACTCCCCACCCTACCCACCCCTCCATGCAGAGTCGCTGCTTTGATTCCCCATCTCCAACTCTGGGAAGACCTCCACACTGCTGATTCCTTATTTAGAGCAATCCAGCAACATACATATGTGTTTATTATTAATATTGTGTTTCTTTCCCAGTTGTCTACTTGCTTATGCAAGAATTATTTAACTAGCTAGAAAACAGAAATTTCCCCAGGAGATAACTTTTCTCTCCTCTGTGGTTAACAGAATTTCTACTAGGATGAGCTACAAAAGATAAAAAGACACATTGGCTTGGACTATTGTCCTGTTTTTTCTCCATGTGGAAAATTGCTTTATCTGTCAGGGGTCACTCTTGCACTATTGCACGTGATTTTAGCAAGTAAACTTTCTCGTGTCTTCGTGGCAGCAGGTAAGTTTACAACCTGGAGCAAGGTGCCCTCTCTGAAGGCACCCTCCCAAAGAGCCTGGGAGATGGGGATGCTTTCTTCCTTGATGATTTCCTTTCAAATGGGGTGGCTCCCAGATTCTTGAGAGAGTCCTGGGCTGTGAAACTGTCAAGATGCTTTTAAGAAGAACATTTCAAAGGATGAAAGAAATGATGCACAAAGCTTTTCTAAAGTCAATGCTCGAAACGAAACTGAGGCAGCATCTCTGCGGCAGGATACGTAAGGACCAGTGAAGGAGAGAGAACGGCTCCAATGGCAGGAAGAAACCTGTCTGAGGTTTAGTCAAGCTGAGGGGAGTATTAAGAACTTATGGGTCAATAGAGACCTGTGGAATGTCTTCCTTTAAACGTCTAAGGGCAAGTTGTGTCTACCCCAGCCTTCCCAGACATTTGCACAGAGACGTCCTGAAGTTACCAGCCTCTGGAAATATTTGGGAAATTCACTGCTTCCATTGAGGTGCACCTTACATATCAAAAGTACTCAAGCATGTTTGTCCAGATGAATGGCTATCTCACCTCAGTCAGAAAGAGATTCATGAAGTTTCTGTCATCACAGCTAAAACGCACCTCAAAGTTTTGTGCCTGCCTCCTGCACTAGGGCATCAGGATCACTGAACAAGAAGACCAGACCGTAACCTCTAGCTACTAACAATTGGTGGGGAAGACAAGTGGTTAAATAGGCAATTCCAAGAGGGAGTGATGGGTCTGCAGTGCGGTATGTAGGAGGTCTACAGAGGCACACAGGAGGGACACATAAGCCACATTTCAGCATCAAGAACAATTTAATAACAGTATTAATATTAGAAAGACAAGGCAATACTAATACAGCAAGAAGAGGAGAAAATATGCCAGGAAGAAAGAAAAGCAAGTACTGCTACATGAGATCATTTTAATTAAATAGTGAAACTCAAACATGAAACACAAATAGCGTGAGAAGACCCTTAAAATCATGCTGAGAAGCTTGTGTTGAATGAAACAGAGACCCATGCATGAGTTTTAAGAAAGGGAATGATAGAAATGATCTGGTTTATGCTATAGAATTATCACTCCAGCAGCAGAATGGAAAAATAAATCTGTGGGAACCAATTTTAGAGGCATGGACAACAATTATAAGACTTCTGAAAAAAACAAAGCAAGGGGTAAAAGCTTTGCAGAGCAAAGGGTATCTGGTTAATTATCAACCACCAAATGCTTAAAATTCAAGACTAGGGAGAGTGACCACAATTTGGAATCTACGCCTCTCCAGTGAGTTAAATATACAAGGTTCTCCTCTTTCCCCTTCCTGCCATTAACTTTCCTTCCTTTCTGAACAATTTAGTCCAAAGGCACTTGTTGGGACAGTGAGGTAGAATGTGTATTCTCTGTTGTTGGATGGAGAGTTCCATGACATCAGCTAAGTCCAGTTGGTTGGTAATGTTGTACTAGCCTTGTAATCCTTAACTGATTTTCTGTCTTCTGTCAATACTTCTATGAAGCACTGGGAGAATGGTGTTGAACCCATAAATTATAATTGAAGTTTTGACTATTTTTTCTTGTATTTCTATGAGTGTCTGCTTCACGTATATTAAAGCTTAAAGCTTTTTTTATTAGGTGCACAAGCGTTTAGGCTTGTCATGTCCTGTTGATGAAATGGCAGCTTTATCATTAGGGAATGGTTTTCTTTATCCCTGGTGATGTTCTTTGCTCTGAAATAGTTTTGTCTAATGCTACTGTAGTGACTCTAGCCTTCTTTACTTTTTGAATTTTATTTTACTTATTTATTTTTTTATACAGCAGGTTTCTAGCCTTCTTTAAATTAGGGATAGCATGGTGCATCTTTTCTCACCCTTATGTCATATTTGTGTGATTGTATATAAAGTACATTCTCATAAGCCATATGTAGTGGAGTCTTCCTTTTTTATTCAATTTGGCAATCTTTGCATTTCTACTTGGGGTGGTTTTAATCTTATTCACATTTAATGTGGTGTTTTTATACTGCGGATTTAAATTTACCATTTTAGGTTTTGTTTTTTTCCCTATATGTCTCAACAGTTGTTTACTTCTTTTGCTACTTTGTTTCAACAGTTGACTATCTTTTTGTTTATGGTTCTATATTATCTTCATTGCTGACTTATTTTGCCTACTTTTTAGCTAGCCAGCTAGCTATCATCTAGCTATCTACCTATATATTTATATTAGTGATGTTTACTGGTGTAGCTTTGTTGTTGTAGCTGTTTTAAACATCTAAGATGATGATCATTTATTGTGTAGCAATAATCAATTAATACAGTGACATCACCGTAGGACCTTTGAAATGAAGATGGAAATGATTATGGTATTAAAAATACCACACAATCCAGCAATTTCACTCCTGGGTATTTTTCTGAAGAAAATAAAAACACTAGTTTGAGAAGATACATGCACCCCTATGTTCATTTCAGCATTATTTACAATAGCCAAGATATGGAAGCAACCTAAGTGTCCATGATCGAGAGATGAATAAAGATGTGGTACATACACACGATGGAATACTACTCAGCCATAAAAAAGAAAGAAATCCTGTCATCTGCAACAGAATGGATATACCTAGAGGGTATTAGGCTCAGTGAAATAAGAGAAAGAGAAATACTGTGTGATTTCACTTATATGTAGAATCTAGTAAAACAAAACAAAGGAACAAACATAACAAAATGGAAACAGCCTCACAGATAAAGAACAAACAGCTGATCGCCAGAGGGGAGGGAAATGGAAGGATGAGAGGAAAAAAAGGTAACTGTGTGAGATGACGAATGCTAATTAGCATGGGTGTGGTGATCATTTCACAATGTATATTTACATGAAATCATTATGCTGTACACCTTAAATGTATACAACTTTTGTCAGTTATACCTCATAAAGCTGAAAAATGATGAAAAAATAATAAAATTGAGAAAAACTCAATTTTCAGCATGCAAAAATATTATTAATAAAAAGATATCTTAGGGCTTCCCTGGTGGCACAGTGGTTGAGAGTCTGCCTGCCGATGCAGGGGACGCGGGTTCGTGCCCCGGTCTGGGAAGATCCCACATGCCGCGGAGCGGCTGGGCCCGTGAGCCATGGCCACTGAGCCTGCACATCCGGAGCCTGTGCTCCGCAGCGGGAGAGGCCACAACAGTGAGAGGCCCGCGTACTGCAAAAAAAAAAAAAAAAAAAAAAAAGATATCTTAGAAAAGACTGTACATTCTACACAGTATCTTGTTGTTACTACAATAAAGCAGTCATAATTTGTTTCAGTGAATATTCTATTCTGGGTTGTTTTAATATTGGGAAAGATTAAGATCTAAGTTGTATGATTTATAAAAGATCCTAGTTAAGAGTAGAGTAACTCTGTTGCCTGGTAGAAAAATAATTTTTAGCAATGGAGGAAAAAAAAGAAAAATAGTCTACAAAATGCCACACTCCCCCGGTGAGACACACCTGGCAACACAATTATATCTTCAAATATATCATAGAAACATATGGTTTCTATCTTTTGGCTTATGCATCTGTTGATTCCTTACATTTTACCTGCAGCTAAGTCTATAAAATCAGAGTATTTTGCTTATGAAATTTAGCTTTTTCTCAGCATGTTCTTTTTAATAGGAATTATCATAATTTGTCAGTTCATATATAAATTTAGGAAAAACTGAGCCTAAATGAATAGGGAATATCCTATTTCACTATAGTTAATTTCATCTCATTTATCCCACTATGATTTATACATAATGTTTTAGTCTTTTTAAGGAAAATGTTATAAGCTGTTTACTTTTGTTTGGATGATTAGATTGTTTTCCTTCTGCTTTTAATGACTATTCACTTTTGTATGTGTGCATGAAAGACACCAAACATAACATAGAATACAAAAATATGATCACCTATGTCTTCCAGAGGACTGCAATATACAGTTCTGTCATCTAAAAAGCATCTTATTTCATGATCACCTTTTCACAAGTTTCAATACATTAATTTATCTGATCTCTACAGTAGTAATGCACTCTGCATTAAAGTAAGTGTCAAAAAATACTAATATAATGAGGTTAATGATGTTGAATGACACAGAGGAGATGTTCGATGATGTTCAAACATATTTAAAAAGAAAGGGAAAGTTCTGTGATTTCCAGGGATCCAACCTCTCTTAAGCTCCTCAGATGAAGAAGGACACTTGTTTGCAGAGCCCACCTCTGTGCTCCCACTTCTGCTACTACTGCCACCCCCCAAGGCTGAGTAGAAACCAGGGTTCACCTCCTGGTGATGCTGAGGGAGACTTGGAGTTAGCAGCACTGCCTTTCTGTGGCAACACAAGCCTTCCTGCAGTTGGCGAAGATGCTAAGGTCATCTGTGGAATCAGAGTGGCTCCTACCTTCTCCCTGCCTCAATCTCATATGCAGCCCTTCAGTGGCAGAACTTGACTGACACTCCGCTATCAAGGAAAAATGGAAATGTAATTTGGGTGCTTCCAGACTCAGGAAGATTACAGAAGGGAAAACGTGGGGCTGAATATCAATGGGCAATAAGGGGCAGTATGCTTTCTGCATAGTTTCCACAGAATGCCTATCACGGCAACTTAATTCTGTTGCCTTTGACACTTTGTTTTGTTGACACTTTCAGCCAAACTCAAGGTTACAAAACAATAATGAAATCAATCAGTTTTAACAGGACTTCCAAAGCTGGTGGCAAACAGAATCAGTGTGGTGTAATGTGTTTTTGATTTGTCTTTATTACAACATTTTAAAAAGTCGCCAAAAAAATCATAATTCCTACTTGAATAGTAAGCCAATATAAAACATGAAAGATAGGATGTGACTGATCCCCATCAATGATCTAGTTTCTACCAATAAAAATCACATCATATCATTTCTCTCTTTTAAATTCTCCACTGATGCCTATTACTGTGTTATAAAATCTGAAGTCCTTACCACGGTCCACAAGTGCCACGATGCCTGAGTCAGTGCATAATTTGCATCTCATACAATCCCGAGCCACCTTCTTGACCCTGTCCGCTGACCTGCTCCCACGCAATAAGCTACTTTCTAGGGGCTTTGTCACTCTTCTCAATGCCTACAGGCCTCTTTTCTGATTTGAGGCATGGCTGGTCCCGCTAATATATTAAGTTTCAGCTCAAATATACCCCCTCAGAAAGACATTCCAACCAATCTCATTTCAATTAACCAATCCCACCAACAGAGAGGTCCTCTAGTCAATTATCCAGTTTCATTCTTTTTTGTTTGTTTGTTTTTTGTTTTTATTTTTTGCGGTACGCGGGCCTCTCACTGCTGTGGCCTCTCCCGTTGCGGAGCACAGGCTCCGGACGCGCAGGCGCAGTGGCCATGGCTCACGGGCCCAGCCGCTCCGCGGCATGTGGGATCTTCCCGGACCGGGGCACAAACCCATGTGCCCTGCATCGGCAGGCGGACTCTCAACCACTGCACCACCAGGGAAGCCCTCCAGCTTTATTCTTACAGTGCTCACCATTATCTAACTTACGGTACTTTTTTTTTTTTTTGCTCATGCATTTATTGTCTCTCCCTCCCTCCTTACTATAATGTAAGTGCTGCAATGGCAACGATTTGTGTCTCTTGATCACTGCTGTTGTAACTGCATCCCGAACAGTTCTTGCTGTAGGCAAACCATAAATATGGATGAAGAATGGTTACGGAATCAGTGAATGGTGACCCTCAGCATAAGCATACATACCCAAATATTAGGTATTGTGATAGATACTGACAGCTCAATACTCAAATCCATTTTTCCTTCCTTAAATCGTTGATTATGGTCATAAAATCCCTAGCAGAATAACACCTAATTTCCCATACACCTTTGCAGCTAGGTTGGTCATGTTCCAGAGTCCTGACCAATGAGATGTAAGCGGAAATATGTATGTTTCCTCAATTTTTAATCGTGTGTGGTATTAACTAGGGAAGTTTCATTTTGTGATAAAGTGCTACCCATTCCTTGCTTTGTTTCTTTTGATAACCTCCTCTCTGCTCCATGGATAGGAGATTGAATGCTATGATATGAGTAATATATGTCTATAGTCTCCCAAAATCTCAATGGCTGAGGGAGACCTAACATCTCTGTGGTCCTATTTCAGAGCTCAGTGCATAAGCATACACATCAAGATTCAGTAACACTACGTGAAACGTTCTCTGTTATTGCAGTCGAACGTGAAACGTTCTCTGTTATTGCAGTCGAACGTGAAATGTTCTCTGTTATTGTAGTCGAATAACGAGACTCTCTCTAAACCTCGGAGTGCATGTCCTACCAACTAGGTAACAGTACTCATTCAAAATCCTTACCCCACAACTTTCTTTACCATGGAAATTATAAAACTAAAATAATCACCCTTCCTGGCTCCTTTTTCAAATAAAATTGTCCGTGAGAGATGTACCTGGATGAGTAGGTATAAGTGAAGGTTTCTTGGGATAGGCTTCCTTTCCTATCAAAGATGCAAACATGCATACCACAGGTTAAGCCTTTCTAACTAATTCTTCCAGCCTGAAAAGTGGATGCAACTCCCGGACGTTCAGCATTCATTTTGTGACTAGGAGGACGAATGTCATATGCTCAGGATGGCAGGGCAAAATGATAGAGCCCGGGTCCCTGGTAAAGTTGTTGTTTTGCTGAGCCCTGATGGTTTACTTCACGCAAGAGAACTGTCCTCCCATTATTTGAGCTACTCTATGTTTGCCTTCTATTATTCACATTGGCACTCAGTCTTAACAGAAACACATTTTATACTAAATATCATGTAGAACAAGAATCAAAAAATTATGACTCCAGGACCAAATCCAGCTGGCCATCTGTATTGGTAAAGTTTTACTGGAACATGAAACACATTTATCTGACACCTTGGATATTTTGAAAATTCCTGAGCTCTCTCGCAGGATTGTAAAATTAAAGAGTAAAATACCTGCAAATATAAGCACTTTTAGCCATATAACCTTGGAATAGTCATTATGTCACCAATTAAGTGTGATGACTCCTGCTCCTCTAGGTTTCCTAGTCTCTCAATCTGTGATAACAAAAAAAACACTAAATTATTTCCCTTGTTTTCTAGGGAAAGTCAGATGGCTGTGGAGAACAAGAGGTATATGGTAGTTGATGAACTTCACGTGATAACATTTGAAAAACAGTTTGAGACTGTTGGATGCTTCCAAAGCCTGAAGATTTTAATTTTCAGCCCTTTGTGCCCATTTTGGTGTGTACGTTGGGAAGGTAAAAAGAAGCAAAGATTAGGGCTTCCCTGGTGGCGCAGTGGTTGACAGTCCGCCTGCCGATGCAGGGGACACGGGTTCGTGCCCCAGTCCGGGAAGACCCCACATGCCACGGAGCGGCTGGGCCCGTGAGCCATGGCCACTGGGACTGCGCGTCTGGAGCCTGTGCTCCGCAGCGGGAGAGGCCACAACAGTGAGAGGCCCACGTACCGCAAAAAAAAGAAACAAAAAAAGAAGCAAAGATTAAAAAATGGTATATAAATATACTGGAAACAAGACTGTGAGTTTGCAGAAATACGAAACACTGAATCTCCATAGATGGCATCTGTTATTATTTTGAAGTTGGGAATTCTGGCTGTATTACATGTTTACCTTTGCTAGGCCGTCTCCAAAGGTGGCCATTATCCATTTCTTCCCTTCTTGCACAACTTGTAGCTACACATAGAAAGAGATGGAGTCCATACCTCCTCCCCTTGATCCTGGACTGGCCTTGTGACTTGTGTCAACCAATTTCCCATGCATTGGAAATTATGATTTGCTGTTTCTGGGCCCATTCTCTACAAGGCCTACCTGCTTCCCTTTGACAAGAAGCCAACGACAAAGAACAAAATCCAAATACCTGTAAACCACCATGCTGTGAGGAAGCCCAAGTTAGCCATGTGGAGGAAAATGGAGAAATGCAACTGACAGCCCAAATCAAGTCCTCAGAAATACGACTCCAATGAAAACATTCTAGTTGGCTCCCAGCCATCTGAACCATCCGGCTAAGGCCCCAGGTCTGATGAAGTTGAGAGAGCTGTCCATGCTGTGCCCTGTTCAAATTCCTGACTTCAAGAATCATGAGAAAATAACATGGCGGTTCTTTCAAGTCATTAAGTTTGGGGTATTGTCAAAACTGAATAGAGAACCGAAACCCCAGTGATCAGTTGCTTTAAGATACCCTTTGCTTTCTTTAGCACAAATGAAATTGGAATGACTCTCTGAGTGTTGAAATCTCACATCCTGGAGTCTAGTTTCTGCTTCCCTCACAGCCTTCTATAGTTTATCCAAGTCTTAATGCATTATTTTAAAAATATATTTATTCAGATACTTGAAATGCAAATAAAAGTCACAAATCACCTTTGCAGAACAAGTATAGCAAGTTCTCATAATGTTACATCAGTTGACATAATCTTCAGGGCAACACGTATTCATTCCAACTCATTTAGCATTTCTTGAAAACTTACTATAAGTTTGCTCTGGGCAAAAAAATCAAAAACAAAACAAAACAAAACAAAAAAGAAAAACTAGATAAGCTATGTTCTATACTTTTACACAGCTCACAACTTGTCGGGGAAAAATACCTTAGTTGCTTATTAAGAGGTATGATAGTAATAGCTAGAAAGTGTATTGGAAATTTTCAATGCATTTTTTTTTCCCATACATGCTGTGTCAAAAGTCTAACTTAAAAGATCTGGCTAAACGTGTGCTGAGATTCAAACCAACTGGTCAAAGTGTTTACAACCAGTGTAGACACCTGACCCAGGTCAAATTGATTGGATTCTCACTCTTGTGAAATTTTTATTAAAACTCAGGGACTTTTGTGTATCTATCGTAAGCTCAAAAATTAGAAGGTTTTCAATGCTTGCGAAGGCTGTGTTTGGTCACGTGCTTTGAGACCTAGAGAAAAGTGGTCTTCCAAAAGAAGAAACATGGAAAAAGAGTCAGAAAGATGGACAGACAAAATATCATGTGGATCCTGAGAGAGAGAGAGAAAGAGGACGTGAGAGCTAAAGCTATCTGCCATTCCTGGTTCTGGTCCCTCTTGAGGTCTGAAAATGAATCTGCAAGCTACCCAATGTCCTTCTAGCTCATGTCCCTTTTTTACTTAAACTCGCTTGAGGAAGTTCTCTTTTGTATGCCAAATTTTGTGCAAAAACTCAGACACAAGGATAATGGAGAAGAGAAGTCTGTTTCTTTTGAACCATAAGGATTGAGATAAACTTAACCAAGCTCTTGAAGGTGAATGAGCTCATGTAAGAAGATGGAGAAAAACAGAGGATAAAGAGAAGCAGGCGGGGCTCTACGTTCTGCAACCTTGGGAAGCAGAACTGTTCCTGAATAATTGGCTGCAGGTCTGGGGGCAGAGTGGTCAGAGGTGAGGCTGAAAAGGATGACTAAGGCAAATTTGCAATGGATTGTAAAAATCACGATAATGAATTCAACAAATCCTTACTAGATTTGAGGAGCTGTAGGAAACGTTAAAGGGAAAGAAATGACAGAGCATCTTCTATTTTCTTGTGAGCGTAAAGCAAAGGCAACTTTGGAGGTTTTATCACTCTAATTAGTAGATATAATAGTACATGACTTATGATATGATTATGGGTCTATGTGCTTCTTGTTGTCATTTGCATTCTGGGCACAGAGTGGCTGGCTTAGGATATAATTATGCAATTTCTCATGCAATATGTATAAACCAGGAATACTGCATTTCCTACTCAAAGGTGTGGTTGAAGGTCTTATTTAATTTTTTAAGTGACTAAAGGGAATAAAAACCAATCATCTCTGATGCAATAATTACTTGTGTCAATATGCTAGCTTTCTTGAGCAATGTCTATCTATGTTTCCCTAGTGTGGGTATATTTATAATGTCTATCACTACTTTTTATTTTATTTTAGTAGAAAGAGACGAAAAGGTCTACAGTTTCAAGGACAGACACACACACACACACAGAGATAATAACTAAGGATGTGATTTTGCTAAAGCACTTATTACCTCATATGTGAGGAGTTATTTGTCACATACTACAACAATGTAGTAAGCCAATGTCTTGCATTTGCATATGGTTCAATACCCATGACGGATAACCTCATTCTAAACAGCAAACTGAGCTAAAGGCACCATTTATCAAACTCATCATACATTGCATTATCTCCTTTCCTTCTTCCAGTTACTAACTTTATAAAAGGAACAGCAATATTTTTTTGTAAGTCTCAATATTAGCCTCAGTATAAATGTCTTCATTAACTGTGGAATAAAAGGTGCTGCAGAGTTCTTGAATCAAATCATGATCTAGTAATGTTGGCCATATCTCTTATACCCTTGGCCAAGGCTCTAGTCTTTTTCAACTTTGTAGTAATGTCAGCAAAAGGACTGCTAAAGAATAGAACTTAGTTTGATTCATCTTAGGCTAATACCATACATTTACGATGAAGATCTATTACAGGTAGAAGTAAATTTCTGCCCCTCATCACACTACAAAGCTGTACTTAGTTCACATAACCCTTTAAAAGAGAAATAAGGTCTAATTTAGTTTTGTTTACTCTGTTCTCTTCTGTATTATTTTCTCTCTTGATTTTCCTATTTACTTCCCCCAACCTTTAAAATTCATTGTTTATTTATTTATTTATTTATGGCTGTGTTGGGTCTCCGTTTCTGTGCGAGGGCTTTCTCTAGCTGTGGCGAGCGGGGGCCACTCTTCATTGCGGTGCGCGGGCCTCTCACTGTCGCGGCCTCTCTTGCTGCAGAGCACAAGCTCCAGATGCGCAGGCTCAGTAGTTGTGACTCACGGGCCTAGTTGCTCCGCAGCATGTGGGATCCTCCCAGACCAGGGCTCGAACCCGTGTCCCCTGCATTGGCAGGAGGATTCTTAACCACTGCGCCACCAGGGGAGCCCTAAAATTCGTTGTTTTTATAGTTGACTTTTTCTATAGTTCCTTAAGAGTTTTTTCTTTTATAACATAGAAGTAAACTGGTTGATGATTAACTTATCTTCATTTATAAATGGTTAGGTTTAGTTAAATAGATTAATATGAATTTTAAATTTTCTACAAATAAAAATTAGTTTGCATTTACATGTGAGCATTCAAGTCTTTGGTTCTTTCTCATTTTGCCGTATTAACAGGCCCATATTTCTCACAGAGAAATTAGTCTTTACACATCTATCCAGCACAGTTTCTGTGGGGGCACATTGTTGCTATCCCTTCAATAATCATTTACAATATATGTTGAATGATATTTACTATAAGATTCTGAAGTATAGAAAAACAATGTTAATACTAAAATTCAAAACAGCACACATTTATAAAGCTGTGTGAACGTATTTTTTTATGATGTTGTATTGCAAGATTATTTCAATCACTTTTTTTCTAACAAATTGGTAATTCAAGAAGCTATCCACCTCTATTGGATCTCTAGCTGATTGGGGCAAATTTTAAAACTGTCTACAAAACCAGTCTTTCTACAAAATAGAAACTGTCTCTTATATTATAGATAATATAAAAGCACTGCCCATATAAACAGCAATAATAAATCAAATTCATAATATACCTCAAACTCTGAAGCACAGTAAATAAGAATCTATCCACATATTTTCTTCCCAGATCTCTCATGGGGCATGATAAACACCCAGCAAAGCTAATCTAATACAGTACTTAGGACTTATTAAAATTCTCATTGAAATTCACTGATTATCTACAAAAGAATGTATGCTCTGAGAAAAGAAAGTATATTCTAGTTAGACATTATTTGTAAAGTAATGGAAAAATAAAGCAGGCTCTAATTTTAGCATTGATAGCCAAGGAACTCTGCATACTTTAATTCCAATGAGGAGGAAATGTGTTATTATTAAAGATATTTGAAACTCCAGTTATGTAAGTTTATTGCTTTACGTTATATAACAATAATACTGTGGCTGACACTGAAAAATATTATAATATGAGGTTATTATAATATCACATTAATAAATGAGAGCAATGTGTTGAACACTGAACAAAGCAAAACTTATAGGCATTTTTTTTCTGCTAAAGGAATTTTTATCCTATACAAAAATAGCAGAATTTAATATGCTAGATCCTATTCTAATACTGTATGTGGTTGACCTCATTTGTTTGTCACAATAACTCATTTGACATGTGAAGAATCCAAAGTTCAGATGAGTGGTTTGCCTTGAATTTCACATCTAATAAGTGATGCAATCTCAGATCAGTTATAATTAGACAAAGAAGATGGTTCTGCAGATACTTGAAGGAAGAAAAGATAAAACAGTAAAATCAGTAAGAATCTTACTTGATATTCAGTTTTATTACCAATCAAATTTGATGATTCTAAATGTCTTAATGGAAAATACTCTTTGTGGAGTAATAAAGACAAAGAGCTCACTAGATGAGAAGCTCATGTAGGAAGAAGACATTTTCATAGGAACAGAGGCTAAAATATAAATATAGAGAGATAGAGATTCTAATCAAATGGGGTATAGAGTCCTAAGGAAAAAAATGAATATTGAATAATAATTTTGTTCACTATTGTAGATGTCTAACAGATCAAAATTTTGGCATTTTTAAAATACACGAAGAGTGAGCTGTTTCTGGAAAATGTTTCTTGGTACCAGGAGAGAGGCCCAGTCTTTCATCAGGCTCCCCCTGTCTACTTCTTATTCACTTGGGATTACTGCTTCATGGGACAGGAATCCAATCCAGATTGGCTTCTGCCAATCCAGACATTGCACCATGTTTGTGACAGAAAGGAGAGAAGTCAAAACAACTCTTCCTTTGAGCAATTATTTATTTTTATTTAGGAAAGAAAACCAGCCAAGTTCCCATTATGTCTCTTTTAGCTGAAGTTGGGCACGTATTCACTCCTAAGATCTATGAGAATCAGTTTCCATGCTGGGTTCAGTCCAATCATGCTATTGTATGTAGAAAAAGATGCTCGGTATCTTGTCTTTTTGAGTTCCACAGAAGCTCACATAGATATAGTTCCTTCTATTTTCTGCAGCTGCTCCATATCCAGAGCTAAATCTTGTGCAGAATATCATACTCCCACTTTGTATCCCCAATCCTACTCCATAAATGCCATACAAACAACCTCCTCCAAAAAGTCTCCATCCCATGCTAATTTCCTTATATCCATACCTGTCTTCAACATGCCACTACACACATCTAGACCCTCTGACTGTCAGTTTAGAATCCACTAAACTGTTGCTTGCATATATCTAAGGAGCCCTCTTATCTGTTGTTTATTAGCAAAGGGGACAAATCTCTCCTTGATTAGCATGACATACACCATTATTTGAGATGCATTATGTCATATCAAGGTGTTTCCACTGTCAAAGGTGACTATATACATTTGATAACATTATTGTTACCTAATACTTCAGTGTAGTTTAGTTTGTTGAGGTTTTCTGGTCACCATGTCTGCAATAACAGGTGCATTTTGATGGAAGAGAAGAGGAAGTACTGATATAAAATTTTCATGACCACTTATAGGGTGCAAGCCAGCTCAGGCCACTTTGCTGGAGAGCCCTCCACAGCCAAAAGCTCAAATTCATAGGACTTGGCCCTGCATGTAGGTGGGATTGTGACATTTAGGTCTCTTTTGAATAAATTTTGAAAATAAAAGTCATCATAGGTTTTCCTCTGAAATACTTTTTTCACTTCATGTTGGTTGACAACTCTCCAATTCATTCCATTTTACTTTGAATAATGGGTTTCAAAGATCTTCACAATTCTAAAATGAAACACATCTGAGGCTGCCTGGTATGGGGATGAAACATGAAAAGGCTTCTGAAACTTTTGAAATGGAAATGGAAAAAAAAAAAAAAAACCTGAGCAGATCAAAATGCATTTCATGTTCAAAATTTTCCAAAGAAACAGACTTCCTGAAACTACTTTTCATAAGTTAGTTTTTGGTTTCAATTGGGCAGTATAGGATAATGGAATCAAACATCACAGTGTTTACTGCAGTTTTAAAAAAAAGGAGCATTACTCTTTTCCAAGCAGTTTTAAAGACTAAAAGAGTCTGCAGCACCATTATCTTATATTTGATGTGAAAACGCTTTTTTTTGTTTAATGATGGAAAGGTAGCTCTCATTGATTGGTTTTTGGAACACCTCTGGATATAACAGTCAGTAATAATGCAAATCGTAAAAAAAAGTGAAATGCTGAAACCCTGACATTATATTATTGTGATGACTAATTTTATGTATCAAGTTGGCTGAACCAAGATGCCCAGAAATGCGGTCAAACGGAGTTCCTGTTAGGGTGTTTTTTGATGAGATTAGCATTTAAATCAGTGGACTTTGAATAAAGCAGATGGTCTTCCCTAATGTGGGGAAACTCATCCAATCAGTTGATGGACTGAATGGAACAAGAGAAAGACAAATACCGTGTGCTAACACATATATATGGAATTTAAGAAAAAAAAATGTCATGAAGAACCTAGGGGTAAGACAGGAATAAAGACACAGACCTACTAGAGAACGGACTTGAGGATATGGGGAGGGGGAAGGGTGAGCTGTAACAAAGCGAGAGAGAGGCATGGACATATATACACTACCAAACGTAAGGTAGATAGCTAGTGGGAAGCAGCCGCATAGCACAGGGAGATCAGCTCAGTGCTTTGTGACCGCCTGGAGGGGTGGGATAGGGAGGGTGGGAGGGAGACACAAGAGGGAAGTGATATGAGAACATATGTGTATGTATAACTTATTCACTTTGTTGTAAAGCAGAAACTAACACACCATTGTAAAGCAATTATACCCCAATAAAGATGTAAAAAAAAAAAAAAAAAAAAAAGCCTGACCTCCGTGGAGCGAGAAGGAATTCTGCCAGAAGATTGCCTTTGGATTCGAACTGCAGATTTTGCATTTGCCGGCCTCCATAATTGCATGAGTCAATTACTTAAAATAAATCTGTGTGTGTGTGTGTGTGTGTGTGTGCGTGTGTGTGTGTGTGTGTATGTTTTTCCTACTGGTTCTTTTCCTTTGGAAAACCCTGACTAACACAGTTATATAGGTAGCTTTGGTCTGTACAAGTCAAAAATTAGTTAAGTCTTAGAAATTGACATTATTCCCTATATAAAATGAGAATTTAATTGAACTCATTAGTGTACAAATATACTTGAACTAATATAAAATGTTATATTTTACTTATTGAATTTCTAGGTTTTATAAATACATGAACGTGCATTGGGCCAGAAGGAATATAAGTTGCTAGAGCTTTTCTGGTTGGTCACTTGATAGTATGTATCAACATATTATATTAAAAATATACTACTGCAAACCTATTAGAATAACCAAAATCTACAACACTGACAACCCCAAGTGCTGACAAAGGAGGTAGAGCGACAGGAACTCTCATTCACTGCTGGTGGGGATGCAAAATGGTGCAGTTACTTCTGAAGACATTTTGGCAGTATGGCAAAACTAAGCATACTCTTAACATACTATGCAGCATTCTTACACCTTGATGTTTACTCAGAGGTGCTGAAAGCTTATGTCTGTACAGAAACCTGCGCATGGATGTTCAGGCAACTTTATTCATAATTGTCAAAACTTGGAAGCAACCGAGGTGCCCTTCCGTAGGTGGATGGGTACATAAACTTCACTATGGTCAGACGATGGGGTATTAGTCAGTGCTGAAAAGTAAAGAGCCATCAAGCCCTGAAGAGCCACAGAGGAACCTTAAATGCCAATTACTAAGTGAAAGAAGCCAATCTAACAAGGCAACATACTGTATAGTTCCAACTCTATAGCATTCTAGAAAAAGCAGAAATATGAAGACAGTAAAAGAAAAATGTCAGTGGTGGCCAGAGGTTTGGGGAAGGGGATCACTATGTAAAGCACAGAGGACTCTTAGGGCAGTGAAAATACCCTGTCGAAGCATATGGACTGAAGCTCATTTTATACCTTGGGAAAATCATTCAACTCCTTTAAGCCTTAGTTCTCTGATGGTTAAATAAAGATTAAAAAGTGGTTTTGCTCCAGCACCCCAGAATGAAACCTGAGAGGCCAGTGTGTAGGTATTAGTTTGTCTTTTATTAATGTTTTCTATTTTATTTTATTGATTGACTTTTATTATGGTAATAACGCTTAGCCTTAGATCTACCTTCTTCACAAAGTTTTAAGTGTACGGTACGGTATTTGTAACTACAGGCATGACGTCGTACAGCAAATCTCTAGAACTTAATCATCTTTCATAATAGAAATTTTATACTCCTTGAGTAACACTTTCCCCATTTTCTCCTCCCTCCAGGCTTTAACAACCACTCTTCTGCTTCTAAAATGTTCATATTTGGATTAATGGATAAAAAAAATGTGACATATATATACACAAACACACACACACAATGGAATATTATTCAGTCATCAAAAGAGGGAAATCTTGCCATTTGCACGACATGGATGGACCTTGAGGGCATTATGCTAAGTGAAATAAGCAGACAGAGAAACATGGTACAATAGGATCTCACTTATATGTGGAATCTAAAATACAAACAGACAAACTCATAGATACAGAGAACAGACTAGTGGTTGCCAGAGCGGAGGTGGGGTATGGGCAAAATGGATGAGAGGAGTCAAAAGATACAAACTTCCAAAACTTGCCAAGTTTTCTTTATAAATATGTGTAACAATTTTCCACTTTGTTTCATCTCTATTACCACCACTGAGTGTCAAAACACCTGCATTTATCACTTAGTTTATAAAGATAAGCTATGTCTTTATCCCTTGTAACATTACAACCTTACTCTATAGTGTGATCCTTTAAAAATGCATAATTAATCACATTACTTCTCTCTTTGAAACTCATCAAAGGATTTCCAATTCGTGTTAGATTTAATTCAGAATCTTTAGAGTAGCTGAGGCCCTGAATGATCTTAACTTTTAGATTTCCGAGTTCATTTCTGCAATGCTTCTTTATTGCTATTCATATTTTGCATTTTCACTTCACTATCACTTCCTCGGAGAGGTTTCCCTTTATATAGTCTAAATTTCCCTTAATTTATATTAGCATTTCTCAACCTCAACACTATGGCCAGTTTGGGCTGGATAATTCTTTTTTGTGGTGGGACCTTCCTGTGCATTGTTTAACAGCATCCCAGGCCTCTCTCCACTAGAGGGCAGTAGCATTCCCACACCCCATCCCAGTTGCGACAGTCAAACTGTCACCAGATATCACTGAGTCTTTGCCAGCCAAATCACCCTTGCTTTAGAACCACTGATTTAGATATTTAGCAGCATGTATATTTCTTTTTCTAAAAATATTGCAACATTTTTTTGTTTATATTAGCATTTGATAATTGACTAGATTCTGCGCTGCTACGTTTCATAAAAGTATGGACAATATTTTGTTTGTTCATGATATACCACCTAGTACAATGTCTCACACATAGAACGCCACCTAAAATTATTTTTAGTAAATGAATAAAGAGAAATAACATCATTCCCTGAGAATTAAACTGGACTATAAACCCAAAATATTACAAACCTGATCTGTGCAAAGTTAACTGAGAGAGAATCTACTCCCAGCAAATAAACAAAAAATAGTAACAATATTGATCTAATTAACACATATTAAAAGAAGACTGTGCAGAGCAGATTAAGAGCTGTACAGCTAAGAGAAAAAACTGAGAAAGTGAAAAAGCATTTGTCCAGAATTGAATATGTTCTTGTCAAAATAATTAAATAGGAAATTATAATTTTCTACCTGTTCACAGCAAGAAATATATTTCAAATGGATACAGATTTATTTCATTTACTTCATGATTTCATTAAATTCTAAATTTAAACTATGACTAAATGGTAAAGAGCCACGTGACGATGTTACTATACACTAATATGTGTTGAATATCTTGATGTATGCAAGTAAATACCATAGTACATACATGTTTGTCTTGATACGGAAAAATACTGAGAATACTAAAGAAGTTGATATCGTTTTACATTATTAAAATGTTTAAAAGCATATGGCATGTAAAAGAGCATCATTCTGACATATCAATATAGAATGGCTAACACTAACATATCAGCATTGTATGATCTATAGCTTTAATTGATATTTCAGTTGTACTCAATTCCATTGCCCTTCCTCACTGCAAGTGATTTACTCAGTGTAACCACTTCTTATATCCGTGAGGTCTGGAGAAGGTTGTCAAACATCCAGAGTCAATAAAAAGAGGCAAGAAATATTTTCCTTGCTAAAGGGAAACAGACCTTTAAAGAGTTCAATTTTTCAGTTCCAGATATGACTGTTCTATTTCATATTTTATTTTATTTTATTTTAATTTTTTTGCGGTACGCGGGCCTCTCACCACTGTGGCTTCTCCCATTGCGGAGCACAGGCTCCGGACGCGCAGGCTCAGCGGCCATGGCCCACGGGCCCAGCCACTCCGCGGCACGTGGGATCTCCCGGACCGGGGCACGAACCCGTGTCCCCTGCATCGGCAGGCGGACTCTCCACCACTGCGCCACCAGGGAAGCCCTACTTCATATTTAATGGGATTGCAGATTATTTTTATTCTATGAAGACAGTGCACTTGTCCATAATTTTCTATATTTCCTTCAATTAACAGAAACCTATTTTTAATGTCTCAAACAGCTGTGTTTATGAATTAACTATGCAGTTTTCTGACCAGAGTATTATTATTAACTAAATATTTTTCATCATTTTATTTTTCTTAATTAAAAAAAACTAGTCAAATGTGTCAGAAAACCAAAAATTATAGAAAAAAACATTGATTCACCTTTGAACTTTGATAATGCTTGTGATTACAAGGGCCAAATCCTTCTTGCCCCAAATAAATAACAAACATGGTAAATTGTAAATCTGCTTGAGATTTACAATAGGAAACCTTACTGTCGTAATAGTGTTGTGACACCACACTGTTTTCCATATAGTTTGAATATATGTGATTGTGATAAAATAGCCCTAGTTATTTTTTGATATTCTTTCTAGTACTAAACAGAATGTGGCCTACACAGCATCAATATAAATTTTAATGAATTACCTCCACTAATATATAAGAAGAGTTTTATCGAGGAAGTCGTATCCTGAGTCTGGAATTGTCCAGTTACATAATGATTTGTGACTGTAAATATACACCATCAGTCCTGTCTCTTTCTCACTCTTTTGCTTTATCATTTCACCTTATTTTTATAGTAACAATCATATATATACAATAATTTACCTTGGAGCCTGGGAAGGGAAGAGTTAGCAGCAGGTCTGTAGAATGGCTGCTGACTCCTCCAATTTGTGCACTTTTTGCCCCCAAGCCAGATGTTCTCTAAACATGTTACAGGAAGTGAGTGGCTGGGTTATAACTGTGAAGAATGTAGACACATCTCTGTACTTAGTTCTCACATATAAATGCTTTTAGGAAGATACGCCTGTCTAGTCTAGACTGGTTATTAGAAATAACTTTAAAATTTATGGATTTATGGGGCACCACTGTCAGGAGAATGGGCTGTTAATCACGTAGAATTTGTAGCTCTATAACAACCAAGTGATAAAAACAGAAATACTCCAAAACTAAGTGGCTTCCTTGTACCAATCCCTACTATATGCATTTTGCATTTTCTCTCATCACTCTGAAAAAGGGACTTTTGAAAGCTGCAGCTGAAAAATTCAGGTGTGATGCCTCATTCGTCTTTACAATCATTAGTCTTTTTGCTGGGTAAGACCTGTAGTTCCATGTGAGTCTGTCAGACAATATGGCCCTTTGTAGCAGTACAAAAAAATTTTTGAATGCTAATCTAAGAACATCACAAGAGAAAAGATATAGATAGGTGACAGAGATAGATATCTGATTTATAGACGCACGGGGCTTTCACTTTTAATAAGCTGTAATGTTATGACACCAACAACCGATAATATGGCCTCTTATGGTTCAAGAATGATCTCTCTTTTTGGCAATTGGGAAAAGGAAAGTTAGATCTTCTTGTGGTTCCTTATTTTTTCCTTTTAATTTATGCCTTGATATTCTTGATGCTTTCTAGGTTTGGAGTCTATTGTCAAGCACAATTATTTCACATAGTAATGAATAGTAGCGTTTCTTTAGCTCCATTCAGTAAGCTTACCCTACACCATTATGTGCTATTAAATGGTTATCCAGCATTTCAGATGCAACGATAATCACATGTCAGCAGGAAACATGAAAATACTGTTTTGCAGAGGAGAAAAATAATGACATTTTCCAGCTGTGCTTGCACTTTTCTGTAAATTATTGAGTTTTATTTGACTTCTTAATATTCCTGAATTAAACGCTCTCAATATGAACAAACAGACCCTCATCTTTAGCAATAATAAACTCAAAGAAAAAAGAGTTTTCAAAGTCATCTGGAAAGAAAGTGTAAGTGCTTCTGTTTGAGTAGGTAATTATTCCCTTACACTCAATTGTATAAAATAAATTTTAAAAAATGTTTCTTATCCATCTGCCCTCTCCAGCTGTTCCTCTTGGTCAATAAAAATAGTAAAGCAGATTTTAGCCAAAATATGTGCAATCTACTAAAATATATTAAAATGAAATTCTCCCGGTGAGGAAAAATGAAAAAAAATGTTTGTTTACAATTAGATACACAGTCCAGCCTCCACCTCTTGGACATTTGCAATCTACAGCCACGCTCCCACCAAAGCTACACACTCCCTGTGCTGTTCCCAGCTAATGACTGACCACAAGGGGAATGACAGACCTGAGCCATTTCCAGCCATAAGGGACCCCCCCTAATGGGCAACCTTTGCTCAAGGGCTTCCTGTTGGTCTGTCCTTGGAGACTTTCCCAGAACTATACCCTAGTCTGAGGTTCTCCATGTGTAGTTCTCTTTCCTCTTCCTCTTTCAGGCATGTCAAACCTTCATGGTCTAATGGTTTCTCTTACTCTCTCTCCTTATTGTTCTTCACAGACATTCCTCACAATAAATTTCATGCCCTTCTAACTCTTCCCTGGCATTTGCTTTCCAGAGACCTTGAACTAGAATGTTTGGAGCTAGGAATGGTGCAAGAAAGTAAAGGCCTGAGAAAAGCAGTGGCTCATACTGGGCAGAGCTGATCACAGAGGAAGACGACAGAGGTTCAGCATGGTGGGAGTTCTAGAATGGACACGCCATCTGAGACCAGAAGCTCTGCTAGCGGAATTAGGTTCCACAGGAACGCACTGGTGAAGGCTCACAGATTCACTGAGAAGCCCAATGGTGTTGGCTTTCGTCTGCCAGCAGGAAGGATGGTCACAGAGTCAGTGTGTTGACAGTAATGAAGGTTACAGGGCCCACAGAGCAGTAGAGACCAGGTAGTGGGGTTTAGCTGTTAGAAGCCAATGGCTCACAATTACTGCTGCATCGAGCAAGGTCGAAAGAGCAGCCAAGGGGTATGGCCCACTAAGAGCTGCGGAAATGGTTACTAGAACATGGCATCACTAGAGGTGAAACAGAAAGGCAGCCCATAGAGATGGTGCTTAACATCCACGATCAAATTGAGGCAAGAATGGAGGAGACTGAGGGTGTCACCTTAATAAGAAGTCTTGATCCCTTGCTTGGTGCAGAAATCTGAGCTAAATTTCAAATGTGGCACTCCCTCTCTGAAGACGTGGCTCTGTCCCCAAAAGAAAGGATCTCGCAAAATCACAGTAAATATATACTGTAAAGATTCCCTACCAAGTAGTTTCAAGGAGTATGCTTAATTCGGGGGAAAAAAAGATGCTGTCCATATTTACACTTTTATCCAACTGCTTAGGGTCTAGTTGTAGACACTAATGTCTAAGTGTATAATTTAAGAGCGTAACACACTAGAATTCCAAATGTACTTGGAATTAGCCAGGAACCCTTCTCAGAGGGTTGGTGTGGGCTTTAAAGAATAACTGAGTTCACTAAGTAAATATGAGGTGAATGAGGTCTCTAGAGATACTGCGGTGGTGACATTTGAATATACAAATGGCTTCTGGAGATAATTCATTTTTGGAAATATTATTTTAGTTTCGCAATCAGGACTGAAATACATTTTGAATAAGAAAAAAATGTAGGATACTTTATGAACCCAAAAACTTTACAAGATTTCTAGGTCCTATGCTCAGTTCTGCTGCTCTTTTATATACCTGATATCTACTCAACACACTTTTTTTTTTTTTTTTTTTTTTTTTGCGGTACGTGGGCCTCTCACTGTTGTGGCCTCTCCTGTTGCGGAGCAACAGGCTCCGGACGCGCAGGCTCAGCGGTCATGGCTCACGGGCCCAGCTGCTCCATGGCATGTGGGATCTTCCCGGACCGGGGCACGAACCTGTGTCCCCTGCATCAGCAGGCGGATTCTCAACCACTGCGCCACCAGGGAAGCCCTCAACACACTTCTTGTTCAAAAGTAGCTGTTTGTTCTTGCTCAAGAGTATTGACGAAAAGTGCTATTTATGTACAAAGGAAAAAGCCAGCATCATATGAAATATATTCCCCATGAACTACAAAAGGTAAAACAGAGTAAGTAACCATTTAAAAATAAGAGTATTTCTTTTTTCTGCTATTAAGTTATAGGAAAAACTACTGTGTAGTTTCTATGTAGAACATGAGGAAATAATATTACTGTACAGTGTTAATTTGTCTTCAAACTCTTTCTTCTGCAAAGTACATCTATGAACACAATCTAAGTAAAATGAGGCCCTTGTGTTTTCCCCTAATACCTTAATGCATCTGTAAATATATTTTGCTAAGATTATAAATTTTAATTCTAGCTCTAATAAAATTTTTGAATCTCCACTAACCCAAAACACATTTACACATTTTCCTGCCAATATTCTCTTTGGTAGGTTACAGGGACTTTGCATTTACGTGTAGAATTTTCTTCAATTCTATTAAGGAATCACTTGAAAAAAAGTAAAACAACATGTATGATGAAAACAACTCATACTTAACATAGAGAACAAATTGATACTATCTGTAAAAATTTCACAGAAACAAAAAGTAATACATTTTATTGATATTTTAATTTAAATTTCTGCTTTATTCTACTTGTATATTTATGTTTATTCTATTCATAATTTTAGTTATACTCTATATCATACCTACCATTAATAGGGCTGGAATATATATGAGTATATGCATATGTATCTATATGCATATGTATCTATATGCAGGTTAAAATAATTGAGTATAATAGAATTATAATACAATAACACAAAAAATAGTCAATTAAATGACCATAGTGATTTCTAAATATGATTCATTTTTGCTTCCTTGATGCCAATATTAAAAAAGTAATGACTCTGGCTTAGATGGATTTCATTGAAAGACCTTCCATGTCCTGAAGAGAAGCAAACTTTACTTCTGGCAATGAATTCCAAAAGGATTTATTACACACATCCACATATAAAGGAAAGTATGACACAACCTTATTAAAAACCCAGTAAACTATTTTGTAGTTATTGACAACCTGATTCTGAAATGTACATGGAAAGGCAAAAGCCTAGAATAGCCAATGTTCACTAAAGGTGAACAAAGTTGGAGGACTCACGCTACCTAATTTCAAGACTTATTATAAAGCTACAGTAATCACCCAGCATGATATTGGCCAAAGAATAGCATATAGATCAATGAGACAGAACAGAGAGCCCAGAAATATACCCACATGAATATATTCAACTGATTTTTGACAAAGGGCATTCTGTACAGAAAGGATAGTCTTTTCAACAAATAACACTGGAACAACTGAATGTCCATATGCAAAAAAATAAACCTAGACACACACCTCATGCCTTCCACAAAAGTAACTCAAAAGGAATCTGTATCTAAATGTAATATATGTAAAATTATAAAATTTCAAGGAGAAAAATCAATGCGACCCGGGGATTAATAGCGTGCCTTTAGATACAATACAAAACTCATGCTACATGAAAGAAAAAAGATGATTATTTGGAAGGTATTAAAGTCAAAAATCACTGCTCTCTGAAAGACCCTGTTAAGAGAATGAAAATATAAGGCACAGACTGGTTGACAACACTGTCAAAAAAAAAAAAAAAATCTGACAAAGCATTTGTACCAGAAACACACAAAGAACACTTAAAACTCAATAATAAAAAGACAAGCAACCCAATTAAAAAATGGGCCAAAGATCTAAACAGACATTTCACCAGAGAAGATATAGGGATTAGAGAGTGCACACGAAAAGATGCTTGATAGCATCTGTCATCAGGGAAAGCAAATGACAGTGGTGAGTTACCTACATGGCCCACATCCAAAAGCTGACAATACCAATTGGTGGTGAGATGCAGAGTAAAAGGAACTTCCATGTATTACTCGTGGGAATGCAAAATGGTGCATGAACTTGGACAACAGTTGGGCTGTTTCACATAAAGATAAGTTGGTGTGCAATCCAGCAGTCATACACCGAAGTACTTACCCCACGAGCTGAAAACACAGATCCACACAAAACCCTATTACAAATACGGACAGTAGTTTTACTCATAATTGACAAAAAACTGGAAGCAACCAAGATGTTCTTCAATAGATGAATGGAGAAATAAACTCTAGGATATCCATAAAATGTAACACCACTCAGCAGTAAAGAGGTATGGGCTATTAAGCCATGCATGTATAGACATGGATTCATCTTAAATGCATAATGCTAACTGAAAGAAGCCAGTCTGAAAAGTCTGCATGATTTTATTTATATGACATGCTGGAAAAGGCAAAACCACAGAGATGGTAAAGAGACTGGGGTACAAGATATTCAGGGACTGGGAGGGTGTTGCACAATAGATAACTCTTGGAAGTTTTCAAGGCGATGAAACTATTCTGTAGGCTACCGTGATGATGTATATATGACACTGTGCCTCTCTCAAAGCCCATAGAACTTAGCAGAAAGGATGAATGGATCTTAAAGTATACAAGTAATAATATATATATTTTTACAAAACCTTTAGGATGTTGGAGAATCTCATGAAAGAATGCAGAACGTGTCAAAACAGTCTTACTGGATTAAAAATGTATGAAACGACCTCACTAAAGGGGGTGGGAGAGAGAGCTGCTTAACTAACATTGTGGAATCTGTAAGACTAAATGCAAAAGCAGTGAACTATAGTTTGTAAAGTTGTTTCCCAGGAGCATACAGGCTAAAGCTGCCAATGTTTCTATGCATGAATCCTGGAAATGAACCATGAACTCAGTGGTCAGCAGGAGGTGGGGGCCAGGTTTCCTACTGTTGGAGTGAGAGGTAACAGGGAAGTGTGGGGGGTTGTCTTTGTGTGATAGATACAAACAGTTTTTACATCTTTAAAGGGGGAAGAAGGAGGAGAAGAAGAAGCAGCAGAAGCAGAAGAAAAAGAAGAAGAAGGAGAAGAAGAGGAAGAAGAAGAGGAAGAAGAGGAGGAGGAGGAAGAAGGAGAAGAAGAAGAGGAGGAGGAGGAGGAAGAAGAAGAGGAAGACAAGGAAGAAGAGGAAGAGGAAGAAGAAGAGGAAGGAGAAGAAGAAGAAGAGGAAGAAGAGAAGGAGAAGGAAAAGAAAGAAGAAGAGGAGGAGGAGGAGGAGGAAGAAGAAGAAGAAGGGCAACAACAAGAAGCAGCAGCAGCAGCAGCACCACCAGGCTGTGTGGCCCACAAAACCTAAAATATTTATTACCTGGCCTTTAACAGAAAATGTTTGCAGATCCCTGACCTGAAGATGTGGTTTCATGGTTTCACTTTTCTCATGTTATTAAATTATGACAATTCTGCCTATGAAGACATGATCGTGGTTTCAGGGAAACTGAAAATAAAATGGATAGAACTGGAGTTGATAAACTCATGAGGAACGCCCCTCAGAAAACCACAAAGTTAAAAAAAACTAACAACGAAAAATCTTGATTACAATGAGGAGAAACTACGCTTGAAGCTTAGAAATGGTAAATTTAGTTCACATCAGAAGAGCTATTAAAGGAAGTATTAAACTTTGGGGAGTTATTTCCCTGAGATGTCCTATAGATATAAATAGATTCAGAAATGTCTTGCATCTTCCATACTTAGAAAAGCACTAAAACCATTAACCGAGACATCTGTCCCTCGTGACTGGCAGTGACCTCCTACTGAGATGTGTGCTTGATCGCACGTACCCTTTTGCCAAAACCATGTATATACGGCCCCCCACCCCTACCCCACCTCTTCGGAGCAGAGGTCCTCAGAGCTATCTGAGAGGCCGTCTCCTGGGCTATATGGTCCTCAGGAAGACACTGAATGAACTAAATTCATAGCTCTTACATAGGACTTTTTTTCAAGTTGACTAGGAGATACACTTCTCTCTTCCTGCTGGTGGTACTACTAGTGATAAGACCTGTTGTTTATGATGTGTAGGGGGGAAAAATAACTTTCACTCTATCCTTCTAAGTTCTCAGCTAAGACTCCCCTGTAATAAAGGACAAATTAACAGGAGAAAAACAAACCGAAGTTTAAGGACATGTACACCTCAAGTATACCTGGGAGACCACCAGGAAAGCTGAGCAGCGCCCCGAAATGGCCCAAGCCATCACCTTAAATACTACCACCAGATTAAAGAAGATGCCGGAGTTGGGGCAGCCAAGGGTGGGAGGTGGCAGGAAAAACACAGTAAACAAGGCTAAGGTTGTTATGCAGATGTTAAGTCCTTGCCTTCTCCATGGATAAGAGTTTCTAGAGATTTAGTCATCTTTCTCCTCTTGGTACAGAGAGGAAGATACCCTTCCAGATGGAATTTCCCCGATAAATGTCAATTTCTCTTACAAAAGGGTAACTTCTCCTCAATTTTCAGAGCTTCTCCTGTGTGTGCTGTTTCTTAAATAATCACCCTAAAATATTCCTTACACTAAAAAGGCATATTTTGCGGTGGCAAATTCTGCTCCACCTCAGATGGCTTAAGGAAAGATATTTGCAATTTAAAGCATTGACAAAGAACCCTGGATAAAATAGAAAATGATATTGTTAACACATTCTGAAGGTTTTATTTGTAAAATTGAGATGAGATGAATCTCAAGTTTTCTTAGTGGAGTTTCAAAATGTAATTTTACAAAGAAATTCATTAAAAAAACATACCATATATTCTGAGGTAGTGAAAATTATTTAAGGCTGTGGGACCACATGTGACTAATATAATAGAAAGAATAACCGTAATAAAACATTAAGATATTTCCCTAGTCCTGGCAATCTTCTTGTTTCAGCTCAAGTTTGGAGCCTCTTGGACATCCCTGAGCTGTAAAGGAAATGATTTTTTGCATGCTTCAAACACACTTGAGTAATGTAGATTTCAAACCTAGAAATGAGCTTAAACTCCCAGGGGTTTGAGTTCCATTTACAGATGGCAAAAAAACCCTACCTTTCAGAGAAAAGGTACTGTGAGGAAAGCAAATTCCTACTACCTGAGCTGTTGAAAAATGCGATAACTGCTCTTTTGAACGATCTTGAGCCCACATCAACCACCTGCTATGCAACGTAGCACCGCCGTGAGGAATGGGGACAAAAGAACACAGAGGATCGGAGGACAGCTGAAAGCGTAAAACTCTCCGCAAATTGAAATCTGGATAAGAAGGAAGGAAGACTGTATCTGAGATAAAACATTTTGCTTTTATAAGAGCTAATCCCCAGTTCCAAATCACCTTGTAACTTATTTAAAAGCTCAAAATCATCCTCTCTGCCCTTGGTTTATTAGCAGATTTAGGTAAGAGACATAATTTCTAAGCCAAACGCTAGATCTGTGAAAATATCTTTTAAAAGCTTGAGAAGTGAAAAAATGAATTATTCTGCTCTCAAGAATGATCACTTATTCTGGAACAAGTCCAGGAGATGATGCTAAATTCACAAGAATGGCGATATCATAAGAACTTGGGACTCAAAAGACAAACGTCTGATGGGATAGCATTTCTGAGGGCTCATCAGCTAACATGATGATTAAAAATATTGACTCTGGCTACGCTGAGCTGTATCAATTAAAGCATATAAGAAAGACATGTTATAAACTGTGGCTAACTACCCTTAGGCAAGGCTGATATTCAGCTGGGTTTCACTATATGGCCTTACCAACTGTTGCAATCCACTGTCTGTTCTTTTATATATATATATATATTTTTTAATTGAAGTATAGTTGATTTACAACATTGTGTTAATTTCTGCTGTACAGCAAAGTGACTCAGTTATACATATATATCTTCCTCTTTATATTCTTTTCCATTCTGGTTTATCACAGGATATTGACTATAGTTCCCTGTGCTACACTGTAGGACCTTGTTTATCCATCCTATGTATCCTAGCTTGCATCTGCTAATCCCAAGCTCTCGATCTTTCTCTCCCCTAGCCCCGAACTGTTTGTTCTTAATTGTTGAGTCTTGTATTGCTCCAGTTTTTAAACATTTTAAGTATTACCTTTGCTCGTACATCCATTGCCATCCTCATCTACTTCAGATGATAAAGTCCTTGATTGGCAAAAGCTTTGCTTAATCACTGAGGAATCCTTGTAATACTGTGAAATGACTCTTAAATTTAAGTAGTTTATGAACTGCTTCTAAAGAAAAACGATTTTCTCACTGACTCCTATTATTGAATATTTCCCTTAAAGTGCTATTTAAATATGTAGAAATGTAAAACTAGGTACAAACACTTGTTCTTAAAATTTCTACTCAAATGTTGCTAAATGATATTTCACGTCCCCCCCCCCGCCCGCCATGTTCCTCTCTGTCTCCATCAGACATTTAGCTTGCTCCGTGGTCCCCACCCACAGGGGATGTTGCACAGAGGATTGTCCTTGTTGGCAAGACCCTTGGTGTGTTTCCAAAGCCAAAGCCTATTGAGAAAGAGACTCCTACTCAGCATTCTGGAAGCACTCCAAGGAGAGAGAATGACCCCAAAATGGAGTGGCTTTTTCTATGATGCCAAAAGCATAGAGGATCACATCCTTGGAGGAAAAAAAAAAAAAAAGACTTTTTGGCAATTGTACCACAGAAGCAATAGGGCCTTTAGACCTCACTGAAGAATAATTTCCAAACCACGATTTGTATACCAATGTTCATAGGAGCTTTATGTGTAATAATCCCCACTGGAAATAATTCAAATATTTGTCACCAAGTGAATGGATAAAGTGTGGTACATTCATACAATGAAATACTACTCAGCAATTAAAAAAGGAAGTAAATATCAATTAGCACAACATGAATGAATCTCAAAATAATAATAATTTCCTCAATCAACCATAAAAATATCGCTATCATTGTCCTCTTAGTACTGTGTTATATGAGGAGTGGTAATCCATCTTTCCTCTGCTTCCAAATGTACAGCATTATTCACTTGATCTTCACGTGCTGTGAAGTTATCACTTGGACACTAAATGTAGTCCTGTTGTTTCTTGTTTAGCTAAGATATAAAACATAGCATCAGTTGGCTCCACAGTGATCACAAACCAAGGTGCAAAGAAAAGCACTAGATTCCTGTATCAGCAATAAGACATATGGTGGTCATTCTCACTGTCCAGAATAGGCCTATTCAGTTGTTTTATATTATAACCAAAATGAAAGAAAGAAACTTCTCAGAGAGAACAATTAGTAAACATACATCCCTGGAACGCAATTTTAGAATCAGTATTATACTGGGAAGAACACATATATAATCTGAAACGCATCAGTATAAATATAAACTCCACAACTAAATAGCTACAAAACCTTGAGCAAAGTATTTAAATTCTCTGAGAATTGTTGTCCTTGTCTGTTGATAAATATCGTATTATCTATCTCATGGGACTTTGTATGACTTATATTAAAAAGCATAGTCATTAATTATACTAACTAGCTAATCATTTCTAGGTTCACACACATTTATTATGCAATTTAACACTGAACTATCATTTCCTTTCTAAAGTTATATATTTATTTAAATAAATTATTTTAGTTTGAGACAATTTATAATGTGGGACTATGGTTCATCTAATACCATGCCTTTTCTTGGTGGTTCCTTTTTGTTTTATTTAAGAAACATTTAAGAAATACCAGAGAATTGAGTTGTAACCTCAAAAGCAGAAATTAGAATTTGTTCAACAAATTTTGGTCCTTGAATTATAAGCAAGCTTACTTCTTCCTATTTGGGGGCACAGTGACATTGTTAGGTGTCAAATGTATGGTTTATATCTTTCTAATTTAATTTTACACAATATATGCTTTTAATCTAGAAGGTATGGTTATTTTTGTTAAATAAAATGTTCTTTGAAAGTCACATGAATAAAACTAAATAAAGTGCTTTATAAAGCATAACAGAAGTAGGGTTTCACTTTTTTGTGGGTATTTGTGAAAAACTATTGAAAATAGGATATAGTATTTTGAGAGAAAAGCAACCAGTTTCCAGAAAACTGACTATTTCTGTCATTTGTTCTGTGGCATTTTGTCTTTAAATGGAGGATGCAACTGAAGTTGACATTGAACAAACACCACAGGGAAAAAAGCATTAAGGTGGACTTAGCGTCTAACCCGTGGATGAAGCAGAAGGTGGTAATGTGGACCGAGTTTGTATTTAGGCGGTCTTGTAGTTTGGTGCAATGGTGATTGGAAGTCTAACGCTTAATTTTTTGTTTAATAATATCGATTTGTAGGAAATAATAAAAATATCCATTTGATAAACTTCATTAATGAGAAAATATTCCATTTAATGATGACAGTGCACGGAAATAAATCAAAGTGAGTCCACATGATGGTAAATATATTCAAAGTGTTAAAGACAAAGAGGTCTTATCATTTAGGATCTTTAGGAGAAGGAATGGAGTCCCCTAACAGTCTTCACAAGTTCATGTGTATTATTTTCTCTTGGGTGACGACACTTTAACAATTTGGTTACAGATATGCTAGAAAGAATTCTTAATGCTACAGTAATAATGGTATGTTTTCTGCTCAGAGATGATATGGACACCACTCAGATTTGGGACACAATTCACCTTCTGCTACAGTTGCATTTCATTAGTACTAGATTTAAAATAAAGTGAAGGGTTAACTGGCATAGTTAGTCCTTGATGTTCTCAATAACCATGTATACTTGGAAAATTCATTCAGCCTCTACAGGCTTTTTTTTTTGCATATGTGAAACAGGATGCTCTCTAAGATCCCTTGTAGATCTAAAAATTCTAAGTTATATTATACAATTTTTTATGAAGTTATCTTAAGTGATAAATGTATCAGTCCAGGTCTTCCAAGAAGCAGATACCAAGGTGGAATGAGACTTGCAAGATACTTGGTGGGGGTGTATCCACCCCTGAGATGAAAAAGAGAGGAGACTGGAAGGGACTAGGGGAGCTATCAGGCCATGATGCTGGTCTGACCCCTGTGCGAGAGAGGGGTTGTAGATTGCGGTGCAGTCCTAGTAAAGTCTTGGCAAGGCCGGTGGAGAGCCCTTGAGTCAAAGTTCCCCGTCACAGGGATCTCCTGTCTCCTAGGAAGTGTTTGCCTCAGAATCCCTGATGTGCTCTATTATTGGCTGGGAGCCTTGATCTGAAAGCAGTGCTGTGCTGGCTTTCAGAGCTCAGTAACTGGGGCCCTTAGTTGTACTCATCATGGAAGAAAATCATAGAGGCACATTTTCATAATTGCTGTAATTGCTTTGAGTAGTATATACAGGTTTTTTTAAAACAAAATTACAACCTAAATGTATAAAGAAACTGAATAAATGCAACACAGATATTACTCTACGATCATTGTAAATTAGAGTCTTTAGTGAACGCTGTTCATACAGACAATATTGGACACTATAATGCCGCTCATTTAGGTGAAAATGGTAGGGAAGATTATTTGCTAATTGCAAATGTATAAAATTGTAAACCATTTTATTTCACATGCAGTAAACACTGAGTGAACAAAAAAGAAAATGTTATGATACATGTTCTCAGGTCATGAATCCCTGGTTAGATATTTGTATATTTTATTAAAAATATGTCCTTGATATGAAAAGGTTGCCCCTCAATTATACTATTTGGTTTCTTTGGCCAATTCCTAGAAAGTCCTTGGACACTGTCCATTACAACTGTTGTCACAGTTTACCTTAGTAAATGTGTGATGTTACATTACCCAAAATCATTTGCTTGAACGATTTTGGTAAAATTAACTTAATTATAAGGATGATGTGATTTTCTTAAGTAAAATAATAACTAGAACTTAATGCAATACTTTTTAAATTCATTTTAACAAGTTTTCTAAATGCCATTTCATTGTCATGCAACTAACGTTCTAAAGTCTTGTAAGACATTTGTATTATTTTGCTCATTAAGCAGCTACCAAAAATGTGTCTGACCTAGGTCAGACACTAATTGGGACTGGTGTCTGTATTTGAGTAGATCTGCCTTTGGGATAGCCACAGCTATAATAAAATGTAAGGCTTGTTTTTTTTTTTTTTAAACATTTTTCCGGGAGAATTATTGTCCCTCAGAATAGTCTAGCAATGACATGTACTTATCAAATAAATCTTATAACATATAACCGATTTTTTTTATTCTAGTAAGTTTACATGTCCAGGTAGATTATACTGCTGCTGAGGGCTTTGTCTTATATGTTATACTGTAAAGTGGCAGATAATATAATTAACGTGAATTACGTAGCTTTTCCTTTCTCCTTCTCCTTCTTCTTCTTTTGGACAATACTGCCTCTATTGACTACCTACCACACAAAAGAATATTTCACAGATTTTAAAAATTTACATATTAGACTACAATTTTAAATGATCTTTTCTATGATGTCTAAGGGTGTTTTTGTTAACCTTGAATAATTTGGTAACTCAGTTTTTCTCAAGGCATCTTTATAAGCACTATAACCAGACTTTTCTGAAGAGTTTTCTATGATCAGTCTTTCCCCCCACTTTTCACATATTCCTGCCCCCAATCAAATTGCCCACCATCTCTCTAACAAAACTGCTTCTGCTAAGCTGGGAATTTACCTACAAAAGCCAATAGTCATCATAGTCAGGGTTCTCCAGAGAAACAGAACATATATATATTAGATATATATGAAGAGATTTATTATGAGGAGTTGATCTGCAGGATTATGGAGGCTGAGAAGCCACAGTCTGCCATCTGCAAGCTGAAGCCCCAGGAAACCTAGTGGAGTAATTCAGTCTGAGGCTGGAGGTCTGAGAAACAGGGGAGCTGATGGTGAAAATCTCAGTCCAACAGCAGGAGAAGACCAGTGTCCCAGCTCAACCAGGCAAACTGGAAGCAATATGGGGCAAACGCTTCCTTCCTCCGCCTTTTCCAGGCCCTGGAAGGGCTGGATGATGCCCACCCACACTAGGGAACAGAATCTCCTTTACTGAGTCCACTGATGCAAAAATTTCACACAGAAACACCCTCTCAGACACACCCAGAAGTAATGTCTTACCAGCTATCTGGGCATCCTTTGGCCCAGTCTAGTTGACAATACAATTAACCACCAGTCATTTTTTAGTCGTCTTCTAAATTAATAGAACAGTATGCTCTAATGTTAACTATACCTCCTTTCTCTTTTTATTAAAAAATTTAAACCTACAGAAATGTTGAAAAATGAAACCAGGTACCTGTGTACTTTTCAGTTAGATTTTACCAACTGCTACTCTTTTTTTTTTTTCTTTTTGGCTGCACTGCTCAGCTTGTGGGATCTTAGTTCCCCGGCCAGGGGTGGAACCTGGGCCTGCTGCAGTGGAAGCTCGGAGTCCTAACCACTGGACGACCAGGGAACTCCTAAGTAATTGTTCATTTTTGGCACATTTGCTTTATTTACCTACTTTAGTTTTCATTAATTGATTGTTTAATTTATCCTTTTCTTTGCCACTGAACATGAAACATAATCCGGCTTTACTCGCGTGGTACCTGTAGGACCTCCTTGATGATGGCTTTGGGTGTTTTCTTGGGTGGCTCCAAGCAAGCACACCAGGCACATACATGGCTACATTCAGGGCATAGATGCAGATGAAAACCTTTATGTCTCAGCCAAGACCTATCCTCCTGGCTCCAAATCCATGTGTTTATCCCTTTCAAGCTCAACATGTCCAGAAGGTGTTCATGTTCTCCTCCACAACCTGGCCCAGCCCTATCTCCCCTCTTAGTTATGTCACATTTATTCATCTTCACATACATTTTCCCCATATTGAATCTATCCTTAAGTCTTATTGATTTTAGTTTATAGTTTTATTCTAATATTTCTCAACTTTCCAGGAAAGCAGAATTAGCCTCAAGGATGAAATGATATTTCATTTCAGGGATGCAAAATAAGTCAGAGACCTGAGTTAGGGAAGCGAGATAAGCCATATGAGTTTGGTGTCACCCTGCTCACCTTTTCCTCAAAGCAAACCCACAGAGACAGATGCGGCTCGACAGGTGTCTGTCCCCTGGTGGTTGCTGAACAGGCTGTATGGGGAGATGGTGTCTGGGGGCAGTATGTGAGAACTAGAAGAAACAGGCATATGGTAACCTTAGCTGCTCTGTCCCTAACTTTTCCTTGGTCAAATGTTTCCTGATGTGGATTTAACTCCTCTGGAATTTTGAAATACATTAGGGTCCCCTTTTAAAGCTGCTCAGCAAGCCAGATCTCACGGCTCTTAGTCCAAGTTGGGAAGTGGCAGAGACTCCAGGTGTGTTAGCTACTGGCCTGAATGACAGCCGTTCAAGAGGGGCCAGCCCTACGGAACAGGTGACTGACAGCTACTTTCCATGTTGCCATTGCAGTGCTCTTTGCAAAATGGAGATCTGATTACGACAAAAAAGTCTGCTGCAATTACCACTGCTCTTTGACTGAAGATCAAAATATTAATGTGGTTCTGCACAGGCTGACAGGGACTACCTGCTAATCGGGGCTTCCCGATACCACGTGGAATCTGCCCTCTTTCTGGCCCACTGGCCATTGTCTAGAACTTTCCCTGAAGCAGGTCACTTCATGGTTGCCTGGTCACCTCCCGCCCTTCTTTCTACCCGTCATCACTTTCTCTGAGAAATTTCTCCCCTAAACTTCCTTAGCTTTAGTCAGAATTGTATCATCATATGGTCTTATGACATATAATAACTTTCCGGGATACAATTTTCAGAGTTTAAACTTTATATTTGTTTGTAACATTCTCTGACTCGTTGCTTCCGTGATAGATCTTTCATAATAAAAGAGGCCAAATACACCTGTTTTAACTACTCTGTTTAGCTCAATGTGGTTTCACCACTGCCCAGCACAGTGAAATAGTAGAATTGAATGCATGTTTCTGAATGAATAAATAACTGAAATCCTCACTTTAGAGATTAAAACTGAGATATTTGACACTTCCTGAAAAAAAAAGCCTAACAGCAAATATCTTCCTCATAACTATTTATTTCAATTACCAAATAAATTAAAAAAATACGTTTTATATAATTTTTCCAAAACGTTCATATGCCATGAGAGACAGTAATATCAGGATATAAATGTGTCTACTGTTAAGCCACCAAAGTAACTCCAGTAAAATCCTAGCTATTGGTTTTGAGCCAGATAAGTAATATATTTTGATTTCCTCCCCTTCGGAGAGAATATATCCAGCTAAGAATTTTAACTGAAGCTGGCAGTTGGTCAAACAACATAAACAAAATAAAAGTGTTCTTTTCTTTGACTTCAGAAAGAAAACATCAGACCACAGAGGTGACTTTTAATGAAGCTATTGTAAAGAGTTGGCTGCTACCATTGATTTTTCCTAGCAAAATACCAATATATGGGTTGGCATAATGTGAAGTGATTGTGCTGTATCGTATTCCCCTTAAGAGCTCTGTCTCTGTCTAAATAGAAACTGAGTTTCAACAAGAAAGTAATCTTTGAACAAATCATATTTGTCAATATATTCAAAAGAATAAAATTGATAATATTTTGGACTTAATATTGTTTGTCTTGCTTTTGTGTGCCATTTTGTATGCCTTTCCATATTTATAGCTGTATTTTCTCCCCCCAGATTGGCATTTCACTCACTTGAAATAACGATAGCTTGGAAAATAAACCTTTTTTAAAGAGTATGTTTCCTTCAGACAACTATAAACATTTGGAAAAATTCATGACTACCCTCTGAAATAAATACAATAAAGCATAAATGTGTTAACTGTATTTCATATGGCTTAAGAGTATGTGTTTGGAATTTCTATTAAACCTTAGCTAGACTCAAACTGACTAGTTAGGCTAGGCATTTCTTGATATCTTCCATTTACTTTCTTACCAACGAAACTTAGACCACAGATATGTGTACATGTTAAAAATATTATATTCTATAGGAAATATTTTTGTATGCTCCAATGCTTATCAAACTTCAGAAATTTTTTTAATTAGTCACTTTCCAGAAATACGTCCTTTTGTGGAGTAAGGCGTGAACACTATGAATAATATAGGAATTGTGGATAAATGTGATTATCTCTAATATCTTTTACTATTTAAAATCATAGTTACATTCTTTCTCTTTCATCTACCTTATAAAATGTATTATAATCAGAAATAAAGAATTATACTGCTTTATTTTCACCTACTTTTTATTATAAATATTGCATTTGTAAATGATAGAAAATCAGAATTACACGTTTTTGAAATATGGATACGAAGCATACCCACACAGGTATGAGTGTTATTGGAAAGAACACTTTGGGTGGATCTGCTAACATGAGTTTTCAAACCATGGGGATCCCAGTCATTATCACTGTCGGTAAATATGCATATGTAAGCATGTTAAGGATTTTTTTTTTTTTTTTTTTTTTTTTGCGGTACTCGGGCCTCTCACTGCCGTGGCCTCTCCCGGGGCGGAGCACAGGCTCCGGACGCGCAGGCTCAGTGGCCATGGCTCACGGGCCCAGCCGCTCCGTGGCATGTGGGATCCTCCCGGACTGGGGCACGAACCCATGTCCCCTGCATCGGCAGGCGGACTCCCAAGCACTGCGCCACCAGGGAAGCCCCTATGACTATATTTTGATTAAATAAAGGAAGGGAGGAAGGAATGAATAAATACATGAATAAATAATCAATCAATAAAATAAACAGAATGGTGGAACACTGACCCCCTGAACACTGTGTATCCTTCTCAGACCCGCATTTCAGACCACTGGTGATCATGCACAACGGGATGACATGCATTTAGAAGCAAAAATGCATTTTCCAGCCACAGGAATCATTTCTCTCCTTAACTGCGCCGGCTGGTTAGGCTACCTCCCATTTACCAAGTTTTGGAGTAAAGTTAATTCTTCCATGTTCATCAGGCCTCTCACCCATCAACGCCATCTAACTAAGGCTCTGATCGTTGTAACTGTGAGTAGAACACAGTGATGGGGATTTTTCCACGAGCGCTTATATTTTGGATGATATGCTGGATGTGTATACATGCCCCCTTCCCTTAACCAGTCTAAGCTCTTTTCTACTAAGACTCCCGCTGTCACTGTCGTTTTGCTCCTGCCATGCTGGCTGCCTCACATTTCTGGGACGCCCCCCCCCCGCCCCCCCGCACCCCGCTCCCCAGGAAGGCCTCCTCCTGTGTTTCTCCATCATCCCTTGATACCCCACCCCGGCCCCACCAGGTCTTTGAGTCTCTGCTCTGACATTATCATCCACCCCCTCTTCTCTCATTTGCATATTTAAAGTCCAAAGGTCATCCCCCAACCTGATCCCCACTTGATCCTGCTCATCCCTCCCTTAGCCCACTTTCCTCCCTAGACGTGCCATTTTCACCATCCAATGGACAATATATTCCATGTGTTTACTTTCTAAAAATTATTGTGTGCTTCCTTCCAACTATAATAATATAAAGGCAGGGATTTTTTGTTTATTTTGTTAACTGCTGTTTCCCAGACCTGAAGCAATGACTTAGAGCTAGATGATAAACAAATACCTGCTGGATAAATGCATTCCTTCAGCAGTACTAGAACAAATGATTTCGGCACGTAATTAGCAAGAAAAATCTAGTTAAAATAGAAGGACAGATGGTGTTATTTATTACACTGACCTGTGAGCCACATAATGAATTGGAGAGCTGTTGAGAGGGTGCGAAATCTAGTGTGGTTTGTCCTGAACATCAAAGTTACTAATTTGTTTGGCAGAAAATCCCCTCCAAATTGTCATCACAAGAAGTACAGTCTTTTACATCATGAACCCAAGACTCTGCCTACTTTTTCTTCCTGTCTCACATTCTTCCCTGATTTACGAATCATCAGATATTGTTTATGCCTGTCTCACATTTTGCCTGGATGATTGCAATAAATATTTTACTTTCTATCAATAAGATAACATGTTTCAAAATACTTAATATAAAAATATGTATTCTAAAATAGTTAAGATATGAATACGTTATATCAATATATTTTCTAATAATTAAGCATAGCTACAGAATATCTGTTTGGCCTTGCTAGTTTATTATTTTAATGTAGGTCTCCATGGTTTATCATATACAAAGTGATTAGACAACTGGCTTATTGAAAATTGTATAAGAAAATATCACTCCTTTCAAAATATTCAACGTAACAAGTCCCACAAAAATTTTTTAATAAAGAAAAGTCAAACCAACATTTATCAGAAAGGGATACAGATGGTTTATGTATAGAAAATATTTAGTTGGAGTATATTTAATAAGCACGGTGACACAGGTAGAATAACAAGGGCAATAATTTTAACTTCCTACAATTAAGTATTTTTATATGCCAAAACACATCATAAAAATTGATAAAGAAGTTTAAAAAGTGGGGCAAGACTGTTGTGCTGTAGTTCCAACACTGTAGCAGGGAAGGTGTTCATAGCTTTTAAAAATCAGATAGATAAGGAGATAGATGTAGATTTAATTGTAGCTTAACAATCATTAAAAAAAAAAAAGAATGTAGATGTCAATAGTACAAATGTACAAATGAAGAGAAAAAGGAATGTAAATTCTAAGGAGCATATATATTGTTCAAATTTTAAGCAAATTAATAAATGCAAGTAAAAATAAAACATGTTCTTTATGATATTAGAAAATAAATACAATTCCAATGGAATGTTGAGAAACAGTCATATTGGGGCACTGATGGTTAGGGTGCAAACTGGCATATGAATTCTGAAGGGTTTTCCCCCTGTGAATTACATTGATGTATGTTTTCTAGTGATTTGTTTTCAGTAAATAATCTCAGACTTCCCTAAGATTTAGCTAAAAATTTTCATTACAACATATTAATGTTTACTACTTTTCAATCACAGTTCTGAGAACTTTACATTACTAACTTATTTAATCCCCAGAACAAACCCAAGGGCTAGGTTTTATTGTTATTATCATTTTATTAAAAAGAAACTAAGGCACACAAATCCTACAGCTAATAGGCAGTAGAATGGTGATTCAAATTCCACGAGTTTGAATTGTTCTATGGACTGGGTTACTTTGTATCTCAAGGACTGGGAAACAGATTAAATCTTGATAATTAGATAGTATCTTAACAAACATTGGTTTGATCACAGGAGCTCTATGTAACTATTAAAGTTGTTTTACATAAGAGTATCTATAAAACTAAGTAATACTTAAATATTTTTAAAACTCTTACATTTATAAAATTCACTTATATTTAACTGAATTTAACAAAAAGTATATATGGGATATGAGACTAATTGTTCTTATTATTTTTTATATCTATTTTTGCTTTACTCTCTAAAGTACAAATGTCTTCATTGGGAAACAGCTTCTTTATAAAAGAAAAAATAAATTAATTGAAGTTTTTTCCTAGGTTGTACATTTATATTCTACTCTTTTAAAAAGTATTTCATAAGTCACAGGCTCACTTTAGAATTATAACTGACAGCCCCTCTATAGACTGGTAAACGTGGTAATGATTATTATAAATAAAAGTTATCAAAGGTCTGAAATCTTTATTAATTTTGCCAATGATGTTTATTGATTTCTTTTTAAAATCTCAAATTGAACTGAAATATCTGGTAATTTCTATTTTGTAAAGAATCTGGTTTTACATAAAACAGTTAGAAAAAAATTCTCATTTAACATACTGTGAAGAAAAAGAAGTCATTTCAACATAAAATTGGAGTTACTTACAGAGCTTTAATTTAGACTGAAAAATATGATGACTTTTTACCTGGGAACATATCCTAAATATGTAAGTAAATTCAAGTTTTAAACTATATAAAATGCATGAAATCACACTGAACGTTTTAAACAAGTGTTTGCTCAGGTTAGACCATAATTCTAATGAAAACAGAAAGGAGCTCTGGCCCACTGGCCTACTAGCAATAGTGGAGTCACTACTTCCAGGTAAAAATGTTTTCTTTTTTCAGGCAATTAATCCACAGGGGAGGTCAGTGAAGACAGTGTAAATCACTGTCTCAACTAGAAGGGTCATTTTATAGATGTTTTTAATATTAAGAAGACAGTATTAAAATTTTTTTCTATCAATTAAATTAAAACTGGAACAATGTACACTAATACATCAATCATTTTGCTTGGCTTGGTTTTCCATATTTATAATTTATGTCAGGACTTATGCCATAAGTCCTTTAAATTATGGCTTATTTAAAAGTAAATTAGCAGGCTTTGTTATATGATAAAGTGTTCTCTAATTACTAATGGGAACATTTTATTTACATGTATGGTTAACCTAAATTTAAAAATATAGAGGAATGTTAAAATATAAGTGTGTCTCTTTTGCATATTTATGTCTATTCTCATACCCCTCAGAAGAAATAATTGATTTCTAGTTTTATCCTGTTATTTGTATTTAGATCTACAGGCGTGACGGGCTAGATCTAACGTACCCTCTTACTATTATTTCTCCTGGTTCTCCCACATGGTGTGTTTAACAGCCTATTTGATTTCATTGTAGCTTAAGATTGCTTCCTGAAGAATGATTCTCATGATTTCCAATTCTCTCACTCCTCAGTTTTTGCAGTCTTCTCAATTTAAAATGATCCTATCCAAACCAGAAAGGTTTGACAAATCCTCCATTTCAAGTATTATACAGAAAAACTGGGAATTCCCTCCTAGTACAGATTGCTGGATATTACTCTTCAATATTTGCACAACAGTGACCTAACTAAAGGACTAGGCAATGATGGCACTAAGAAGGTATCCCTAGAGCAGAAAAATTACTTTAGTGCCACTATGATTTTTCCATGATCTGAAGCTTCTCTGCACTAAAATCTTTTATTATAAGTAATAAAGAGATGATCCAAAGAATATTTTAATATACTGACTCTGTGTCATTATAGTTACTTTTCCACAGAGACATGATTTCAGTTATAAGAAAGCACTCAGTTTTATATACATTGATTATAACATCAAGTCCTTTGCTAAATCACATAAGTAAGTACGGGAGTTTTATCACTTAAACAGTTTTAGCATTTTTAAGATGATTCAATTTAAAAAATTAAAGAGGATATTTAAGATAACCTGTCCTCTACCTACATAAATTTTAGCAATGATGTTAAACATATTACTAGCATCTACCAGTTATTAAATATTTGCTAATTTTAAGCTTAGAGTCATTAGATCATTCCCAAGTGAGATTATTGTCCAGCAAAACAATTATCCCTATTTTTAAGATTAAAGAAAAAGAGATTAAGAAAAGTAACATTTAGAAACATTTAGATAACGTGATATAGGAAACATGAACCCGATAACCTGAACTTTGAATCTACCCTCTAAATGCCTCAACCAGCTTTAATACATCCTCCAATTATTAGTCCGACTTGATGTTACAGAACAGTTGATCAAAGACAGTCAATGACATGCTCTTACTCGACTTCCCTTTTTCCTTTGTCCCAATCTTTTCTTTGGCCGTGTTGGATGCCATACGGATCCAAGTCTTTACGAGTGGGGCAGTTCATACTTCTCCAAAGACTCAGCATTTCTCTCAGAAACAATTCTGACTATAGGAGCAAGTAATAAAATGAGAACAAAAAATATTTCCTATCTTGGGTCTTTTCCTTTGCTACATCGCAATAGGTAATTCTTTCCCATAGTTATAAAAGAGGCTACTTCAACTTAGTTTCAAAATGTTTTATTTCCTTTTGAAAGCAACCACTAATATTTTTCCACTTCTTGAGGGAATGATAGGATATGCACACTGTAATCTTTTCTTTCTTTGAGAACTGTGCTTTGGGGGAGGGGGAGCATATTTTTCACTGACACTCTTACAAATTATGATTGTTTCTTTTCATGTCAGTACTCAAAAGAAACCCTGGAAATGACAGCTTTACCGATTTAGAAAATAATGAATAGTGCCTCCAAGAGGAGAATCCCATGGGTGCTGTTTGCTCACTTTAATGATGACATTTGACAGCCATTTTTGTTTAGCACGAGGTTCCCCTTGCAACTATTTTATCGGAAAACTGGAAATCTGTGCTGAAAAAAAGCTGGAAAACAAAGCACCGAAATATGCATTTTTATTTGAATAGTGTTGTTGATTTTTTTCCTCCTTTTTTGCTCCTTTCTACTGTGGTATAATAATTTAGGGGGACTGACCATTAATCTAACATTAATTTGGGCAAAGCGTAGCTGTATTTTTAAGGAATGAAGAGATGCAAGAAGTGCTTTGGCTTCCATGAATTTATTCTGATGTGCATGGTTCTTCTTTAGGATTACCGCTGTCATGATAAAAATGGTGGAAGGGCCATAAGGTCCTCAGTTCCCATTCCAAGTGTGACAGTACAGATTTATTTTTCACTGACTGGATGTGCACTGTGAATAATAGCTATGAAGCGCACCCAGTCTTTTCTTTGAACCCCAGATCACTGTGAGAAATCATCTTTTGTGTTAAAAAGCAAAAGGTGAAAATGATTAAGGAACAGCAGAAGCAAGTGTTGCACCACAAGCTGAAGTTTTAATGTGAGTATTCAGTCTCTACGGAATGAGACTGCAAGTCAGAGTATAATAGAGAATTTCTTAATTATAGTCTGCTTAAATTGCTTGCTGGTTTTATCTTCAGTCTGTATGTAAAATATGCTTACCGATGCTCCAGGAGGATGAACTTTTTACGGCAGGTAAATGACTCTCTAGAAGGAGTGTATACACTCCTGAACCTAACAGCTGAGTTACACGCTTACTAAGATTCAGTTGTGTTTGTGCAAAACCTGACTATGTCAGCTGAGTTTGTTATTTCTATTATGAAATTGAATTAAATATCTTATAAGATTATGAACTATACATGCAAGAAGAGATCACTGTTTCCATGAAAATTAAATAGAATCTGTTGGAAAAAAATCAATTAATGTAAAACTCTCAAAAATACAATTCTCAAATTAGATGTTGAAGACACAACCTTGGTAAAATAACTGGTGAAAATATAAGATGATGTAACAACTGAAACTACCACAGGAACCAGTGCCAGGGTAGGAAAACCTGAACTGTAATGGATGAATAGCTACAGGCTCAGTAGGTACAATTCTGAGAGTTAAACATTCCGAGGGACCCAGATATAGGGAGGGCTCCACAGTATCTTGAGGTTTACTGCTAGACCTTGACCAGATTCCCATGGTAAATATCAGAGAAAAATCCCCTTGGGCTTCCTGAAGGAGGAGGAGAAAAGGAACCATTGTGAATACACCAGAGCACTCTGCTATTACAATGCCTTAACACAGTCATTAACAAGTCTTCATTTCTTCTACATTTTTTTTTTTAATTTTGGCTGCATTGGGTCTTCATTGCTGCGTGTGGGCTTTCTCTAGTTGCAGTGAGCGAGGGCTAGTCTTCTTTGCATTGTGCGGTCTTCTCATTGCGGTGGCTCCTCTTGTTGGGGAGCACGGTCTCTAGGTACATGGGCTTCAGTAGTTGTGGCACACAGGCTCAAGTAGTTGTGGCTCATGGGCTCTAGAGCACAGGCTCAGTTGTTGTGGCACTTAGTTGCTTAGTTGCTTAGTTGCTCTGCGGCATGTGGGATCTTTGCAGACCAGGGATTGAACCTGTGTCCCCTGCATTGGCAGGTGGATTCTTAACCACTGTGCCACCAGGGAAGTCCCCATTTCTTCTACAGTTTTGAAAAATGTTGTATCATTGAGAAACAATATACAATAAACAGTATATATTTAAGGTGATTTAATACGTTTTAACATATGTACACATGTGTACACCAATGAAAGTATGAGCATAATCAAGCGAATGGTAATATTCATGATTCATAAATGTTTTCTCATGACTGCCCCTCTATGTAGTACCTCCCTCTCCTCTTTTTCCCCTCCCTTCTCAAAAAATAAAAATATAAAATAAAGAATATTTTCCATCTTAAAGGTTTTATCTAAATGAAATCCTAGAGCTCTCATTCTTTTCGTCTTGCTTCTTTCATGAGCATAATTTTTTTTTGAGATTCATTTAGGTTGTGTGTGACAATGATTCATTCATTTTCAATTATAAGTAGATTCTGTTACATAGATAAACTGCAATCTCTTTATTCACTGACTTGGTGGTTATTTAGGTTGCTTTCAGGTTTGGTTATTACAAATAAAGCCACGCTGGACATTTGTGCACAGGTCTTTGTATGGCCTGTGCTTCCATTATGCTTGGGTACATAGGAGTGGAGTGTTTGCATTATCGAAGGCGTGTGTTTAACTTTTTAAGAAATTGCTAAACTGGTTTCCAAAGAGGTCCTCACATTTCACATTCTCACTAGCTCTGTATGAATTCCAGTTTTTCCATATCCTTACCAACCTTTGATATGGTCTGTCTTTTAGCTATTCTAATACAGATTTATTGGTACCTCACTGTTGTTTTAATTTTTATTCCCTTAATGATTTCGAGATGTATTTTCACGTGCTTATTTGCCATCCTTATGTATCTGACGAAAGACCTGTTCAAATTTCTTGCCTGTTTTTTAATTGGATTGTTTGCTTTCTTCTTATTAAATTTTACAAATTATGGATACAAATCTTTCAATATATGATTTGCACATATTTCACCCACTCTCTGACAGGTCTTTTCATTCTCTTAATAGTATCTTTAGAAGAGCACAGATTTTTAGTTTTGATGAATTCCGATTTACTATATCTTCTCCATTAAGGATCAGGCATTTGGTGTTTTACCTTAAATATATTTGCCTAACCCAAGGTCCTATGTTTTCTCTAAAAAATTGCATTGTTTTAGGTTTTACATTTAGGATTATGATCCTCGTTAATTTCCGTATGTATGATATAAAGCTTAACGTTCTTTTATATGCATACAGAAGTTCAGTTTTTCATCAATTTGTGTTGCTTGAAGACAATGAAACTCTGTCCCGACTGGTGAAGGTCCATCCTGCCAGTCATTGAACCCAATGTTATTCCCTTATGTGACACTATTCCACAGGGAAGACCAACTACCACCCGGTAGCAGGTTGATAACACCAGGCTCCTTTCACCTTGCAAGGGACAATTATTCACTCTGACTTGGATGTGAGTGATCCAGATATGAGCTTGCATTTCCTTCCTCCAGGGCCTTAGCCAACTTGCTTGTCTGAGGACTTACAGTATGTCTGATCTACTGATGTAGGGTCCTGTACACCATTGCCCTTTGACCGAGGGATCCCCTTCAGAGCACAGGAGGGACACTGGCTCTCTCAGATAACACACCACCTAGGGATGGCAGTTCACTGCAGGCAAAGCATAGCCTATGAACACTGTAACTGAGGTTCACCTTGAAGATAAATACCTGCAATGAAAGATGCCCCTTTAGGAGGTGTTAAGTCAATGACCTTTATAAGTACCTTTATAAACTGCTCCATGAGAGCAACCGGCAAATTCAACAAGGCAAGCTTAGAAATTTCTCATTGGAGAGGTAGTCGTGGGACCTTAAGACTGTTTTAAAAAGCCTTTTATCTAATATTTATGGAAGTGTTTACTTTAGTCTGTTTCTCAGACCCAGTCACCTATGGATAGAATAAAAGTGTGACATTGCCTTAAATTCCATACCCTTTAATTAAACGGGGAAGACTGAGAGAAGGCAGAGTAACACCAAATCTTTTGTCCATTAACTACAGGACTAAATGTTCAGTCAGTTGTTTTACATTAGAAACAAATAGGTTTCAGTGGGTTTACTGTACTGTGGATCATGATTTTATTTTTTACAGCTGCTTAAAGAAATTTGATAAATATAACTTAGCAAAACTTGTTTCTCTTATTGATTTTTTTTTTTTCTTTGTGGTACGCGGGCCTCTCACTGTTGTGGCCTCTCCCGTTGCGGAGCACAAGCTCCGGACGCGCAGGCTCAGCGGCCATGGCTCACGGGCCCAGCCGCTCTGTGGCATGTGGGATCTTCCCAGACCAGGGCACGAACCTGTATCCCCTGCATCGGCAGGCGGACTCTCAACCACTTCGCCACCAGGGAAGCCCCTCTTACTGATTTTTAACTGCCCTTCGATTCTGGACAGATTCTGACTATGGGCCAAGTGGTGTCAATATTACTTAGACTTTTCAGTTAATAATGTTTTTGGAAATTAAGCTTTTACTACCATCAGGAATGAATGAAAACAGTTCTGCTCTCATGCCTGCCCCGATAGAGATATTAATAGATAAAATATATTGTAAAGCATCTTACATACCACTTCAAATATTATGTTAAATATTTAAAAACACTTTAGCTGAATCGGACACATTCCCTTCAAGAAAAGATAAAAGAAGTATAAACATTCTCCTTCAAACTAATGCCATCAACTTATTAATGTAAAGCCAGAAGTGCAGCAAGAAAAAGGTTGTTCTCAGTATTTACAGGCATGAAAGAAACTGCCAGAGATGAAGATACGTCTATCAAATATGACATACATAACCCAGAATTCAACTGATGGATGGGGTCGATGGCACCCAGTTAACTAGTGTCATCACTTACATCGTGCTGTCTTTTGCAGCTACTTGCCTCTGTCCACAAGCCAGAAGCAGAGTCTCTGGGATCGTAGGAGTGTAGGAGCACTGCTGTGCTGGTCTGGACTGAGGGATGTGATACTGCTGACACTTGGTTTGGTACTTTTTCCAGGCCTAAGTCCTTTCTCCCCTACTGAGTGGTGCAACACGGGGGACTCAGTCAAGTGTTTGTACAAGAGCTGGTGCGACTCAGATAACTCCTGAGCAGACTCCTCACCCTACTATCCCTGAAACCCTGGGACCACGTCAGTGGACAGGGGCAGTCTTTCCATTCTGGAAAAAAAAAAATTGTACTCCTCGAAATATATGTCAGTCTTACCACCTGCATATTTGATCTTCCAAGGGTAAAACCCGGCTTTAATTAGCAACACAGAATACCAGGAAACTCTTTTTCATCAGAAACACATTCAATGGTTAACTCCAAGGATGCTATTTTGTAATAAAATATGCAAATTAGAATTAAGCCCTTTTTTGTATTTCACAATCCCCCAAATCCTAAGTTAGGAAGGATTTCATGATAAAGAAAAACTGCTCTTCAAATAAACTGTGTTTTTACAGGACCTACTTACTCCTCAAAGTAACTGAGGATTCCCTCGCAAGAAACAGTTGATCAAAAGGAAACCACATATTCCCTTCCAGAGTAAAACGCCGGTTCCGTGCTTCACCATTGCCCCGTACCTAGTCAACTTGGCTCTTTTGGACAATAACTAATTGAGAATTATTGCTAATTACTTAATTTCTCTGCACTCGCAAATGATGAATGACATAAACTAGCTACCACGAAACATTGAAGCTTTTATCCAAAAACCTCAAATAACCTGGGTTGCAATGCTATTGTAAATTTGCTACCACAATTTTTTTTAATTCAGTATTTAAATTTAAAATAATTACTCGGAAAATATTATTAAAAAGAGCAACTGAACTTCACCACACGCGCAAAAAAGTACAATACCCTTTGGCTCTAAACGGCAGTAACTTCACACGCCTTCTCCTGTTGATACAGAATAAGGGTGAAATAATGGTTTTAATTTGCATCTTTCGCTGCTGGCACCTTGAGCTCCAGACATGATATCAGTTAGTCACTGCTTTCAGTATTTCATAATGAACTATTACATGCACATTGGATCAAATGTTAGCATTTTTCCAGGAGAAAAATGTAAAAGTTAGGAGTATGCCTATCATTAAGGGACCTGAAGGACGCAAATTACATGATACACGATATTAAACGGATGCATACACAATGTTAGCACTTCTCCTTGCTCTTCTCAAGTGATTATTAACATAAATTAACATTTTATTGCCGCCGCCATGCTAGACAAGCTTTGTCATTGGAAAAATCATGCATCATTAATACCATTTTTAAATAGTTACATTATTTTTTAAACTAATTTAAGACCAAAGACTTAGGACTACAGTTAGATTTTTACATTCAAAAATATATTTGACTGCTTGCCTTTTTCCCCTATTAACTGTTTGGTTCTGGAGAGACTTCTAGCCTTTTTAAATCTCTTTCTTTGCCTGTGAAACAATGAGAATAATAACTGATTTTTCCCTTCATTAAATGTGTGTTTAACATTTCCTGTGGGCAACTTTGATAGTCACCAAATACGGTGGAACAACAAAAGACATTTCCTCTACACACACACACAGCTTAAAATCTGGGAATTTGGGTCCGTAATGTATTAGATAACGCTCGTAAACATGCACAAAATGTTAGTTAATATTATATATACATATATGTATGTTGAGCCATTCAGTGAATAGATACCAGTAGAGTAGCTGCTATGTGTTAGTGAAACATCAATAAACTGTTGTCCTGAAACAAATAGGCTGCCGGATATTTCTACAGCAAAAATGGGTTTATTTGGGATCAGCAGAGAATTGCGATTCTGGGGTCTGCAGCCATGGAGTGCCATATGCAAGTCCCCTTGTGGCAAGGGAAGGAGGACACTTTTTATAGAGGACAAGGAAGTTGGGAGGGTTCCAGTAAACAGAGTCCGTGGCTTTTCATTGGCTGAGTCCTTACCAGGAAATAAGAATCTTCTTCCTGTTAGGCTCTGCCATGGCCACAGGGCATGAGCGCTCCCCCTTTTGGTGGCCCAACTCTTTTTAATTGAGGTTCCTATTTATTAATTTTTTACAAAACAAAACAAAGACTACCACTCTTGTGGCTCTTCACATTCTAGCAGAGAAATCAATAGCCATAATAAATAAAGAAAGTATGTATTGTGCTGGAATGCGGTGAATGTTGTGTGAAAAGACAAAGTAGATGGGGAAGAATTGACACTGTAGAGGTTATGGCAGTTGACGGTATTCAACAGAACAGTTAGGGAAGTTCTCCTTGAGAAGGTGATATCTGAATGAAATACTGGAAGGAGGAGACGGAATCACACAAAGGATGGCTGAGTGAAGGGGGCTGGAGGGAGGGGAGAACCTGGGAACAGCTCTCAGGCAAGATTCTCCCCTGTGCGTCCTGGGGGCCCCCTGGGGCGCAGTGCTGCTGGAGGAAAGCTAGCAAAGCTCTGAGTAGTCGAGGCTGAGATGCAGAGAGGCAGTTTGGAACCAGATTACAGTGGACCTAGAAGAGCACTGCCGAGGCTCTGACTTCTCTCCGAATGGCAACGGGGACCTACTGCAGGATTCTGCACAGAGGAGTAAGATCTGCATCCGTTTCAGACCTCAGCATTTTGTAATGAGAACAGACCACAGAACAGCAAGAGGAGAAGCGGAGAGAACTGTTGACTATTTTAATAATCCCAGTATTGTTTCTTTAGATGAATTTGGGAAAGTTAGAAGGTCCACATTGCGGCTGAGTCATCCATATAACGGTCACTGAAGAGGACACCAAAGTGATTGGTTTCTTAAATACAGATGTATTAAATATCTGTTCATAAGAAAAATAAGATCCTAATTAGAGTAGTACGTAATGGAAACTTACTTTGAGAAAAGGAGGAGAAAATCATAAAAATGGAAAGTGTTTTAGATGAACGAGAAATGATTCTAAACATGTCCTTTATATACAGTGTCAATAAATAAAATTTTCTACCGTGCTTTAGGCATTGACTTAGATAAAAGTCTCGGGGACAGTTTTCATTAGCTTTTCTTTAAATAATAATTTAAATAACTGAACAAACCAATATGCATATATATAGATTCAACAAAGTTTATTCCAAACTGATTTTCTAAACATTCTGAAAATCAATCCGATTCAAACAGTGCCCACAAGTGCCCAGAAATGAGCCACAGAAGCAAAATGGTACTTGACCTCAAGGCCAGCTCTAAAGACTAACTCTTTACAGAGTTATAATTTGCTCCAAAGCTTATAGCCTCATATTTTCAATTTCTCCACTGCCTCTCAAAGAAGTCCTGCATTCCAAATCATCTTAAACAAAGGGAATGTAGTTTTTATTTCGGGAAGGACAAGTATTTTGGAAAAAAGGGGACAATATTAACTTCAGTTTAGGCTGTTCTGTCTGAGTACAATGAGCAAACTTTTTTTTTTTTTTTTAAGCCTGATGCATGTTTCTGTTGTAAAAATGTAATAAACAGAAACCTCAATTAAATGGAGTGGGGAGACCTTCCAGAAGCGGGGGCTCTCATGCACCGTGAGGATAGCAGAGCCCAGCAGGAGGAAGAAGTACTGCTCTTCTTTCCTGGCAAGGACTCAGCCAGTGAAGAGCCATGGACTCTGTTTACTGTAAACCTCCCAACTGCCTTTTCCTCCATGAAAGTGTTCTCCTTCTCTTGCCATGGGGGGGACTTGCATGTAGCTCTCCATAGTTGCAGATCCCAGAATTGCAATTCTCTGCTGATCCTGAACATACCCATCTTTGCTGGAGAAATAGCTGACAGTCTATTTGTTTTAGGTCAACACAGTCTTGGAAGAAGTGGAATACCGGGAGAGTGAGAGCAAGCAGTTTTCTTGAGGTCTCCCAGGTTCCTATTATCCCTGCAATAATCTTTCATTACAAAAATGAATCTATGCAGACTTTTTTTTATTTTGTAGCCTTAAAAGCATGAGTAAAGGTCACTATAAGATTTGAAAAGGGCTCACAACAATTGTAATAAAAGAAATATCTGACCGTTAGTTGTGAATTTGTTAGCTTACAACTGGTTAAAGGCACATGACAATCAAAATGATGAAAGTGTATAGCAACTTGCTTTCAGATCTGAGATGTACTAGGAAAAAGGGCTTCAGAGCTTATAAAATAACTCTTCTGAAATGGGAGCACCCTTCTTGCATTTTCTGTCTTCATAGTAAATGGTGCCTTCACTTTTTTTCTCTCAACTAATGTGAAATAATGTTACTTTCCCCTGTTTTTCATATGGTATCTCTTTTTCTTTCTTTTGTTCAAACATCCTTCTTAACAGTTTCCCCTCCCTATGATTCTGTTTTCCTCTTTAGCTCAGGGCAGGAGAGAAGAAAAGGATTGAGAAACTGAGTGACTGAGAGAAGGAGAGATTTGATTAATAAATCAAGTGCACAAGTTAATGTAATATTTCATATTCCTATCATTTTCTTGACTATCACAGTTTTGCTGTCAACCTATAGAAATGGCCATAAGCTTCTTTCAAAATACTTAGAATGATCAGGAGCAAATTAGGTTTTGGTGTCCATGGTGGGTATAGGTGAGACGTGTGTATTTGGACACCCGTGTATGTGAGGCAGATCAGCTATCAGCTGAAGCTTTGAGTGTGTCCTCCTAACCTCACAACCTTGTTTGCAGACTTACCTATAACTTCAAGCTATGTCATTAAGCTGTCTTTATCAAGTGTGCAGTGTTTCCAGAAAACAGTCTGAAAGCCAAAGTGTCAAGAGACATTTCATACTCAGGGATTCTACGGTATTTCAGCTCCTTATTCAAAGTCCACTTTATTTTTGAGAGCTGCAAATTCAGCATCTTTAACAGGGCTCAATTAAGAGAAAGCCTAAGGGACACAGAGAACAACGACGTTAAGTAGAAGAAAGTTATTCCCTTAGCAAGTTTCAAAACTGATCATAATTTAAGTTTGGAAAGAATTTGTACAAGTGCCAATGTTTTGTGGCTTCCTAGATTTTTATAGATAGCTCACAGTTACTTACATTTTTAGATAATAGACTGTGAAATAACGTGTACCTGATATTTACAGGAATTCTATCATCCATTTTTAAAAATAGCTTTATTGAGATATGATTAATATGCCATACAATTCACCATTTTAACTGTGAAATTTAGTGCTTTGAGTACATTCACAAAGTGTTGCAACCATTACCACTATTTTATTCCAGAAGCTGTTTATTACTCTCCAGAATAACTCTACAACCATTAGCTGTCAGTCTTCATTCCCTTGTGCCCCAGACTCTGGCAACCTCAATATAATTTCTGGGTCTATGGATTTATGTTCCTAGAGGTTCATATGAACCCTTCCTCTGTAGGTTGTCTTTTCACTGTGATGTCTGAGGAAAGAAACTTTGTATCAAATGTCTTGGTATTTCCCTAGATCAACTGGCATCTAGTAGGTGCTCAATAAACTTGAAATGGATCATATAAATGCAAATCATACATAGAAACAAAGTAAAACAACAACTCTAATTGTAAAAATCACATTTGCTCTGTTTAACTGTGCATATAGCCTAATTATATGTTGGTGACTACCTTTTCAAATATGGCTGGATTACTTTTTATTTGCATTATTTTTATTTGCAGAAATATTAAATTTGCCATAACCAGCAAAGCCACATGCTGTTTCTTTTCAAAGGAAAAATCGTGGACCTTTGGCATAAGTCAGTCCCAACCCCTATTGTGTGAACACAAGACCTGTGTACTCTTTAAATAGGTCGTTTTTTGTAATTTCATAGACGTGTATGTGTGTCTGTGTGTCTGATTTTAAGTGCTTGCATAACAGTAATTTTACAAAGGTTTCAAAGAAGCACCTGACACAGTTCAGAATATTTCTAATGATTTACTCCTCTAGGAAGGCATCATGATTTACTACCACTGTCAGCTGGAGAGAGCTTCTCCAGTGCCCACCAACACAATGCAATTTGATATCACATCCAGAAATGCCGTAACAGGCAAATGTTTCTCGTCCAGCACTAAAACATTATTGTGTAAGTTCCCCACAGAGCTGTGGTTGGTGAGAAGAAAGAGGTGGATTGTTAGAAGGTGGGTCTAGGAGAGCAAAAGGGAGATAGCCTTCATTTATAACTTGCATTTTTCTAGGTGCCCTCAGCAGGATATACTTAGCACGTCTGCCTTTTCCAGGTGCTTTTCAAAGCACACCTTTCTCTGTTATCAACACACATGGAGTTCTTTTGAGAGCAGGAATTGTTATTTTTTAAAGACCAGGTGCATTTCTTTTATCAGCTTTTTATATGGAAAGCTTGAGAGCTTATGTAAAGTGAGATCTTGGGCGGTGTTGTTGACCGTCAGTTAAAGCACTCCTTTGCTGCTGAAGTTTGTAAAACGGACTTTAAAATATTTGTAGTTATATGTGGATGCTGTCACATAAAGAAACATATGAGATGAGGGAGAAAAGCGTGTAGCTGTCCTGCGCCATTGCTAATGACTGTGCTTTTTGCATTTGCATGGGTCAAATTGCGCATCAGGCATGGTGGTTTCTGTTTTGTGAAGAGATGTGTACATTGCTGGATGGGGGAGATAACCGAATACCAGGAGTGAATGTGCTCATTGAATCAAATGCCTTCCAATGTTCAGACTGTCTTCATCACTGCTTTGTTGCTTCTGCTCATACGTGGCACCCAAGGAAAAAAAATGTATTTTCGTGTAATAAAAATCTAGTCGAATCTAGTCCACTTTAAAGTTTAAATTTAACTTATTCCAAGTGTCTCCTCTTTCCCACCTCACTGAGAAGAATTAGTAAAAACAGAAAATAACTGTGTTGAACAGGAAAATAGTCACATAATTAATAGACATTCCATGGTACTTTATTTCTACAACACGGGACTGATTTGGCTAAGGGGAAATTGCCAGTTTTGGATTCTTATAACAAAAGGTCAACTCTGATCTTCCAGCCCAAACTGCTTAATGTACAGATAAAGGAAATAACACACAGAGGGACGAAGTGTGTGTCACTCAGGTCCTACACTCAGTTAGAGGCGAAGTTGAGAATCCTGTAAAACTTCAAGGATAAAGGCATTTGAGTAGAGCCCTGGCCTCGCACAATCTTCGGGACCGTGTCTCAAATTCATTCTTTTCCCAGATTTATCCACTTTCTTTGTATTCCTCTATACATTTCCCGGTTCTCAAATTCACGAGGAGATACTGGATGAGCAATTGCAATGGCCCTGGTTACAAAATGTTGCAAGTGTGGTTAGTGATCATAAAAAGACTTTTACATTTGTCCGTTCCTTATTAGTTTGTTAGTCATGATTGAGAATAGTCTATAAACAGAGCACCATTTATGTAAAAACATAACTCTGAAATCTCTGATCTCTTCTGGAAGATGAAGGATGGCCAACATTTCTTTGAACACCCTCAGATAGAGAGGTGGCCCTATGACCCTCTTCCTTGAATCTGGTTGGCCTGTGCTGGCCTCTCTTCCACTTTCTGGGCTCTTTTGCTAAGATACTAGTAGATTCCTCTTCCTCTCCCTGAAATCACTTACCCTCAGAACCCTGAGCCATCATGTAAGAAGTCCAGCAACTTCAGTGACAACACATGAGGAGAGAAGAGTAGCCCAGCTGAGCCCAGGCACCTGCCATTTCCAACCAGGCACCTGAAGCCATCATGGAGCCTGCACTCCATCCGCCAGCCGAATTCCATCAGGTGCCCTATGGTGGCAACACATGGGGCAAAAGAGTTGCTTACTCTGTCCCTGGCCAAATTTCTGGCCCATATATTTGTAAGGTAGGATAAAATATTTTTATTTTAAGCCACGAACGTCCAGGGTGGTTGTAATGCAGCAATGAATAACCGGCATAACATTTGGCGTGTGGGATTTGGGTGCTACCTGAGTCGTGTGGTGCTGGCTTTTGGGTTGGTGAACAGAAAGAAGCTGAAGGGCTCCAAGGAGAATGTAAAGCACTATGGTTTCTTCTACCTGGAATGTTCCCTCAGATTTCTGTATGACTAATTCCTGCAGTTCCTTCAAATGTTTACTTCAGTTTTGTCCTTCTCTGTGTCTGACCAATTTCACTTATCATAATGCCGTCCAGGTTCAGTCATGTCACAAACGGCAGGATTTCTTTTCTAATGGCTCAATAATATATTCCATTTTATATATATATATATATATATATATATATATATATACACACACACCACAATTTCATTATGCATTCATCCATCAATGGACACTTTCCATAGGTTGTTTCTATATCTTGGCTATTTTGAATCACGCTGTCGTGAATGTGGGAGCGCACATATCTCTTCCAGATACTGACTTCATTATTTTTGGATATGTACCCAAAAGTGGGCCTGCTGGTAAGGTGGTTCTACTTTTAATTTTTGAGGACCCTCCATACTGTTTTCCACAGCGGTGGCACCCACTGACATTCCCACCAACAGCGCACGAGGGTCCCCTTTTCTCCACACCCTCACCAACACTTGTTACCTGTAGTCTTTTTGGTAATGGTCATCCTAAGAGGTGTGACGTGATATCTCACTGTGGTTTTGATTTGCATTTTCCTGTTGTTTATTTTTAACTTTCTCTAGGCTCCAATGGCTTCATCCCAGAACTCTCGGGGCTCAAAATTTTCCACTTCCTCCCGTTTTTGCTTTCCTGAGCAGCCGGTGCTCCTGTGACTGTCTCCACATGTAACTGCTTTAATTGATTCTCAAAATACATCTGAGCTATACTTAAGTGATTATATCATCATGTGTAGGGAACACAGAACCGAAACACCTGAGGTAACATAATCTTTAACTAGAAAGTGTTAATGTCTGAGAATGAAGCCATGCTTATTCATAATTCAGCAACTTAAGCATTACCAAATGAGACACTATGTTCTAATTATTTCCATTAATTTATTACAAATACATTTAAAAACATATTATCGTGGGACTTCCCTGGTGGCGCAGTGGTCAAGAATCCACCTGCCAATGCAGGGGGCGTGGGTTGGAGCCCTGGTCCAGGAAGATCCCACATGCCGCGGAGCAACTAAGCCCGTGAGTCACAACTACTGAGCTTGCACTCTAGAGCCCGTGCTCTGCAAGAAGAGAAGCCACTGCAATGAGAAGCTCGTGTACTACAAAGGAGAGTAGCCCCCGTTAGCCGCAACTAGAGAAAGCCCGCACGCAGCAACGAAGACCCAACACAGCCAAAAATAAATAAATAAATAAATAGATAAATTTATATAAAAAGATAAAAACATATTACCTTAGTTGATATTAAGTTAGAAGTGAGACATTAATTTGCTATTGTAATGAGGTCAAGTAGTTTACTTTCCCTAGAAATGATTTCCCGTCACTCTATATAGATGCTGAGGTCTCCCACAACACACATGTATTCCGTTTTGTATTTGTTTGGTATGAACTCCTACTGGATTTATATGTCTTGCCAATACATTCAAACTGATTTAGAAGAGATTTACTTTAAATCCAATAGGCAGTAGCTATATTACAATATCTGGGTTTTTTGTTTGTTTGCGTTTTTTTTCATTGCTATCCCTCTGAGTTTGTGCTCATCAATCATACCGGGAGGCTGACTTATATTCTCCACACTTCACCACTAACTGGATTACAGAGCTGAAAAACTTACTCAAAGTTTAAAATGTGATAAACATAATCAAATTGTTCTAGTCAAATTCTAACAGTGGTGAATAGATGACACTAATTACCTTTTCTTATTATGCTACAAATGTGGTTTACTCTATCTTTATTCATGAAGAAATATCATGCCTGCCACTAAGGGGACCGCAGCAGGATGTAATATTGGCTTATTTGTTTCCTTAGTTTTACTTTCTTCTTTTACCAGCATCCAAGAGATGTAATTTTAAGCGGTAATACATTTACAGCAGTATTTTTTTTACCCCCTCTGGAATATAATTTTTAATCACTGCAAAGATTCACGATTCTAAATAGACAAGTGCTTTCCAAACTCCAGTAAAGTGATAACTCTTTTTGTGGAAGCTTATGTTTGTTTTGGAGGGACCGAGATTGTTTCAAATCAGTTAACACAGAAAACAAATGGGGCCTGTGCAAGGAAAATGCATCACAATGAGAGAAATGGTTCCATTCTTTCCAGATAAAAATGTAAATATACTAGTTTTCAAACATATCCTATGTGATTATGTGGGGAAATTTCTTAGTTAATTCACCTTGAAAATAGTTTACAGAAAATAACTAGTCGAACTTGCTTACATGCAATCTGGCTTAAATAATTCACACCCCTATTTCCAGTGGTCAGAATGGAGGTAGTTTCACAGACCTGTCACTCATTGATTTGACACTTCTTCTCCAAGCGTTGTACAAAGGAAATGTACCTGCAAATGCTTGCTTCCGTTTGTCAGCTAGCCAGTCTCTGCTACGATTTTTTGACTGTGGGGTGACACCACCTGAGGTTGCCTCATGAGTCTCCAAAACTTAATATTAAAACAATAAATATAATCATAGAAATAGTGTATTAATTAATTTTAGAAGCTTGGCATTTTGAACATGCCAGTGGGAAGTTTATCTGCAGTTGAGTGGAGAAGACTTAAATAAAGAGAGAAATTTGCAAGTTGTTAACATACACGTAGAAATTAAATGGATGAGAGTGGTTTGTGATTCCCCCAGAAATAACTCATATACGGATATGAGATAAGAACCAAAAATAAAACAAAGCTTACAAAATAACTTGCAGGGAAGGGAAATCATACACCTAAGATACGCGGGGCAATCTAGTTTCACAGCTTTACGCCTGGAGTTCCAGCTTCTTACCAACACTTTCTTTCAATTTTAAAAGTGACTTGGTTCAGATGCTAAATTAGGCAGACACTGCTTACAGGCAACTATAATGGAATTATAGTTTATTCTCAAAGGAAGTGAAGCCTTAGTATGGTTTTAAATAGGGAAGTGACTTAATATGATCCATGTTGAAAAGCCACTGGACATTGGGTGGGTGATAGATTGGATGGACCAAAGACTAGAAGGAGGCCAAGAGTGGCCCTCACGTCAGGGCAGAGGGGGAAGGTGGTGTGGGATTAAGGATGACAGACCCCAGTCTTGTCATCCTTGATAAACCACGATAGAAAGTTCGGGTTTTTTTCCACGCTGTGGGATGGGAAGCTTTGTAAAGCGTTAAGTAGTTGAATTGTAATATCAAAGTTGTGTTTCTTTAAAGAATCATTTTGGCCGTCGTGTGGAGAGCAGCTATTGCGCTACAATCGTGGAGTCGGGGTGCGCAGTTGAAACTGACTGTGAGGCCCCTGCAAGAAACAGCGGGGCTTGGACTGACACGGTGGCCACGGGGAGGCCTGTGTGAGCTTGGCATATATGTGTGGAGAACAGTGGACAGGGCACACTAACGGGTGCAGGGAGGCTTGTAAGGAAAGTGGTCTCAGGGATGACTCCTGGATGTACTGGTCAAGCAAGGAGATGGGTGTTATTTAGAGAATGGGTAGGAATGCATAGGATTTAGAGATAAAATCGTGTTCTGGTTGTAAGTATTACTAGTTAAGCAATGAGCTGGGTGGTGCCCACACATTACCCCGAACATCCAGACAGGATGCTTCCGGGAACAGACCACAGAAATACCAGCCACTTTGCAGAAGAGAAGAGCAAACACTTGGAGGACACAAGGACCCAAATGCTTTTCTCCTCAGGCCACCGGCAGCCGAGAGTCCAGGTATTCCTTTCAGAGAAGCGAGGGGGAGGGTCCAATCTAAAGAAACAAGTGAACTGTATCACACACGCAATGCCAATTCCTGGTGGAGATATTCAGCTGTCTTCCCAGCGTAGAAAATATAATCTTTCCCTAAACTGAGTCCACTGTTCCAAAATCTCCTCTTTTCCACACAATCTCTGCAACACACCTTCCCCTCTTAGCATATATTTCTTTATTACAATTTCCATCCACTTTCTCACCCAACGCAGAGAAAATAATCACCACAAACCACTCAAACCATCCATCGGTTGGCTTGGTCTCAAGCCCTTTCTTGGCTGTCTCCTTCCCACCCTCCCTACAGCCAAAGCCTGGCCTCGAGCTCTCATCATTGCTTGAGTAAATTATTCCAAGTCACCCTGATGTGACAATCTTTCACATGCCATGACAAAGCCCTCTGTTTATGGTGTATGTCGGTATGTCTGTGCTACAGGTGAAATGCATTGAGTCATGTAGCAATAATCCCCGCCAACTCCCTGAATGACAACATAAGAAATATTTTACCTATCTCTGTCAATTTCAAGGTTCTTTTGCCCAAGCCTACACTGAAAAGTAAGACGAGAAAAGCTATTTGGCAGAAATGTGAAAGAAAATTTCAGAGAGTAATGAAGACTAAACAATATCGAATTGCCTATATTCTTTCGTTTTGATAGAAAAATAACAATATGTTGGCAAGCTGATGTTATACAACCACATTTTTGTGCAAATATATTTTGTTCCACTTAATAGTCTTTCTCTATAAAACATATGAAAGTAAAAACATAGTAAACATGCCCTCTTCATGGACAATGAAACTAATAAACAGAATCACCTGGGCAAAATAAAATCAGATTTGCAAATATCACAAATGCAACCATGCTCTTAAAAGCACCTGTCTGATTCTAAACACTTTTCTTAACTTAGACACAAATATTTAAAAGATTCCTCAAAATATAAAGGTATCAATTCATCTTTAATTCTGCTTTAATAAAAAACGGTCTCTTTTCTTCCACAAATGGGGGAAACAGACACCACTGATTTCGAGCCTGCACAAATGGGGGAAACAGACACCACTGATTTTGAGCCTGAGCCTGAACTCTTCCCATAAGAGTATCTTTTATAACAACATCTGGCCTTGAGCAGGTAGAGGAAAAAAAACTCCACTCAGGAGCAAAGTATACTTTAATTAACTGTGAATACTTCTTAAGGCCATCTTTGAACACTTGTACTTCATTGCAAGACTGAGAAACAGTAATTAATAAAAGAGTCTCTCTAGAAAAGAAATTACTCAGAAAGAATTCTTTGTTAACTTTCTGGCACTGATGACATTCAGTGTGACAGGAGCCGGCTACCTCTATCTGCTGTTGGTCCCAATCTCTGCTCCCAGGACACTGTTATGAGATTGTCAGGCCCCTTCCATCCAAGTACAAAAGCAATGGCCAACAACTCCGTTGAGTAAATGGAAGTGAGAACAGCACTGGATGTGCATGAATAACTGGGCAACATCATTCTTTACATCCGCTCTTTTTTTTCTTCTTTTGTACTCGAGAATTTACATGTAAGACATAAAGCCAGCGCCTTCACCTAGTGACTGCTACATTGGATTCCAACTGCTTTTTCTGGTTCATTAGAAGTGGGAAAATGTGTTCAAACTTAATGACTGATCATCTAATTCATTAATTTAGTCAATGACAGTAATATATCGTTGACTTGACTAGTGAATGGTTGCTTATCACGCACGAATATTGAAAGTCACACTAAATATAATTTGCCTTAAGCTCCAAGAATATAAAGTACCATGATGTTTCAGTGTGTTTCCAATTGGTTTTAAGTTTATTTTATATTGAAGAATAGTTGATTCTTCTAAAGTGAGTGGAAGGCTCTTCCTTTCTCCCTGTAACTATACTCTATTAAGGGGCTCTTTCAATACGTCTCAAATACAAAAGAAAAAACCAGAACACTGAATATGGATAAAATTAGTCCAAGAAGAATTTGAAGGGTTTCAAAAAACTTAAAAGCCTGCAGAGACCTTATGATAAAAATCTCCAATACAGGTAAGTTAGTTGTAAGAAGGGGGAAAATAGTATTGTATCCAGAGATTTGTATTTTACCATAAACTTGAATGATGAAATGGTCTTCTTTTATAATTCTCACTTTTAAGGGTGTTTAATATACCTGATGCTGTGAAAACTCATATGAAAATTAGACATTCTAAAAAGAGATGAGGTGCCGTTTTGAACATCTATTTTGACTTCTTGGTGGCCACATGGTAAAGGCAGAAGAGCCCTGTGGACATTGCCATCATGACGTAAAGCCATGAAATTATCAACACAGCACTGGATGACTCCACATCTGCAGTGTATCGCCACTCTAAATAGTTTCCCCAAGAATGCGCCCTGTTTATTAATAAGAATTGAGGAAAGTAACGCACTGGATGAACTTCTATAACAAAAAATAGCGTAAAACTGGTTATCACTCCACAGATGAATGGATGAAGACGATATGATGCGTATATATATATATATATATACACACATACACACACACACACACACTATATATATACATATATATATATATATATATACACACAATGGAATATCACTTGGCTATAAAAAATGAAATCTTGCCATTGGCAACAGCATGGATTGACCTGGATGGTATTATGTTTCGTGAAATAAGTCAGACAGAGAAAGACAAATACTGTATCCTTTCGATTATATGTGGAATCTAAAAATCAAAATATGCAAACAAATATATCAAAATGGAAACAGACTCACAGATTCAGAGAACAAACTCGTGATTACCAGAGGGGAAAGGGGTGTGAGGATGGGTGAAATAGGTGAAAGGGATTAAGAGGTACAAGCCTCCAGTTATAAAATAAATATATCATGGGGACGTAATGTACAGCACAGAGAATATAGTTAATAATATTGTTATAACTTTATATGGTGCATAATACATAAAAATATCACATCACTATGCTGTACATTTGAAGCTAATATATTATTGTAAGTCAAATATACATCAATAAATGAAACAAAATGAAACTAAACTAACTGGTTACTTTTGGTGTATTTACAAGTAAGCTGAAGGAGAGTGGGAGGGAGTCAAATGCTTGAGTGCATCATTTGTAAATCAGGATCCAGAGTATTAATGGACGATTATCTATTTAAATGGTGTGATTATGAGAACTGGAGGTTAAGAAAACCTAGAATGTTCAGTGGGTAGGAAGTAGTCAAATAACAGAGGCCCCTCAGTGGACAGGTCATTCTTATTGATACTCAAGTCACCTAGGGTCGTTTACTTATGGATCCATTAGCTTTCTTTTCTACTTACTGAAAATTTTAAACTGGTTTCCTCATTGGGGATTTTGTACAGATTATTCCTTTCCCTTCCATGTTTTCTCCACCTACACTTACTGACTGACTCAACTCTCACGTCGCTGGAGAAGCTTTCCTGACCACTGTTCTTCATATAGTGTCCTGCAATCATTCCCCACCACCACACCTGGCTGGCTCTGTATTTGCTTGTTTCCATGTTACTTGATGGCCTAGAATGTAAGTTCTTTGAAGGCAGAGACACTGTTTCTCTTAATACTCAGTTTTCAGTCCTCAGCGTTTGGTAGAGTGACTGGCACTCAAACAGTGCTCAATAAATTATTGATCTAGAAAAGCAAAAAAATACCTACTAATCAAAAAGGGATAGCAACGTATTAGTTGTGCAATAAATGCACAGGAAAAAAAACCACAGGAAATTAGAAGAAAATGATTGTGGAGAATTACTAAATATAAGCAGATCAAGGTCTGTGAAAAAAAAAATTAAAACTCTTTCAAACAGCTTCCCCCCATAGACTCTCCATATCCAGATGGTTTTATGGGTGAATTCTTGCAAATTTAGTGGAATAAGTAACTCTCACATTGCTTCTTATACTTTTTGGCATCACACCAGGAAAAAGATAGCTTCTCAGTATGTTTACAAAACAGTGCTAGGCTGACAAGGATGGCACATAGAGAATATCTTGCTTATATACTGATTCAAAGTCATAAATAAAACAAGAACACATAGAATCAAATAAAACAATACATGAATAATACACTCAAATAGGAGTTATTTTGGCAAAGTAGGAATTATTCAGCACTAGGAAATTAAATACATTTCACAGTATTAACTGGTCAAAATAAGAAATAAAACTTTTACTCATGCTGAAAAGGCATCCCTGATGAAATGGTCAACTAAAATATGAAAAGAGGAATACTTTCCTAGCATGATGAAGAGTGTAGACCAAAAGGCAGAATGCTTAACAGTAAGACATGGGAAGCATGCTACTTAAAGAACAGGAGGAAGAGGAAACTTTCCCTATTTTTTAAAAGTTAATGGTGTTCTGCAATTTCTAACCAATTCAAATAGATAAATAATACAAAAGAAATACGTATTTTAAAATGATAAAAATCAATATAATGAAAACCTGAAAGAATTAAGTGTTCTATTTACAAAATAATCAAATACCTTTCTCATATTCAGTAAAAAATTAGGTCAATGGGGAAAATTCCATTTGCAATAATAAATACAATATAAATGAAAATAAACTTAGTAAAATACACTCAGTATACATAATCATGTGAAAATGTACAGATGGGGGTGAAAGAATTGCAAAAATGGATAAATATATTTTTGTTTGAATGATAAAGTATTTTAAGTGTATTCACTTTCTTAAATTTAATTGAATATCAGTGAAAACCACATAATTAAAAATAACTGAATATGTCATTAATTTTGAAGAATAATTAAAGTAGGTAATTAGGAAAGATAAAATATAATAGGAGGCATCTTGCTCTACCTATATCAAAACATTAAAATTCCAGTAAAGCAAACGAAGGAGTAATACATCATGTAGATTAAGAGCACAGCAAAAAAGCAAACTTAAGAGTTTACAAATTTTATATTTCATAATAGTAAATCTTATATGAGTAGAAAAAATAAAAATAATGCTGGGACCATCAACCCCATTTTAGTCATTACTACAAAATAAACTCAAGATAGCAGCAAGTGATCAAGTGTGACAATGCATTATAAATATCTTCGAAGAATATATGAGTAAATATACACGTGATTTTGAACTGAGGAAAGCATTTCAATGACTATTCAGATCAGCTTTAATTGACAAACTTGGAAAGCAGGATGCTTAGTCTCTAGTATTTAGTTTCAACCCACCTGGGGGAATAACTAACACATCCTTGTAAGGTAGATAACTTTGTAAGGTAGATTACTGCTCTACGGTGGAGAGCAGAAGAGAATGCACATTCTGGGTAGGCATCTAGAACTAAGAGGGAAAGGGTCTAAGAAAAGACTGTCTTAGCTGACTTATTACCTTCTTTTGATTTCACCTATCAGATAAGATTTTCTTCCCAGTGGTGACAAAAAAAAAAAAAGGGGAGGGAGACCGAAGTGCGGTTTAGGAGATGTGGCTTCACAAAAACTTTATACCATGGGCAGGAAGTACCCCCCGATCATGGATGCATTATTCACAGGTTCACACATGTATTCCCCAAACACACACGTGAGTCCTTACTCGATGGTGACCACTGGGCATTCATCTCAAAGACGGACAATATAGTCCCTACCTTGAGGGAACTTAAATTCTTAAGTGGACCAGGAACAAGTCAACAGGGTCTCTTGATAAATGCTGTAATTAAGGTCAACTCAGGATGCTGTGGCAGGGGAAAATACACTGCATTTAAAGTACGTTTCTTTGGAGAATTGTGTCCATACGCCAATAAAGGAGAAGACTCTGGACCTGCTCTAGTAAGTTCAGTAACTCTGATATAGTTTGATTTTGAAATGTAATACCAGAGAGGTGAAAAATAAATTGAATTGAGTTTATAACTGGCCTTTTATCTCCAGTAAAAGAATTAACATGTTATCCTAAAAACAATGGTGGTGCATTAAATCATAAGTTTGACTACGTAAGCAACATTATTAGGTCTGTGTTCTTAGAAGTGTCATGCTGGCACTAAAGTGTTAAGTAAATTAGAAAGAAAGTATGGAAAACAGTGAGATCATTTAGCCGACTGCCAAAGCAATTCAAGTAAAACATCATAAAAGACTAAATTATGGTAGTGGCAGGAGGAACGGAAAAGTGGCTAGGTATAGTGCACGTGTTGTATTTTTATTCTGCCCAGCAATTTTTTGTGTGTTTTTGTTTGCTTCATTTGTTATTGTTCATTAGGTCACAGTCCTTTGTTGACTCCCTGGCTGGACTCCAACCAGAAACCTGCCCTCTTTGGTACAGGGATGGCTAGAGTCTCCATACTGTTGAATCATTGAAATTGATCCTGTAGGTAATTGTAATTGGTCATATACATGGGCATACATCCCGGGAGGGGTCAATCAGTGTCTTTACAATGGACATAAATTCACTGAAATAGAGGGTAAATGACAGTTAACTTGCAACCTAAACAATGAGGTGAATAAGAAGCTTCTGTTACTAATCATTAATGCATAGTGAGTATTTTATAAACAGATATAATCTTGGCATATAAACATATAGGTCAAATATAGGAAGGATGATAATACATTCCCCATGTACTTGGCCTTTGCAAACATGGCATCAAATGCAAAACAAAACAAATCATAACACCATCAAGAGCCCCATACAGTATGTAATGATTGATTGATTTCACTGCATAAACAGTTAAAATGTACATATTTCTGTTGCTTAATAACATCCAAACTGAAATATTAAGAAGGAAAAATCTTTAGAAATAGTAAAAGGAAGACGAGAGGCAGGCATAAGCTTCATATCCTTGAAACAGTTGTCATGTGACAAAACTTGCTGCCTTTCTTAACCTTCTATGTCACACGTTCTTCTTAAGAACATTTCTCTTTGTGGAAGTTAGATTTTTGTCTATCTTTCTACACACATATTCTCCTTCTCTACCTTACCTTCAAACTTTCCTGGAGAGAAAATTTGGCCCAGTGACAGTCATCTCTCTGTTCGGCAGAGCACTTGTACTCTAGCTAAATCAAGTATAGTCAAAAACATGATGACTTACATAAAAAGAGCCACTATTCAGTGATTTGCTATGTAAGTGTTAACTCATTGGTACGAAGATGAAGAGACGTGGCTAGTGAGCATCTCTGTGGATAATGATGCCATTGATGTAGATCAGAGCTAGAAAGGACCAGATAAATGAATGATTCAAACTCTCGTTCAGTTTTCTACTTTGAAGGCTATACTATACATGAATAATTGTTGTGTGGTTATTCAAACTGAAAAAAATATATTTTTACATTTCACAGATGTATTTCCTAATTCTAAGTTCAGTATGCAATAAATTGAGGAGTCCAAATGACCTAATCCCCAATCTTGGCATAGATCTTTGGTTGAACAGTATATGGAGAGGAAAAGAAGACCTGCTTTTAGGAGACATATAAAAGCATCATAATCAATTTGGTAAGGGACTCAGGGTAAAATATAATGGGTACTGAGCTTAGAGAAGTAACAGTATAGCTCTCATCTCATCTCACATCAAGGAAAGCACTTACACAGTCCTTGAGTGGCATGATAAAGTCATCACCTGCATCTTTATTTTTAATTCTAAAGGTAGAATGCATCATTCAGAAACGCTACTGACCAGCATCAATGGAAGGAAAAAAACCACTACAGTAGAATGTACTTAACAATGTCTGCTTAAGCACAGTGGTACTCAGAAGTCTAAGATGCCCACCATGATCCCTGCATCCTTGTATCAAGACCCTTGTATACCCACTCCTCTTCTTGAGTGTGGTATGGAAATAAATGAAGACCAACCAAATGAGAAAGTTTTTCTTTTATTCTGAGCTTCTACAGCCACCAATCCTTGTGTTTTGGCAGACTCAAAGGCAGGAGTGGGGGCAGGAACACTTTGTATTGATAAAAGGAAGGCTACAGGAGGTTGGCCGCCTGGGGAAATGGGAGGCTGGGGCATCCCATGTGATTGGTTAAGGGAGCAGTTGACTTTCTCTGGTTGGTCCTAAGTTGGAAGTGGGGATAAAAATTAGAGAAGATATGTTATTAATCAAGTCCTGGACATTTGCAGCTGATTGTGACAGAAGTTACTGAGTAGCTTCCTGGATTGTCACTAGAGATAGCAATCTTGTAAGTCTAACACAGGCTGGCTTCCTGGGTTGTGTATTTCAGATAAGGGGATTGGTTTCCTGGGCAGGTTGCTGCAAGTGTGAGCTCTCTCTTGCAGTGGGCTGTACCTAGTGACTTTTTTCTTATCAGCAGAAAAGGCAAAATTGATGGAACATCCCTTGTGTGTTTATGTTATACAAGATCCTGACTTCCATCTTGCTAGCAGACTCTTTCTCTTGCTGGCTTTGAGGAACCAAGCTGCTATGTTAGAAAGACCCACATGACAAAGAACTGAAGGTGGTCTCTAGCCTAGAGCCAGTGAGGAAATAGGCCCTCAGCTAACAGCCCTTCATGAACAGAATCCCACATGAGTGAACTTGGAAGCAGAGCCTCTTTTAGTGAAGCCTTCATTAGAGACACTAGCCCTGGAGGACATCTTGACTATAGCCCTTTAAGAAGACACAGATGCAGACAATCCAGCTATGCCTGCGCTCCACAGAAACGTTAAGACAGAAAATGTGTATTGTTTTCAGCTGCTCATTTTTGCATAATTTGTTGTACAGCAGTAGATTATTAATACAAGCGCTAGCCTTTCAAGAGTTTGAGATTTTCAGGTCACAACTTGAAACTGTCCTTACTATTAAAGTATTAAATTTTAAGTGTATGTATCTGAAGTTACTAATACACTTTGAATATTTTAGCCTGACAATAAATATTCACTTTCTTTTTACTAGCTCCTTTTCTTCTCATCCAAGCCTCATCTCATGACTTTCCAATGCAAAGTCAGATCAGTCCAAGAAGAGAAAATGTGCAGATCATTACGGCTCATAAGTGCAATGAACATTTCTCATTATCCTAGTTAGGGATAACTCAGAGTAAGTCGGTAAATAACTTTTGGTTTTGACTTTTCCCACTAGCTTATCAAAAGAAGTGAATGAATGAATTGCTTCTTGTAAAGTACCTAAATTCAGGCAACTGTTGCATTTGCCTTTGTTAATAATAAGCTGTCACTCTGACGTCAAGTCCAGTTGGTGTGCTTTTTAATTAACTTTTAATTGTCCTTTGGTCTCAGTCATCTGTAGACTCCAACAAAAGCAAGTCTCTAGGCCTTTGAAGCAAAAGCCATGATACAAAAGCATGGCTTGATTGAGCTATTCTGAAAGTCTGAGACCACCATGCACCCCATCTTCCCCCTGTTCCATGATACTCGGTAAGTGCCCAAAGTACTGCAGTGGAAGAGGAAGAGCAAAAAGAAGAAATAGAAATAAGATGAATTTTACACCTCAATTCTTGAGCAACCACAGATTCAGGAAGTAATGAATTTTGAAAAAGAACTATGGCTAGAAAGTTCTAAGAGACTTGCAAATGTCATTCCACTTTGAGAGGATTGAAGGATGTAATGAAGTTTCCCTTCGGATAAGGTGGGTTCAGGAATAAGAGGAAACATCTGAAGAAGGTTGTTTATAGGGTTTTCAATAACCACCCATGATAAATGAGTGTGAGGGGACATTTTTCAGCTGATAATTTCAGCTGCCTGTGAAATTGGTCCATTTGTGTTCATGTTTGCATGTGTTGTGATATGATCCTGAAAGGGAACTTGGGAAAAGAAAGAGGTAATCAGGAATCAGTATCTAAGGAGGAAATATCAATTAACAAAGAAAAATGATCCCCAAGAGATGGGAAATAAATGAGGTGAGCCCCATGCTGCAGGTTATACCGGAGGAGAGTTTCCCAGCTGTGTGTGCTGCAGTGCCGTGGAATCGAGGCAGAGACCTGTAGTGTCCCTGATCTTAGGAGATGATGCTGGGAGTCCAGGGAGCAACGGCGACTAGAGATTGCAGAGCAGAGAGAGCAGTCTGTGGGTCTGCAGTGTCTCCTCAGGGCACTCAAGTGAGTACCGGTCAGCACATGTGCAGGAAGCAACTATCTTAACTGGGTAAAGCATCGTCCAAAAGACCCCAAGGCTACATAGCACCCGGAGGAGCATGTGTTCCCCAAACCCAGGAAAGAAACTCTCATAATTCAGGAGCATCGGTTGCAATCCTGATCAATCAAACTTTGGGAGATGATCAATATGTTTATTATCTCGTTTCAGTGATTGCTTCATGAATGTGCTCATGTGACAATGCTTATCCAACTTTACAGTGAAATGTATATAAATTATACCTCAGTAAAGCTCTTAATATAAAGACCAGTAGAAAGTTTGTCTTGTTATTTATAATACTTAAGAAGTATTTACTCACACAAAAATATGAATGCATTTTACAGACATAATACTAAGTTTCCGTTTACATGAAGTTAAAAATAAGCAAAACTAACTCATCATGATATAAATCTCAACGATGTTACTCAGTGGTGGGATGACTGAGGGACTGTTAACTGGAAAGGACAGGAGGTTGTCTCCTGGGATGCAGGGCATATTTTTATTAATTGAGGGTTGGTACCACAGTGTATAAATAAGTAAAATTTAAGTAAAAAATGTACCCTTAAAACTTGTGCCTTTTCTTGTATGTAACATTTCAATTGAAAATAATCACCGCCTTTATTTCCTTGGTCTTTATTACAAATTGAAGACATATCTTCTTAACCAAAGAAACAATTACCATAATGAGAATGTATATTGGTATATTAATATAGTGTTGATATTAGATCTTTCACAAGTTAAACATTTTATACATTTTACCAAATTTAGAAGATATAGTAAATGCTTTCAAAATAAAGAATATAATAATAAGTAGTGATAGCTAAAGATTAATTAATTTGAGAGAATAAATATTGTATTGTATTTCTTTGTGAACTATCTTGAAAGTTCTAATTTCTTATGAATTCATTGGAACTTATGAGTTATTTTATTCCCCAAATGTTCAAGTACAATATGTGATCTAGATAATCACATACCCAAAGAATATCTACGGGTCTATCTAATTGATCTGAAAAAACTGTAATATATTTGGCGAAGTTGATTATGGACCTAAAGTTATAGTGAAATAAAGAACTCACTGAAAAAGTATTCTCAGTTAAATTTGGTACGTTAAGCAAACTGCACAGGCAGTGAACCAAAACTTTTCTTTATTCCAGCAAGGCTTTGTTCATTCTCATACTTTGTACATTTTTTCCTTTTCATTTAAGGTCAGAGAGTTCACCATCATTGTTACTTTTATTTTGTAACTTTTGACTTCTATTTTTTCTTACTCTTTCTCGTCCTCCTTTTGCTGTATTCACCAGATTTCCTATTGAAAAGTCTGAATAGAGCTGTGGAGGAATAGCAGGAAAAATGTCTGGGATCTCCTCACTTGTCAGATAAATCCCAGGGTGCCTCTGCTATGTAACCAACATATTGATTGATTTCTTTACTCCTGGAAGTCTGACATTATTGCACCATTTAAGCTCCAACATGAAAAGTCTTTGCCTCGAAGGTGCCCTGTGTTACGGGTATATTCCAGTAGAACCCATGACTGAATATCGCTTTGCAGTTTGAGCAAATATCACCCAAAGGGAAAATTTGGCCAACAGCTTATTTAGAACATATTTCATCTATTGAGTGGATATTAATCACCTAATACATTAAATGACCAGTTTACATTTTCTTTTTCCTCCTTCTTCTTTCTACACATTTTAATATCTTTGGATTAAATAATCGTCATAAAACAAATGAGAACAATGTTATTTTCCATTTAGTGTGGCTGATATCCTAGTATCTTTTCCTAAGTATATTTTAATAGAGTAAATCTAACAAATGTTTTTCATTTAGTATGAATTTACTTCTACAATATAAGGTTTTGTGCTATTCATTGTTACAAAGTCAAATAAGAAATCAATATCATGTAGTTCAAAAATAAGCTGAAATTAATTTATCCATATATTAAATTGGTGCATAACACACACAATTTATTCAAACGACTTTACAATGCAGCATTTTTGTTGCAATTCCCTGGGGAATTTTGAGTACAAAAAGAACAACAAAGAAATTTTAAACTTTAAAATTGATTCCAGAGATGTTTACTTTGAAATTATTATTTTATATAGTACTATAAAATAAGCTATTATATCACCTTTAACAGCACCAAGGTTTTCTATAAACACAATAAAAAAGACACTAATATGAAATCAAAGATAAAACAAAAAAATCATAATCTTAAACTTCGAATGGAAGTTTCAGATTGAATTTATGAACTCATATATTTTATATTTCTGTTACTTTTTTTTATATGTTTGTTTTGCTTTTGAGAGCTGCTTTTCATCTTAGTTCGTGATTAACACATTTAATGTAATGAAAGGAAAGAAAAAATAATCATTGACACTAATAATAAATAAATGGATCTTCTGAAAATAATCAGCAAATTAATCAAAGCATCTCCTAATGTTAAAAGAAAAAATGTTGAAAGAGGAACAAAGAAAACACAAATGCACAAAATAAGAACTGGCATGGAAGAAATAATCATAAAAAGAGAGTCATTATACACTGTATTGAATGATGGTAGACAAACATATGAATACCTAGATGAGATAAAATTATGCTATGAATAAGTTATATAATAAAATAAAATCCTAGTAGAAGGAGCAAATTTGAAAACACAGTTTCTGTATGGCAATATATCAGAGTGAACCAGGTTTTCTTGTTTCATAATTCAATGATTGTCAGTAACATCATAGCATTACCCTGTCATAAGAGAGAACATAAAAGAGAGGGAAGGAAATTTTTAAGTGAAGGGAGGGATAGAGAAATTAATAAATTATAACAAATAAAGTGAAGGGAAGATGAATAGAGAAAAAATAGAATGAGGCAAACGACAGCTAAAATTTTATCTGAACTAACTATATAATATGCTTTAGGAGAAAATGTGCTATAGTGAAAGAAGTATTTATTTGGTAGGTATTTTCTAATGCACAAATAAATTTTATTACTATGAATTAAAAAATATATAGTATGTTTGCCATATATAAAATATAGAAGAATATTCATTATTTGTTTATAAGTACAAATTGTATATTGGACCAAGCTAAAGCCAGTAGTTAATAGTGGAGTTTGCTATAATTTTTTTCTCTCCCTTTAGTCCTACCACTGTGTGATAATAATTGAATATATATCCTACCAGTTCTTTAAAAATAAAATTTTACATGTAATTATTTAATATACCTAGATGTATTTTTACACAGGACATGAGGCAATAATCTAAATTCTTTTATTTTTTAAATAGATATTTTTCTTAATGCCATATGTTAAATACACAAGTTCAATGAATTGACCAGATAAAAATGCTGCTAGCTTGTGGCATCTTCATTAACATTCTCAGATCAGTTTTTTCCTTAACTATGTTGCCATAAATATGATGTTTATACAGTCCTTAAGTTAGGAATACATGATATTAGGAATATTATGATATCCTAACACATGTATTAGGAACACATAAATATATAAAATAACTACTTACACTACTTTAAAAATTTAAGACTGTAAAATTAATGACATTTAAAAAATATTATCTTTTAAGAACTTTACATCTCTTAAGATTAAAAAGAAAAATGTCTCAGGATTTCAGAAAATGTAGTAAGGAATTTCAAAATTCCCATGTTGCTATAGTATTTTCTACAAATTTAACAACTCATTTAAAGTCTGTTCATTAATGACCATTTAAGTAATAATGAAGATGAAAAATTAATTCCCAGTATCTGATTATTATAACTTCCTCTAACAATTGTTATATTAGTGTTTTTCTTTACATTCACAATTAAATTAAACTTTAATAATTTTGTTATATATAGTGTTCTCTGTGTTTTTCAAATTAAACTACAATTAGATAATATGAAATTCATATTCTATATAATAATGTTATAGTCAAACATTAAGCTAACATGACACGAAATGGTAAAATTATGTAAATATAGATATAAATTGATATAGGTTATATATTTTTATAATTGTGGTAAATATACATGATGTAAAATGTACCTATTTAACCATTTTTAAGGGTACAGTTCAGTGGTATTAAGTACATTCACATTGCTGTGCAACCATCACCAGCATCCAGCTCCAGAATATTTTTCATCTTGCAAAACGAAAACTCCGGACCCACTTAATAATAATTCACCATTCCCTCTCCCTCACAGTCCCTGGCATCCCCCATTTCAAGGTTCACCCATGTTATAACATAGATTAGAATTCTCTGCTTTCTTAAGACTGGATGAGATTCCATTGTATATGTACAGCACATTTGTTTATCTGTTGAAGAACACGAGAGTTACCTGCACCTTTTGGCCATTGTGAATGATGCTGCTATGAATATGGGTGTACAGATTATCTGTTCAAGACCCAGCAGCTCTCAGTTCTTTTGGGAATGGATGTATTTTTACAATTCTTTTCTAGTCACCTCTGATCAAAATTTAATAATTATTGAAATATAATTAGGGGCCAGAAAATATATATTGAGTACATGCACTTTATTCTGGTCATTTGGAAATTCTTCCAAAATGATGACATTTTTTTCAGGGTCCTCTTAGTCTTTTAAATGCATTAGTTTGGACTCATTCCATGGACATTCTATCAATACAGGCTCTTCCTATAGCAATACAATGACAAATGCTTTTATCAGTATTTTAAATTTTAAAATAGGTTGAAACTCAATTGAGATATTCACATAAACATAAGTTACCAGGATGTTTTCCAATTATTTGAAAACCCTACACCCTCCTCCTCAAAATCTACATGTATCTGAAGTAGTTTCATAAACATTAATTAATTCCTTTAAGATTTTACCTGCATATAATGACAACTTCCTGATTTATATATTAAAATTATTTTGTACGTATTTGGTCAATGGTTATAGTTTTACATTTTCTCTTTTTTTGAAGATTTTTTTTGACATGGACCATTTTTAAAGTCTTTATTGAGTTTGTTACAATATTGCTTCTCTTTTATGTTTTGTTTTTTTGGCCACGAGGCGTGTGGGTTCTTAGCCCCCCAACCAGGGATCGAACCTGCATCCCCTGCATTGGAAGATGAAATCTTAACCATTGGACCATCAGGGAAGTCCCTGTATTTTCTTTAATAGCAAATTATTTGATTTCCTCTTTATTATAATTGAAATAAACTTTAAATAAATGTAATAATTTACTGATATTACTGATAATTTATTCTATTTATTTATAGGCTTACTTCTTCAAATTTGTCCATTTTTATTTTACCAGTTTCTTTACCATCATCGGTAAAGATTAACTCCTTGTGGTTTCTTCTCAGACCATTATTTTGAAAATAATGCTGTTAAACTGAAATTCAGAAATTAGTGTTGTTGGCTTAAAAAAGCTTAAATTGGAAATATTTTTCAGTCAAAGATATTATTCTATAGACTGTATTCTCTTTCCTCCAGTATTTTTTTCATAATTAAGGAAATTAGACATTTAGCCTCTCAATATGTTGGGATTTTTCAATTTAGAGATTAGGAGGAAGGCATTATTAAATAGTGGTGTTCCAATTTACACCTAGTACATTCTAGTATGCTTCAAATTTGCTCCTTAAATAGGCTGACATGTGCCAAATGAAATTTAATGTTGACAAATGTAGAGTAATGTAAATTAGCCTCAGAAATAATCAGCAACAGATAAAAAATTATAGATAATTGATGTGATTCACCAAGTCCTTGTAAAAGACTTTCAACTGTTCACAAACTTTTAGGAATCTTCTCAATGGAAAAGAAACTCTGTGTTCTTCCTTGAAATGTCAGAAAGTAAATGCAAAAGTCCAAAGGCAGCCAGCTATACACTAAGGTAATATTTAATTGGGCTACATCGTTCCAAATTGAAAAAAGTTGCATTATTTTTCTGGCCAAGTCATACATCTTCCAGAGAGACAAGATAACTATCTCCCTGTAATGCTTTCTAAAACATTTGAACACAGAGTTCAGGGATTTCTCTTACTATCTATTAACATCTGGAGTGCAACTGTAGGGGTAAAGATTAGAACAATACTGCAAGGGTGTTCTGGCATCTAACTCCAACTCACATGTCTGCCACAGAGAAAGCAACTACCAATCAGTATCTGGGTTGTCATGCCCTGGGCTCCCAGGTCAGCTGTTTAAGACCTCTTGCTGTCTCAGCCAGGTCAGAAGTTAGGTGTCTTTTCAGTTCAGTTCACTGTCTTGGGCATGAACATTCAATTAAAATCTGCTATAACTCCTTTTCGTCTACACAATTCTTGAAGGAGCAATCAAAACCCACTGACGTATCATAAAAGAATGAAGTACATATTGGAACATCAAGTGCCTTTCTATGTTTGCCAGTTTCTTTAAACCTCACAACCACAGAAGGCTGGAGCACATTTTCTTTCTTTCAATTGTTTCTAGCCCTTAAACTCAAAGACTTGGGCTGAAATCCTATTCACAGAACATATATATCACAATATAAATAAATTAGAATTTCCCATTTGATGTTTTTTAATACTAATATTAAACAGATTGTGCACTTAAACATAGTTTATGGATAAGTGCATGTAACATAATTGTGCTACTACACACTAAGTTCATGTAATTGTTTTAATTTAATTGTTTAATTTGTTTTTAAGAACAAATGCAATTTAGTTTGCTACACATACAATTTAAAATGTTACACATATCCTCCATGTGAGTTCGGTTCTTTGTCACACTATCGTATGTCTTTATAAAAGAAGCATTTAAGCAGCAGAGATTAATAGTCTCCTGGCTTCCTGAGTTATAAGCAATCTACAAAAGTAGGAGAAATAAAGCTTTAAAGTATAAAATTGTAAGTGACTTTCTTCAATTTCAACCCAACTACAACTCTTGGGAATTACAGACCTCTGGTTGTCAAGGACTGTTCTTGTCTAAATTATCTCCATGGCACTTAACACATAACTGGGTAGGTCAACATACTTAATAAATGTTGTTGATCATAATGGCACACTCTCACAGAAACCTTCAGTTTGTTGACAGAGACAAAAATATGTTAGTCAAATATTTTAGGATTTTACATTTTACAACGTACACATGTGGATATCATTTAATATTCAAAAAAAAGATAGCTAAATTAGATACTACTATTCTGCTTTACAGAACATCGCATATGAATATGGAGCATGCTTAATTTCAATCCCAATACACTTACAATTTTATAATTAAATATGTAACTCCAGAGATTTTAAAAAGGAGCTGTTTATAACTCTTGGTGAATCATACGTGTGTAAACAGGCATCAGTGTTTACAAACCATGATAACTAAAAAACAAAATCAGGATGTATGTAGATATTTTTGTAATCATGACTGTAATTAAATTCCATTATTAATTGTGTAATTAAAATTATAACTGTCAACCTTTATCCACATTATTACAGATGAAGGTACCATGAATATAATATATTCATTAAATATACGAGCGAAAACCAATTACAAATTGTATTCACAAAATTTAGTTCAAAAACTGCATGTTTTCCCTTTGTAAAGCCTTCATTAGCTTGAATTTTATGTCCATTTACAGTAGAATAAAGTTTTTCCCAACAGAGCTGAACACAGTGCTCATCTTTATTCATAAGGCAAATAAATTTGTTCAAAGAACACATGTGCTAAAGGCTAAAATGACTCTGAGCAAGATGAATGGTGAATTTGTTTAGCTTTCTAGAGACAGCTGTTATAAAAGGTTTAGGTTATTTATTTTTGGCTCACTGATAAAGATTGTGGTTTGGCAGGTGAAACACCAGATAAACATGATTTCAGCGTTAGCTTTGTAATTATATCCCCAAGAGGAAAACATAAACTGTACATATACATACATACAATTTCAGTTCAGCAAGGGAAACATTTTAAGTTTTACATAAGTCCGTATGCAATATTGTGATTTCTTTGGGGAACTGTAGACCAACCCTTCACAGTTTACATTGTTTACTTTATTAGTAATATTTCTAATAATTTTATTTCCTTGGTTTTATGATGCATGATTCTGAAAGGAGTTATTCTGTTTACTCAGCAAGAACAGAAAACTTTTCTTTACTTCTACCAAGTCAATGGAGACTCAAAAACTTAGGTAGCATTAAAATAATAGAGACATTTTCGTGA